>NW_022280060.1:1760482-1804905 GCF_004355925.1 Anarrhichthys ocellatus
ACACACACACACACACACACACACACACACACACACACACACACACAAAAGTCCCCTTCCTGAGGGTGACCTCTGCAGCTGAGGGGGCAGGGAGCGAATGACAGAACTCAACTCAATATGTCAGACTTCAAAGATATAAGCGCAGATTGGATTTTTTTTGCAAAAGGTTGCATGAGTTGTTGACCAGTTGTGATAATTGATGTATGCAAAATTTCCACGTGTAAGAAGAGAATCAAATGGTGGAATCATGCAAAACATAATCTA
This sequence comes from Anarrhichthys ocellatus, assembly GCF_004355925.1. Taxonomy (NCBI): domain Eukaryota; kingdom Metazoa; phylum Chordata; class Actinopteri; order Perciformes; family Anarhichadidae; genus Anarrhichthys; species Anarrhichthys ocellatus. Next base: position 1,760,747 of record NW_022280060.1, read on the forward strand.
TTGTAGACAGTTTTTTTTGTAGCCGAAGTGTTTGTTTTCTGCGGTTCCTTAAGTTTCCTTAAGTTTCCTACAACCACAGAAATATCAGCAGCAGCTAAAGCCCATGCATCAAATTGGGTTATTGTTGGCATCTCTCACTTTATGATCCATATTTGAATGTGCTCAAAGCAGGTGATGCTAACACTGGAGGATTAGCACCCAAAAGAGATGAACATGAAAGCTGTCACATGGAGAGTTTAATCTAAATTCCATATGAAGTGATTGTGTGGTTCAAATATGTCCTCCATGATGTTCACAGACCACCTTTCGCTTCACTGCGGAACATTTTTAGTGTTGTATATTTTGGTGAAAACGTTTGCTTGGCTTAGAACTGTGCCTATAATCAATCTAATCAGGCAGGTTTGGTATAATCATAATCATCGCGATCAAGCTTTGATCCCAATTATCTTGAAATGATGACTTTGGGAATACTCCGGCTCAGTAAGTAGGCCATCCCTTTTCCTCACTTACACCCCGTCATTAAAGCTGCCTCTATTTATAAAGCCCAGAAATTCAGCTTTGCCACATTGTGAGAGCTGAGTTACCAGGGACGTTGTGGAATTGGATGATTTTCTAAAACCTCACCACTCTGGTTCGCTCTTCACCTCTCCTTGTCTACTAAAGACAGACGGCCTTACTCGCACACTAACATTCTCCATCTGGTGGTCCGGTCTCCATAAAACACAGGTCACTGCAAATCCACGCTGCAAAGCTCGGCGAGCAGCTTTCTGAAAAAAAAAAAAAAAAAAAACGCGAGGCTATTTTTTATTTTTTTTTTTCCACAGAGAGGCGGACCCTGGAGCATTCCTGTCACATTATTGGGACTAGGCCTAAGCACTGACACACTGTATGTACACAAAAGCACACACAAAACACCGGTGTCCCGTTTCTCCTTCTCCGACCTCCTTCTTTCCTTCCCTCTCTTCCTCCGTCTTCATACACCTTCTTGCTCTACTGAAAATAGGGACATGACACACTGATGGGAGTCATCTAGGTTTTTAACCCATGGAAGCTTATTCAAATTACCCGTCAACGTCTGTGACAACATACGTAGATTCTGCTCCCCTGTACCAACCCACCGGTTTACAAAAAAAAGGCAGAATGACACCCAGCCCATCCTAGTGTTCTTGAACAGCAGTGTGAGTAACAAGAGTGATACAGACATCTTGGTGATGAGCACACATAGTAATAGAAGCACAAGCCTCTACACGTCCAACTCTCCTGCCAAGCCTTTAGCAACGAGCCCTTCGCTATACCTCATGTAGCAAGCAATCAGATTGCCACTCAACTCTCGTGTCCTACTTACTGAGGCTGTTCTGCAGGGCCGTGGGACTGCAGGCGTTTCACAGGTAGCCTAAATCACATCGCCCCGGTTCACCAGCTGCACATCGAGACGAGGCAAGCTGCTAAGGGGCTCATTAGAAATCCCTCTCCTGGCACAGCGAACCATAGTCTGACCTGCTCCTCTGTCTCTGTTCTGTCAGGAACCTAAACTTGTCAGATTCTGAAGCAAAAAATAAAAAGAGGAACCCAGCCACCTAATAGTTAACTCCAACGAACAGGATTACAATACAACAGATAGACTCTGCCTCGTTGCTTTAAACTAGGCAAACAGACGTTTCCCATCAAGGCATATTGTGTGTTTTCATAATGATTGGTAGTAGAAGAACGTCAGCCAACCTTGTACAAACTGCAGATCCCACACATATAGCAAACAGTAGGCCGAAACCAGACTAAAATGCCAGAGTGGCTGGTATTCCCGTCGTAAAGTATTTTCTACAGCCACCACTTTGGGTTTAATTTCCCACACTAATCATGATTCATCGAACAGTTGTGACAAACAAAGTAGTTTCCCCGAGTTATTCTAGAAACACCCAAACCATTTCACACTGACACACACACACACAAGATAAGACAGACACTAGACAGAGGAGTTCAGAGATCAATTGCAACAAATAATAAAAGCTTTTACTATCTACGACGCAGAAACAGCCTCCGAAGTCAGCAGCTGAAAATACAATGCTCATATGTAGCCGACAACAAGACCCCTAAGACATCTATGTGAAAATAAGCCAATGCAATTGCATTACCATTACACGCCCACCGCTTCATTATTGTTGCCTTTAAAAAAAACATTTTACATTTCTATGAACCATCTTGCTGGCTGCAGAGAGAGCAGCTTGCTTGATAAGAAAACAACAACAGACCTACATTTATTAAAAGACACAGACATACTATAATAAGCAGGAGGACACTGCCTCTACAAATAAAAATCAACAGCTCTGTGGACTGTTATACACACACACACACACAACGCTTAGCTGAGACGTATTTATATTTTTATCTGTGCAGAAATCAATATGCATAACACACAGCGGTAGATTTAGTGGTTGAAAATCATCGTAATAAAGCTTAACACGAAAGCCGAGTCTGAGGAGGAAACCCTTTGAATCTCTTCTCGAGTTTCCTCTGAGAATCGTTGGCACCGCTAGGATCGAGGCAATTATCTTTTCATCCGCAGTTTTCACACAATTGCATCCACCAGGATGTGTAGACCAATTACAACTCGGGGCTGAGCTGGAGATGTAATTGGTCTTCCCTCCCCCCCCTCTTTCTTGTCTTCAACCACTGTCAGCCTCGCTGTGGGGCTTGAAGAGTACGACCATTAGTGGGGGGCCATATGGCCCTCTGCTTTCAAAGATGGCAGAGAGCCGTTCTGTGAACCGCCTGAAGTGTTTAGAAGCACTTTAAGGAGGTTTGGGATAAACAGTTTGTATTGCAACATCATTTCCCGGTTTACAATCATTCAAAGCTGTTGGGACGGATCTTTTAAGTGAAGAATTGAGTGAAAGTTTCAATATCACAGCTCCGGTTCAGATGACATTCACACATTACGTGTTCATATCTGAACAATATCGCTATTCAGTTGCATGTCTTCCCTTTTATATTTCTACTATAATTGAAATTGTGAGACAGGAAGCATTTTAATAAATGGAGATTTGACTCTTAAGGCGTCTCTGAGGGATCGGGATGTAAATTAGATTGCGAGTATGACAGATGGGAACCTCGACTGTATTGAATATGCTGATGCCTGATCCACAGTATAGTGTTGTTGGCAGAACCGACACGACCAGCGGGTTTACAGATGCTGCCCACACACACACGCCTCCTGTGTCACTATATCCATTTCAACCGATATTGTTACAGCGTTTCAAAAGACTTAGTCCAATATGCTCATAAAAGTAATATTTATGTACCATTGCATTTCGACAATGAATCAAATAGACATGTGCGGTCAAATATGTGGCACAGCTTAAATGTAATCTACATTCTGTTCAACATCACTTCCAGAGTTTAGTCTTGAAGAATAAATTTGAAAGGCTGTCTGGGTTGCGCTCATCTTTTTAATGAGATGTGTTATTGATGAGATGTCACTTTAGCATTTATATTCCACGCAGGAAGCTTTGTAGTTCAATGATGAACTGTGGTGAGCAACACACCTCGTGAAAACTGGGCCCAGGGTGTGATGTGGTTATTTGTCCAATCATTTCACCATTTTTATTAATCCGTGGTTTCATTTCTTATTTTCCAATTGAGTGTATTCAGCAGAGAAACTGAACTGAACCTTTCCAGAATATATATGATGATTTGAATAGACTGTACAACAGTTACTTTCTCTGAAAACTGCACTCAAACTAAACTGAGTTAGGGAAAAGTTAATTCAATCCAGTATAGGTCGATGCCCCGCCTACTTGTTTCAAAGGGTCACATCCCATTTACATCCCAGAAACACAACGTTGTTCAGACCAAAAGTAAATCAGAGAAATGGAAAAAGGGAAACGGGAGGGAGAGGAACTTCCAAGTGAAGTGCATGTGTGCGTAATGTTAATGTTCCTATGTGTGATTACTTTTTTCCACCACCCAGACGTTAGTCATGAAGCGAGAGCTTGGTGCTCCAGCAGCTCGAGTGTGGAAGATTTCTCTTACTGTATGGAAGAAACGGCTGGAAAAACAACAATTCAGTGTCTTAATATGATTTTAAATACATTTGCCATCAATTTAAAGTCTCCCAGTCCCAATTGATGAACTCTACATTGATAAGGTGGCAGTACCTTCACATGATTACAGACATAAACAAGGAGTGGGCGGCATTGACATTGGTGTGCAATGACAGGAAAAGCAAGTAGAGGCAGCCACTGCTGACATTACTCAGCCAGACAGTCAATACCTTCACAAAGTTGTTGGTCAATTGCAATGCATGTGTTTAGTCTGGGGGACAAAGACATGTACCATCTATCATGATATTATTATTATTATTATTATTATTATAAAAAAGGCCCAGACAGCACACATCACAATAACAATATGTCCCAGCACTAAACAGATCTGTAGTTCAAACTACCAATCATGCAATCGTGGCTGTGCTCTGCTGTCGCCATGAATTGTGCACCACCATGGAGGTCACATAATAACAGTTATGACACACTGGTAATTTGGATAAACTGCAGTTGTCCTTCTTCTAGACAATTCTGGTTTGGATTTATGTCAAGGAAAAAAAAAAAAAAAAAAAAACTGAACACAGTGGAGCTTTTTTTTTCTGAGATCCAGGTGAGCCTTGTTGACCCCAACCAAACAACAAGCCACTGACATGTAGGTTAGCCACGTTATCAGGCCTGTGGACACACTGCACTGCAACAAGTCAGCCTACATTCACACACGAACGTTAACCAATATGCTGCTGTGACACAAACCAAGACAACCAACTATCATCATCTCAGTCAGCACAGGACGGTTGTAACCTCCATTTTGCCTTTAAAAAAAAGAAAACGGGACGATAAGACTACATTCAATGGGAGAAACCCGTGTAACTTAAGAGTTGTTAATGAGCTACTTCACAAGAACTTCCTAAACAGCAGTTCTGTCACAGAGGACGAAAACGCATCGATACAAGTAGAACAAAGATATTTCAACAAATGCATTATTTTTGACATATTAACGAGCACAGAACAAGCTCGTACAAATGAGTATTTATCGTAATGTTACCTTTACCGGCTGTTTTCCTCATTGTCTTGGTGTAATCCTTGATTGCAACCAAAAATAATAATAAACGGCTAACCCAGTCTCAGCTCTTCAGTTTGTGCTGTTCTCCTTTTGGTGAAACGAGGACTGACTCGGCTAACAGCGGTGGAGACCCAGACACACAAAAGCGTGAGAGTTGACTCCGTTTTGAAGATTTTTAAATCCGGGTGAACGTTGGAGAAGAAAACGAACCTACATGAATTGTCCCGCGCACTTCTGTCGAACAAAGAAGGTCAGTCTCTGAGATAAAACGGGTTCAGAAGTCCACTCTTCCCCCTGACAGACTGTGTGGTTCAGAGCGGCTAACCAGCTAGCTCGTCGCTACTTCCTTTCTCTCTCTCTCGCTCTCTCTCTGCCTAAATAACAGAAGCAGCCTGGGCGGTGAAAAAAAAAAAAAAGTTGAGGAAAAAGGCACGAGCCCGATTCTGCACAATGAAGACACCCTGTTGCTCGTGAGCATTTACGACAGAACAGCGCCCTCTGTGGGATTATAGCGGTGGTACAATAGTCAGATACACATACATGTTATTTCAGAATCAGAATCAGCTTTATTATTAAAATATTAAAAATAAAAACAAGGACAACAAAGTAGAACAGAGGTAATCAGAATCAGCTTCCATTCTGCACTAATATCCCAAATCCATTGTCCATTGTCATTGTTGTTGCTCTCATGTTCATATATATTCTTCGATATATATTTATATTTATATATTGTACATCGTAATGTGTATGCTTAGTTTCTCTGTTCTACTTTGTTGTATTTAATGTCCTTGTTTTTATATTTTTCTTGTTTATTTGTATACTCTATGTGCGTTGAGAGCAATGTGTAAACCGGAATCAAATTCATGCGTACGCATACATGGCCAATAAAGGTGATTCTGGTTCTGATTTATTGGCCATGTATGCGTATGCATACAAGGAATTTGACTCCGGTTTTCACGTTGCTCTCAACGTAGATGCATAGAATATACAAATAAACAACACAAATATAAAAACAAGGACATTAAAGACAACAAAGTAGAACACAGAAACAACAATATAATATAACATAATGTTTCTTCGATACTGTACTAATTCATTGAAACACATACGGTCTAACTCTTGGTCATGAAAACTTCAAAGACTAACCAGTGACTTCACCTTTATTGGAAATGTTTAGCTCACTGCATATACTTTTTATGTGTAGGAGACCTTCCTCAATATTCAAACAGTGAGTGAATTGTTGTAATGGAATAAATGTAGTTTACATTAAGAAATTAGAAATCTCAAGCCTGGTGTGTTCAATATAAAACCAACAAAGAAATATACAGAGGTGAAATTGGGATTTACATTTCAGTTTACGAAGAATTAGAAACATTGATTTATTCCAATTTATGTTAAGTTAAGTTGTGTCAGCCGTCCATATTTATTGTAAATACAATTTTGTGACATTTCAGGATTTCAGTGAGCTTTTTAGCATCTTCAAGCGGTCTAACAGTGATGCGCCATGTTTTCTTCTTGACAGGAAAATGATTGTGATACTGCTTTGTGGCCACCAGATGTTGACTGATCAACACCATACAAGAAATAAGTTGTTTAATTGCACTGATTGGCCAGATGGTGTCACCATAATAAAACAAAAGCTCTGTATTGTGACGGATGCCCTCTCAAACATGAGATTGGAACTGGCGTTTATTTTTTCAGTCTCTTTGTGTCTGTTACCACCATCAAACATTCCTGTCCGTAGATGTTGTGTCACACCCACTTTTAACTGTCTCCATCATAGAACAATAGAATAATAGTAACCCTGCAGTGGTACAGGGGTGTATGCCATGCAGAGCCAACACTCTGCAGGTTTTCAGTCCAACTGGTACTCTCTACAGTAAAAAGTACAATATTTACCTCTGAGATGTAGTAAAAAGTACAATATGTACCTCTGAGATGTAGTAAAAAGTACAATATTTACCTCTGAGATGTAGTAAAGACATCAGGTAACATTTTTAGAGGCTCCCTGTTTTTCTTTTAAAGGTCAGCAGGATTTCTTTATTTCACAACTGGACTTTTTTTCATCACAGTGAAGCAGCGTTTTACAAACTACTTTTTTTTTTTTAAACACACTTCACACATACTTAATATTCATTAGCTACTCCGTGTCAGCCCATTGAGTCGTCAGATCAAGTCACGTGCTGTTTTAGGCTACTCCTCGTTAGTATACTGGACAGTATCTCTGCCTGTCACGCGGAGGCAGACTGGGGTTCAATTCCCTGTCGGGGAGTAATACTTATTTTCTTTTTGTTGTATTTTTACTACTTTTTAATGTATTTTCATGCTTTTGAAGAGAGTAGAGAACAGAAGATGTACAAAAACCCACACAGGAGTCGTCTCACTGATGCACACCTTCACTCCATCTTGAGGGTTTCCACAGCACAGAACTTAACCCCATGACATTAATCAACTGGCAGCCAAGAAAAGATGCCAAACATCTGGCTCTGGTACATATGCATAAAAGAATGTTTATTTTTGCACTTTGTCCAATAGCCCTTCTATCCTGTTTATTAAATGTTGACCCTATTTGGCCCTCAATGTAGTCCTAATTTTTTATTTTGTGATTGAGTTGGACACCCCTGCTCTAGAGCGTGTAGCCTTTTTTGGCCCCAGAAGAAGCTGCATAACATTTAATAAAGTATTCCAAGTGATGTCACTTGCGTCACCATCAGTTGGAGCTGAAGACTACAAGAAAGTAAAAAACAATCCAGAGGTGTGGCGTTAGACTGAGGTGAGGTCAGCAGACCTCTGTAGCCCCGCTCCTCATTTCTGCTTGAAGCTGGCCGCTCAAGAACCAAACAGTAGGCAGTTGAGTTGCACTGTGGGTAATGTAGGCGGCAGGTTTTGACAAGGAATATAGAACGATATCTCTGGTTCTGCTACATCAATGTTCATGCTGTTTGTTTTGTTTTAATTCTCCATCATGAGTCCAATAATATCATACGTCAAATATTATAAGTGCAAACCTAAATCAGTGGAGTACTGTTAGGAATGCAAATATGTAAGTGTCATACTCTAAAGACCAACTGAGACTGAGAAAACAGAAAACTCTGGCCTTGTTGTAATGTCAACTCTTGCAGACTTCTACATGTGTTCATGACTGGTAAAAAAGGGCTCACTTTGAAATTAGTATGTTCATGAGGACACTCACACTCACACACATACACACACACACGCACACTCACATACACACTCACTCACACACACTCACACACACACACACACTCACACACACTCACACACACTTGTGGTTACAAGCCTACCCATTTTGTGATAGTGCTGTTTGAAGTCTTATTTTCAGGGTAAGGGCGTTTTCAACAGTCGTGGGTGTTGTTTACACCTCAGGTTGCAGTATAGCTTGGTGTGAATTGAGTTGTTTTTCTTTTTCCACATTTAATTTCCAACAAAAAGCTCGCTACGGTATCATTTAATTCGACAACCTATATCACAATTCTTACTATGTGATTTGGTGATGCATGTCTATTTTTTTTACATCTCAGGACTAAAAAGGAGAAGTTCTGTTAGAAATGAGACACTTTGGTTTCACAGGGAAGGCCCGGTAATGTCATGCCTCAATACTATTGCACGGTCAATGGTGAATGCCTCACAGTTACCTTTGTATGGTTTCTGTCCTTTCTTGCTCTTGAACAGAGAAACCATGCAAACTGGAGACCTGTTGAGCAAAACCACAGTTTTGTGATGGACATAGAAGGAAGATGACAGATGAAACCCACTCGCAATTTTTCTTACCACAAAAAAAACGAAAACATTTTCTTTACACACGAAGAACAATATTTTCTCAGAGAAACATCGGGGCATGATTTTAGTTTATTTTCCCAAACGTTTCTTTTGACATTTTTTCAGACCACACTAGCATGCTTTTGAAGCATTTGATAAATGGAAAGTTTAGTGCAGTGGTACAATTAGAGCCTATACTCTGCTGAAAGCTTGAACTATACACTCATAAGTCTTTGAACACTCCACTCCGAAGGGCAAATGTATTCAGCCACGAGTTCTGGTTTTGCTCATATTCAAAAAGTGGTCTCTTGATTTAGGGGTCTGGCATCGCTTTCTGTTGCTTGCAAGATGCCCCGTATGCTGGTTCTCAATATATTATGTGTTTATGGTTGATTTGAAAGTGTCATGGTCTCAATGCCACTGCCTGTCTTATGGCATGTGGTTGCGGTCTGCTGGTGTTGGAAGTTTGCTGAAGTCAAGTGTGCCATGTATGTAACGAATACTGTGACTGTGGCCTGTCTACTCAAACCAACAACCACAGCTGTGTGATGAAACCCTCTATCAACAGGGAGGGGCACCTTTCCATGAGATTGGGAGTTCCTGTTTTTCTACTTTCTGAGAAATATTTAGAAAAAACATGAACTCTAATTTGAGTTTTTGTAATAACCCACCTTTGGCTTGGTGCCATATGGTCTTGTAAGTGCAAGTGAGATTCTTGCCACATATCCTGAAAACACATTGAGTTATTTTGCATTTAAAAAACATTTACAACTTTCTTTGACACGTCCTGTATAAGTCATCATAAGGCAGCTATGATTGGATGTGTTGCTAAATCTGTATGGGGGTCGTGGGAAAACATGATGATCTTGATGCACCAGAAAAGTGGTGGTTAAACATCTGTTAGAATAAAATAGATTTTGTGAAATAGATAGAAGATGCTTGTCCAACAATGTTGACTTCTTAGACTGTGGAATTGTTTCATTGTAGGCACCTGTACAATTCTCACAGTTTCTTTGTCTCTTTTCAAGGTGATGGAACAAAAGTTCCAGTAATCTAACAGTAATCTCTCTGTGTTGCATGTTTGTGTGAGTGTGTTTGTGTGTGTGGTGTGTGTGTTCTGGGTGTGGTGTGTCACAACCTTCTTTGGCTTACTTCCCCATCAAAATTCGGCTGCAAAAATCTGCTCAATCACTCAATCAGCATCACTACCAGCAGCCAGAGTAAGTACTCCCCACTGCACAGCATTCACATCACTCTACAGCTATGATCATAACATTTAATGGATTTCATCAACATATAATAGGATACAATTAGAATGCAATATAAAAGGTTTTGAACAGATTGCCTCATTTCTACTTAACTCTTGAGGTGCAACATGAAGTATGTGGAATTTAAAAAAAAAACTTTTTAAACTGCTTTTATTTAACAATATAACACTGAACCAAAAAATACTTTTTTTCTATTTATTTCGATTGATAGTTTTAAGAGAAAAGGGAAAAGTATGTTTTTGCCATTTTTGCAATTATTTACCACTATTCTAAATATTATTATAGCCTGGTAAATCATTCAGTGTTCTTTGGGAATCTTATAAAAGCATTTTCAAGCGTTCTTGGAAGAAAACGATGTGTGCAGTTCCTTCACGTGGTGATTTAAATGCCCTCTGCAGCTGCTCACTCGCCCTGTGTTAACCACAGAGAGGGGGAGTGTTGCGGCACATTGTGGAGGCATTTAAATGATGCCTTTTAAATTGATTGAAGCACCGTAATGAGGAAGCACACAGTACAGTCGTGAGAAAGAGGAATTGTATTGTATTTTCACATAGATGCTGTATTGAAATTGTTCTTAATTCTTTTGTCTTCTCAGGTGTGTGTGTGTGTTGTGCACAGGCAGCGCTCCAGTGGTTAGAGTGTGATGATAGCCTGTTTGATAACAGGAGTTCCACACTAATTCCAGCGCAGTTCGTACCGGCTCGGTTTTAGCCTGTTCCCACCCAAAGCCTCTATTTTGACCAGCACAGCTGCTGCTATGAGTGTCTTCTCCTACCTCACCTCCTCCTCCTCTTGCCCCCAATTGTACCACTTACCCAGTTACCCCAGCAACACCACCATATCCAACGCCACCACTGCAGCCAACGCGATCAACCATGTGATCCTGCGGCATTACAACCACACCGGCCGCCTGCAGAACAGGACCATCTCAAACTCACAGAAGCACATCAGTGTGTCTGAGACCGTCTTCCTCTTCATCAGTATTTTCATCATTCTGGAGAATCTCTTGGTGCTGGTGGCCGTCATCTCCCGCATCCGTCACAGCCAACGCTGGGTTTACGTCTGCATTGCCAACATCACCCTCAGTGACCTCATCACCGGCGCTGCCTACCTGGTCAACATCTGTATGTCTGGCAGCCAGACGTTTCGCCTCACCCCTGCTCTGTGGCTCTTCAGGGAAGGGATGCTGTTTGTGGCCCTGGCTGCATCCATATTCAGTTTGTTGCTGATTGCTGTGGAGCGTTACACCACCATGATAAAGCCACTGCCCCAGAAGTCAGCGAGGAAGACCTACTATAGGATCTACGGCTTGGTGGCACTCTGCTGGATTTTGGCAATGGTGATTGGCTTTCTCCCCTTGTTGGGCTGGAACTGTGTGTGTAGCCTGGACCAATGCTCCACCCTGCTCCCTCTCTACTCCAAGTACTACATCGTTTTCTCTCTCATCATCTTCTTCCTCATCCTCATCGCTATCGGCGGGCTCTATGGTGCCATCTACTGCCATGTACATAAAAGTGCACAGCTGGGCACCCAGCGCAGTCGCAAACGTTCTTGGGATCTGCTTAAAACTGTCATCACTATAGTTGGAGTCTTCATGCTGTGCTGGGGGCCACTGTTCATGCTGTTACTGGTGGATTCCTCCTGTAGCTCCCGCCAGTGTGCGCCTACTTTTGCATCTGACATTTGCATCTCCCTGGCTGTCTTACACTCCGGCCTGAACCCCATCATCTACGCCCTGGGAAGCAGTGATATGAGGAAGGCTATTGCTGAGCTTCTGCGCTGCTGCTGTCGGAAGACTGGCCTCTGTCACCCAGACTCATTCACATCCAAGGACACCAGCAGCACCTCGGAGAGCAGGAGGGACAGCCTGAGGAACAGTTTTAACAAGGTCAGGAATCTGAGCGTGGCCTCCCCACCATCAACTCCAAACAAGCCTCGCAGGGCACCCAAAAAATATAGGCTGAGCTCCACCACCAGCTGCCTGTCAGTTTCAAGCGGTTAAACCACAATGTGTTCCCCTCCCAAGCAAACAAGACCTGTGTGCACTGATACACATCTAACCATTTCCTCTGCGTTTCTGTTTTGAGTGTTCAGAGCATTGCCTGCAGGTACTCGCACTGATGACGATAACACACTGTCATGTATCCTGTTAAATATATGAATTCATCCTCACAATTATGAGCAGTTTTTTTTGCTTCCTTTTGCAATTCATTTGACACACTTTATTGATCTGTTGTTGCACTGTACCGTGCGTCAGCGCTGGAAAGTTGCCATGGACACCAGACACCACAACTCTGGTCTACAAATACAAAGAGCTTTGAATTCCTCATTACTGTGCTTACAGGAGTCATCCATGATGTTCTAAATGTAAAGCTTTTTCTACCCCAATGAATTCATTTAAGGAGGAAGTGATGACATTTTTGTTTTTTTGCTACGGACATATCACATATTAGTAGCTCTATTCCAAACTCCTTTGTCAGTCTACTGGACTTGTTGGTAATACCCAGTCAAAGATAGAATGTATTTTTGTAGACATGAAGGCAGATTACTTACAAGAAGTATTATCTACATAAGAGTCAACATTGGAAATGTAAAATGTGCAGAATAGAAAAATATGTATAAACTTGTATTGCATTGCATTCTGTTGTAACATTTTGTGTAAGATGGAAGTTTTACTGTATGATGAATATATAAATAAAGTTTATTTTGCTTAATACATAAGTGCATGCTGTTACTACCTCTGTGTTCCTCTGGAGGGAGACACATCATCAAAGCCCTGACTTGCTCCTACGGATGGATCAGATGATTCATAGTGCTGTAGATGCTCCCACCCTGAAAAATACACATAACAGTAACCTCAACAAATCATGGTTTTCTAAATTTATAATATCTACATTTTTCACATCCCAATACTTTAAAATGACATATTTTAATCTCTGCCAAAAAACAAGATCTTTGTTCACTCATCAGTTTAATGCGGGCTTTGCAAAACACTCATGAGTGAAAATCTTTTTTACTTAATTTTAAAAGCTTGTCTTTCTTTTGACTCGTCAAAAGGCTGTTTTTTGCAGGACGCTCTCCCCTGCCTGCTTTTCTGACAGGATGACGGATTGAAGTTCAGTTGTGAGGAGGTGAGGGCTCGGACTGCAGCCCCAAGGGCACACACAGCCAGGGATAATTGATAAATACATTATGACTGTCTGGCAGGGTAGATAGTTGAGGTTTAGCAGATAGCATGCGCCCGTAAATTATACAGCCTTCTGTACTGTACTCCTGCTACTGTATACTGGAACAATTGGTTGAGTCTTGACGTGTAAAAGTAATTTTTTTTCACAAAACAAAACCAACGATCTGCCTGTCTGCAAAAGCTGTGTATGCAAAGTGTGCTCTCTGGCAGTTGAAAACAGTCAATACTGTACTGTTCCCACTTTCAGTATTACGTGTTTGCTTTATTTTCTTAAATGTCTATTTTCACACTTGAGCCCAGTTCTCATCACATCATGCCGCACAGGAATGATATTAAAGCCTCATTTTTTGATAACATTAAATAAGTTAAAGTTTAGAAAATTGTAATTTGTGAAGCTTTTACTCAGAATCTCAGCAAATGTGTTGCAGGGTCGTGTGGTTTGATCAGATTTGACTGACATCAGCAAACAACCCACCAACTGTCATCAGATTCACATTCAAATGTTGCTGAATGCTGATTGGTGCTCAGGAGTAGGTGTCATCACCATTTTCAAACTATTGTAAACTCCAATCACTTATGTAAAATATTAATATTAGTGTGTTCGGTAAGAAGCTGATTGAAAAAATATGTTTATATGATATGGCCCTTAAACCACGAAGGATCGGTTTTATTTACGTGAATAAAAACTTTATGTCAAGAGAAGAGAGTTTGTTTTTACTGAGAGACTATTAGAATCCTATACATGTTTCATTTAGTGTAAAATGTAAGCCCATTCAAAAATCATTTAAATGACAATGTGTAAGCAGACATTCTGAAAATGATTGATGCATTATAACAGGTTATGGTGGAAATTATTTATTATTACAAATTACAGTTGACTTGTCAAACTGCTGATAAGAATCTGCTGTGGTTTTTGTGTGTTTGTATGGGCGTGTATTACTACATTGTGGGGACTCGCCTTACTTTTGGGGACAAAGTGTACGTCCTCATAAATCATTACATTAATTGTGAGGACTTGGTTTAAGGTCACGGTAAGGTTAGGATTAGGCAAGTAGCAGTTATGGTAAAAGCTAGGGTAAGTCTCCGGGAAATGAATGTATCTCAACATAATGTCCTCTAAAGGAATGAAGACACAATGTGTGATTGCGTGTGTGTGTGTGTGTGTGTGTGCGTGTGTGTGAGTCATGTTCACAAACCCATGCTGACATTGAAAGACATGAAGCAAGAGTGCAAGATGATGAAAATATCTTTAATCCTTTTTTTTTCTCAGCCAGAATTTGCAGCATTTTGTTGTAAATACCTCAAAGTGTCCCTGTAGACTGCAGAGCTGAAGCCCTATCCCCTCTTTAAGTTAGCCTCTGTTCCATTAGCCTCCCCACACAACCTCATGTGAGCTTTTCTTTTTTTCAAAGCTTAAACATGATTCTGGGATTTTCTGTCCATTGTCTAATGAGTCCTTATTTTCCACTGTTCTCGCTAGCATACTGTAATTTCAGCGCTTTGCCGTTTTTGCCATTGAGATTAAACAGCTAAATATCTTCGTAAATAATGCCATACATTTTTAGCAACATGCCCTCAGAGCCTAATGGGAGTTGTGTTCAATGCTGACCAAACAATTAGTCTCTTAGTTTTGTTAATATAGGCACAAAAACCCTGATATATTGATACAGGAAAGAGGAAATCACACTGGGGTAACAACAGAGCAGAATGGAAACTAGTATGGAAAAAGATGGAACTTCAGCTCTACAATGTATATCTATGCAATTAAAACCCGGCAGCCTGTCACGCAGGCATTCCTGCACGTGACGTGTGTGAGCTGCACGGGCACGTCAGTGACGACCGAAGGAAGGAAATGAGGCGTTAAGGTAAGAAAGGAAGAACTCAGCTTTTATCATTGTTCCCGAAGTTGTCGCCCATGCAGCGGCTGAGGTGATTGTGCAGTTACAGTAAGAGAGGAAACATTAAAATACGCACACACACACACACATTTGATCATCATTTATCATTCATATAACTACGTAATGGATTGTAAATGCATAACTTAGGTCCACACAATCATTCTGTAGATGCAAGCGCACTCACTCATAGACAAACATGCCTATAAACACATACACACTTTAAATCCGGTCTCTGCAGTCGTTTATGAGGTCTCTCAGACGTAAGGAATTCTAAGGCCGGCTCTCCTCAAAATCTTTTCCTGTTTTTTTTTTGCACAGGGAAGCAAACAAGTCATTGCTGGTTGTGTTGCGTGTGTGTGTGTGTGTGGTGTGTGTGTGTTTGTGTGAGTTTCCCTATCATGAATTCCTGCATCTTCACAGTTAAGAGTAGGGGATAAGCCTCTCTCATCCTCGGTCCTGGCAAATTCCAGGCTTTATTAGCTGTAGCCTCAAAGACATTCGTTGTGTCATATTTGACATGTCAGGGGCTGATCAGCAATCCACGCTGTTCTCTCTCTCTCTCTCTCTCTCTCTCTCTCTCTCTCTCTCTCGCTCTCTCTCTCTCTCTCTCTCCTTCTCCTCTTACAACAACAAGGCCTATTCTCTACTCTAAATGAGGTACGATGGGTTAATGACGGTTGCGTGCAGACGTGGTTATGCCCTCAATAATTACCTCGCTTGGCTTTGCCTCCAGGTGTTCAGCAGACAGCTAATGATGTACTGTCTGAGGAGAGGGAAAAGGCAGCGAGTGAGGCACAGTGAAGCTACACGGGGGGAGAGAGTGTGCCATCAGCACTGCGACAACTCGATGGCACATGTGCTGCACGAAAAACTGCATGTAACAAAACAGCCTGGAAAAAGAAAACTAATACAAGTTCAAATTTGTAGTCAACCATCATGGATAATAAATGTGTTTATTCTCAGTGTGTAAAACTGTAATCAGCCACGTGTTAAAGGGAAATTCCACTTTTCTTGGTTCCTTTTATTTTGTATTTTTTACCATCACTTCTACAAAGATTTTACTAGCTTTATTGCTGAGATATGAGACTAACAGCTTTACAGACTCAATTTCAAGGGATACTCCACCCAAAGTCTCTCATGACTATCAAACACAACAACACTTGAAGTGGTGGTTTAACTTTGTAGCTCTTTCAAGGCAGCGGTCAACATGTTTTCATGGCAGTTATGAAGTGACCCAGTTTCTTGAAGAAAATATACAGATCAAGATGTCTATGGAAACGTCTCTTAAACCTCCTCCTGCAGCATAATCTACTTCTCTGTGATCCAACCATGGGCCCAAATATGGCTAAATGCACAGCTTCTGGTTTTAATACTCATACTCAAACCTCTCAAGCAAGTGCGTGTATTGGTTTGCGCGCATTAGAGTGGATGCCGAATGCAGCACAATACACAATAGGCTTTGACATCATCCTTTTTTTTTTTTTTGTGGGATATTCCAGAGCCATTTGTCCTTCTCTTGGCCCCAAAAATCTTTGGCGCAATGGTGCTGCTAAAACTTGAAAAAAGTAACATACAGTACAACAAAAGTAAGAAACTTTGTCTCAATCTTCATGGCTGAATAAGATGGATCCCAATCAGCTACACACTTCAAACCATCCAAAGACAAAGGTGAGGTTGAATTAAGTAAAATTCCCCCAGGTCCTCGTCATAAAGGTTCCTTGCATTAGCTCTTGAAAGGATTTCTTTGGGATTTACAACATGATGATGCATTCAGAGAGAATGAAAGAACTGATCACATGAGAATTAGGTCCAGTCAAGGCCTCAATCCAGCTCAGACCAGAGGATGCATTAAATATGGATAAGGCACAGTTTTATTTGAAGAAAGGTCTATTGCCAAAGCATCTAGGTCACTCACTGTGAAATCAACCACACTCAGATTGAAGGAAAAATATATATTTTGTTTGGATACAACAGCTCAGCTGAAGCTGCCGAAAATCAGCTCCAGAAATATGACTTAACTACTGTACACAGGCCAGACATGCAAGGACACTCTGGCTCCAGACAGAAGCTAAAGAGTATGTAACAAAGTGTATGCACTGTGAGTGACACCACGCCAGAAGTGTTGAAAGGAAGAACACTGACTGATCTTGACTCTGCAGATGTCAGAGAGATTATTATTCCTGTCTTGCTGACATGCTGTCAAGCTTAAATTATGGTTCACATGGTAATGAAGAACTGTAAAAGAGCCGGTGACATCTTGTTTTCTTCTGTACTCACAACTCATGTAAGTGGAGGACATACACGTCAGAATATCAGAGATTTTCCACTGCTTGACGGTTTTGTTACATGAGAGCATTTGCATAATCCGTCACCTTGATGTCCATTTAAACTGCAGAATGTACAGGTAGCTGAAAAATAAGAACTTCCTACAGCTGTTTAATGGACAATATAATGGGAATTTTGCAAGTTTCTGCTTAATGACGGCACAACAATGGATTTATTGTCTATCTGTCATGATCATTCATTTGTCATAATTTGGAGGAAACACAATAGAGCTTAAGTGAACATGTGTTGTTTCATGTGTGTATACCTATATGTCAGCATGTGTATTTGTGTGTGTGCCCGTGCATGTGCACCTGTGTACTCATGTAGCTAGAGTAAATGTGTTCCCACGGTGATATGAAGCAGACGGTCACAGCCAGGTGTCCGCTGGGTGAGGCGGGCGTTATCTGGTCTTTCTCATTCACACACACACATGGTAATGAACTTCATGAACTGTCAGCGACAGGAAAATCTCTCTTTATTTAACCCAGCGGACTCGCTCCCTGAGAAAGCCTCCCCAAGAAAATATCCAGTTCACTTGGCTACCTCTAAGCAAGCATCCCATTCTATTCTCAGACCTCTGTAATGGCTGTGCATGTATCTCAGTGTTGTGGTTACTGTTATACCCAATCAATCAATGTGTTGCTCTCGTCAACAAGGAGAACAAAAGACCAGGAAGGGCGTTAACTCGCTGCCTGCATGTCCAAGCGAACGAATCAAACATTTGCACACATGACCTTTTTCTTCTTCATGTGCCTGCTTCTGTCAACTGCACGCTGCTGAGAAATCTGGTCTGAAGAACAACAACGCCCTCTTAGTAGTTTAAAGTTATGCATGTCTCTATAGTTGTGCGTGCCAAACATGTATGCAATTCCATACACGCACAGCGGGTCTCTAAACTGGAGATACACTGTAGGAAGGGAACAGCTCAAGAAAAATGAAGAAGGATGAGAGAATAGGGCCAGACGAATTCTGTTCCTTAATTAGAAGGGAATGCACCGCCACGTTGAATTGGTCTGCATTTTTTTCCTCTGCATTTCAACAGAAGAGCCCGTTCTGGGAAGATTTACTCTGATGCTACTGTGAGTACATGTGGAGGAGGAAGGGCTATTAAAATCGACATTGTCTCCAGACCCAGCTGTTTCCTCTTCATCAGATTCTAGATTGTGGGACAGCGGATACAAAGGCCAGACGTTATGAGTTTCTAAAATGATCGAGGCAAACACACTATCAAAATTGCCACAAGCACATGAACACGCTTTTTCATTCCTCTCTCATTGTGAGCGTAGGAGACAATTTCCAAAGACAGCAAGTTTTCTCTTGAGGGCTGGATGATAGCCATGTGCTGGGACTCTGCTCTCAACCTTGGATATGTATGTGAGCAAGTCTTCTCTCTTTTCTTAATCCCCTCTCTCATTCTAGCTGTGCTTTGGCTGAGCACCGTGACCACTTAACTAATTGTGTTGTGAAAGATGTTCCAAGGGTGATGATTCAGCTTCGGTTTCTAAAAGTTTCTTAACTGAGGACGCAGGTTTTCTCTGCAGGGGATTCGTTCAGAAACAAGACTCTACAGCTGCAAGCGGCTCTGTAAGATTGTAGGCTACTTAGGAACAGCGGTGCAATTAAATGCTAACATAAGTATGCTAGCATGCTCACATGACAATGTTAACATACTGATGTTTAGCAGGTTAACGTTTACCATGTTAGCGTGTTAGCATGCTAACATTTGTTACTTAGCACTAACATAAAGTACAGTTAAGGCTGAATGGACATTACAGCAATCCATCCAATAGTTGTTGAGATAATTCACAGCCCCAAAATGTGGCACTAGAGGAAAAATTCAGCGAAGTCAGTGGGCTTCATCCTCTGGAGAACATTTCTGGTTTTGCTCCGTTTCAAACATGCAAGATGTTTTTCTTTTTAAACCGTTGGAGAGAGCAAGACTAACTGTTTCCCATGTTTTTGCCAGTCTTTGTGGTAAGATAAGCTAACTGTCGCCTGGCTCCAGCGATAGGAGTGTGACATTCTTCTTCTCATCAATCTTTGTCAAGAAAGAAAATAAACATAACAAATATACAATCTAGGGTTTTTATGAACCAGTTTAATACAGTAATTCATAAATCCCAGCTTTATGTGGGTTTGGTCTCAGGCACAAAATGTGTGCACGTTTGTTATGCCTGTGACCACAGATCTCTGACAAGATAATAACATTGAAACACATATTAAGTTCTTAATAACTGTACATACACTTTATTCACATAAAAAATCTTTTCCATGTGTCATCTGACTGAATGTAACATTTTGTCTCACAGTTTAAATCCTCTTATTGTACATATGAAATCAATAAAGCACACTCTTAGTCAATGTCAGTCCACCTACAAATACTACACGACGTCACAGATTTGAACCTTGCGTTTCAAAGCTCCGTCACTCTTCTTCTCTCACTGCTGAGATTACTCTTGAGAGGGTTTGGACTCGAGGTTGTGGCGTGCTGGTTTGGAGGTCCTGTGATGCAGCAGCGTCCACACCGCTGGCCTTGGTTTTTTCCATGAGGCCCGAGGAATGGAAGGAGCTGAGGCTTTGTAGAACAGATGTTCCCGCTCAGGTCTAAACCAAATTACGCAGCCAAGCTCACAGCCACGGGCCAGAACCGCACGGATGCTGATTGAATGCCAAAGGGGGCAACAAAAGCAGATCAGGCTCAATAAAGCAGCCACATCATGAAATCTGGTCAGCCTTTGAGGCCTGACGGTAAAAGGGATATTGACATTGCTATGGAGACTAAAAGGAGAGCTTGAGGCTTTGGTCTGGGTACCCGTCTCCAGCTGTGGGGATGCATGTGTCTGCTTTCATGAGAACTCAATATTGTCTGTTGTCATGTTTTTGTAGAAAACAGCAGGCAGACTGCAACTGGCTTGTCTCAAACAGCAAGTTCAACCTTTGACCTTTGGCAGTATGATAAAAATCGTCGACTAGAAACACCGACAATAATCAAAAACACTGAGATCACACTAGTGCCCCAGAAATTTTACTCATTTTGTCTCATTTTTGATATTATTTGGTTTTTTTTTGTATCTTTTAACGGTTCAGCAGTATTGTGTGTAAACTTTATTTCCAAAATGAGGGGTGCTGTCTTGTTTCCAGCCTTTTTGAGGATGCATTTTGCAGACAATCTAAATTTCAATGGCCTAAGAAGTGGAAGAATTGTATCAACCTGTAAATACCCATATGTTTACATGTAGGGGGAGTTCTTCTGCATATCTGAAAAAAAAGGATAAATTGTCTCAAGTGATTGCACTCAGTGTATGTTGGAGTTGAAGACCACAAGTTTGAAAAGGATAAAAATCTTTTGGAGTCAGTTTCTATTCTTTGCTTGAGGCTAGCAGCTAAGGCTATATTAGCCACGCCTAGCATAATAAACCTGATATCTGACTGAACTAAACATCAGACCAGCACATACGGCTACTTCCCAAAATGTCAACATTTAATCGTATTAATTTATTCGCTCCTGATTGAAATATAAACAAGTTTTAGGTTCCTAAAACCTCCAAATTGAACTCATGAACTCAGTTTACTCAGCTTTGGTAATTTTTTATTCTTTGTCTCCATCTTTGTTCTTTCCTGTAACATGTTTTCTATCAAAGGAATAAATGATGTGATCTTATATGAAAAACAAAAACAAATGCTAGAACTCATTTTAAGGCTCATTTAAACTTTATTAAATTAAATCGTGGTTGGATTTGTAATGAAATGAAACACTCGTTGCAGCTGTAATATCAAAATAAGTCATGCTCCAAATCAAAGTAGTTAGAAACATACTGACATTTAGAATAATACACTTCATGCACCATTGTCCTCCACCTTCAGGTAGATTAAATACTTGCACAAATCATAACTAACTTGACAGCGGTACCATGCTGGAACAATGCCCTGGAGACAAAATCACACCGCTGACACAGTGAAAAATACAACTTGCTAACCTTTCTGTGGGTAATCTCTTCAAGTTTGAATGAAACATTCATCCGCAGAAATTCGAAGTAACAGCAATAAAATGTTATGGTCCAACCACGATCATTGGAGTTGCTGGATAAGATCACATTCATCACGCTTGGTAATGAGCTTTCATCTCCCCCATGGGTATGAAATCTTCAAGATGATGCACTTTTTCTTTGGTGGCTGCAAGTTATCTGTAGAGTGCGGAAGAAGCAGCGTTGCACACATTCCCAATCACTGACAATGGGGACTGCTGGGTGACATCAATTACACAGACATAGCACACATTTAACTGGGATTGCCTGACAATAAACTCCAGTCTCAGTCTGGACTTTGACAGCACAGAAAGACGAGTGAGAGAAAAAGAAAAAGAGTCAGAGAGAGAGGAAGACATGGGCAGAGAATCAAAACTAGGAAATGTACTAATACAGGACTGTAATGGTGTCTTTCTTCAAATCCATTAAGCCATTTGATTTGGTATATCTAATATTTAGACATAATATCTTCTAAAATTGAATCCCCTTTTTTGAGTTAGTTAATCACAGTCACTTTATTACATTGTCTATTGTTCCTGGTCCCATTATATATATTCTTAATTGTAACAGAGGTTATTATTAATAATCTGTGAAAAACCGTTACTTTCCACCACTATAGATAGATGGATATGTTTTTCAATATAAATGTCTATACCAGTACTGTAAAATGCAAGTATTACCTGGAAAAGAGCATATACGTCACCACCGGGCTGTTTTAACCGTTAAACCTTCTTAGGTCACGTGCTTCTCATCATCTTCATCAGAGTTCTACTCTTCGGTTTTGAATCATAACGTTAAATGAGACAAACAGATGACAAACAGACAAACGGATGACACTCAACAGCTAAATTAGTCGATATCTTGCTAATTCTCATTTTACTGTTAAAATATTTAAGTATGAAAATGGATAATATCGTGACTGAAGAGGACAACCCGAGAGGCTGCTGTGGCTGCATGAAGTCATGCTGCCATTACATTCAGCGGATTAAACTACTGGTTTCAAGTCTAGCAGCGGTTGTCCTGGGTAAGTGATCACTAACGGTTGCAGTTTAAGTTAGCGTTACTTAACGTTACTTCAGTCGGGAAAAGACGTGCCGTTAGCTTAGTTAGCCAGTAACGGTCGACCTAGCTAGCTTAGCAGACAGTTAACATGAGTTAGGAAAGTTTTATTTCAATAAATGTATTGTCAGAAATGATCTGTACCGTTAGTAAGGGATATTAAGAGACTGAAATTCGAATTAAATCTTAATAAAAATAAGATTTTTAATTTAAAACGAATTAATTAAGTTAATGATGTAATTTAAACCAGTTGTAAGACACTTTTGGGTTTATTTCCCAGGATGCAACTGTATGATTAACGCTATGTTATGATGTCTAATTGTCGAGTTTTAATTAGCTTTACACCATAGATTCCCTGTTAATATCCTGCTTTGCTGTTGCGGACATTATCATGTTGCGGGAGGAACCACAGCATCCTTTGAATCCGATTTGTGTTTCTTCATAATTTATCACATATGCATACTTTTACTTGTTACTTGAAAGCAACTGTTACCAAAAATAGTGAGTGCAAAGTATCAAGAGTCACAAATTAGATACAGAGGGTTTCTAATTCTGGGACATCACCGGGTTGAACGGCTTAATAATGGTACGTTTAAATCAATACAGTTGTTTTAAAAGAGCAACCTCTATGATTACTCAATGTAAAATGTTTATTGCTCAACATTCGCTTCTATGACGACTGGTCATCGATTGTGTGTATTCAAATGCATCAAGCATACAGAACAGAATCCAGACCACTTGATGTTGAGAATTGCATCAGTTTTAAAAACAAATTTCCAAAAATGTTTTTGTTATTGTCTCACAGGTATTGGTCTGGGCTTGATTCTAAAATTCTACGTCCCTGTGTCCGAAAATGACCAAGTCTACATGAGCGTCCCAGGAGAGATGCTCTTGCAGATGCTTCAGGCGGCTTCCGTTCCTCTCGTTGTGACAACTCTGATGACGGGTAAGCCACAGGAGCATTTCACACACTGTTAACTGTAGACAACATGCTGTGCATGCAGCTTTTATAAGGAGCCTACTGGTGGTTTGGCAAGTTGAAGCTTATCAAACCTAAATAACCTTTAAGCGAGTCCGTATAACACTTGATGAACACCAGCCACTGTGGACACCAGTCACAATTACATGATCGAAGTGAGTGAAACTTCTGCTCTCTGTACACACAGGATGTGCTGGCTTCCTTTATGTATATTACATAACATAACATAGCTGGTTGACTCTGACTGTCACTGCAGTACAGTATGTAATAAGTATATTACCTGCTCCAAATTGGTCAAATCCTCGTCTCCTTTAAATGCTACTCATACGACTCTTCTCAATATCTCAAAATCAGAAATCATATTGTTCAGTCCTCCAAACCCCATGAGTCCCATTAAAAGCTTCTTTTGTCCCTTATCTGACAACATAAAGCCCACTACCAGAAATTTAGAGTGAGTACTTTTTGATTTAAGCTGAACCACAAATCACAAAACTTGGCCCGTCTTCAACTAAGAACCATCTCCAAAATCAAGCCTATCCTCTCACGCTCAGACTTGGAAAAAGTCATTCATGCTTTTATCCTCTCAAGACTTGAATACTGTAACTTCCTCCTCTCTGGCATCAACCAAAAGTCACTCTCTCGCCTTCAACAAGTGGTCTCCTTAAAATGGCCTCTTATTATAATTGTCATCATTTTACTGCTTTTATTCTTTGTAATGTTTGTATTGCTGTTATTGCATTTTCTTTGTACTTATTGTATTGATTTGTTGACTGTTTTTCCTGAGATGTAACTGTGTTCCCCTCACTTTCCATTACATTACCCTTCATGTTACACTCATATACCGTGTGACCCCCACTGACTCTCCAACCTGTAGTCTTCAGACCGTGACGTACGTTGTCTTTTCCAGGTGTTTGTAGTCTAAGAGTGGAAGTGTCCAGAAAAGTCGTTGTACGTGCAGCAGCATACGTCATCTCAACCACTCTTCTGTCTGTGGCTACAGGTGAGAGAAATACTGTACATTGTTTTAGGAAAGATACCGTTTTATTGATGAACACATATGTCATTTGAACGTTTTCTTTTGTTTCTCACTTGAGCTTGTAAATGTGCTATTTAACACTCATTCACCAGCCTCTGTCATCATGGTAATACAGCTATTCCAACCAGGGGACGCACTCATTTCTTCGATCTTCAAGAATGCTCCTCTCCATAGCTTACGAAAGCTTTCTCACCGCAGACATTTTCACGCGTCAGAGGGAAGAGTTCAGATGTTATTGATATCTCAGTGAGCCAGCATGTAGGCTGCAATCAATGTTATTCATTACACCTGTGTCACAAAAGGCCACAGTGCAGCTACTAAACCCACACAGGTGTTTTCACCTGCTGGCTAATTAGACTGCTGCTCAAGTAGAGGGTGGCAGAGCGATGCTGAATCAAATCATGTGACATCACCAAACGTCATCAACCAATCAGAATGGTGAAGGTGTAACGTCTCCCACATTAACACAGTTGCAACAAAAGTCGTTTTATAATGACTTTGTACTCCGATTTAATCTGCTGAAATGATTTTATTGTCATTAGTTGACAGGAAGTCAGTCTCTGAGTGTCAGACACAGGAGAGTGAGCCACAAGATCAGTTCTGCAATAAAAGAGTTTTAGTGGAGAGATGTGAAAAATCACGTGTTTTCCTGTATATCAGTCATTCACAGTATGGTGTTCAAGCATGCTTGATCAAAATGTGAATGACAGTTTGTGTTATATAACTGTGTTTTATACCATGTAAAGCACTTTTTCTGTGAGGCACTATTGAAACAAATGTTTTTTTAATGGGTTACAGTAGTAATCCCGCGTCAGCCCATTTAAATCTAGCTGCTGTGTATAAAAGATCTACAGCAGACACTGTGGATTCTGTGTCGTAGGGTTGGTACTGGTTCTGTCCATCAAGCCAGGAGGTGCTCATGCTGTGAGTAAAGAAGATGCAGGTGGAGAGGCCTTCTCCACTATCGATGCCTTGTTGGATCTAGTACGGTGAGAACAAAGTGTATATTCTGACATCGTTCACTTCAGCAGGTTTCTAGGTCACTGGCATCCTTTCAGAAAGTGTTGGAACGTGGAGCAACAGAATTCACATCCATTAATGTTTTTCTTAAGCAGAAATAATTTGGTATTTCAGGTGTTCGCAAACACATTCAAATGTCACATCATGTCGTTCATAAAAAACGCAATTCTTGAGTGATTTGCCAACGTTTCCAAGCCCACTGATGAGTGTGACTTTTGCTTATTGTTTCTAGGAACATTGTCCCAACAAACCTGATTTTGGCTAGCTTCCTACACGTACGTATGTTTGTCATTAAGGCACATTAATCATTTCTTCTCTCTCCATGTAATATTTACGATATTTGAACATTTCTTTCTATTATAGCAAAAGACTGGGAGGATGGAGGTTGAATTTGAAGCAGATGAGCAACCTTCTAGTCTGGAGACGGTAAATATTTTTCCCATGTCACTAAGAAGATCATTTTGTGAAGTTAGCATTTGCAGAGATAATCTTTGATACACGAAGTTGCTCTCAGACTATTATTCTTAATGAGTTTCTGTTCTTGTTACAGAATGCAACACAGGTGCGACTTTCGGGCAATTTTGTCCAAGGCACCAACATATTGGGCCTGATTGTCTGGTCTTACCTGTTTGGCCTGGCCCTCAACATAATGGGAGAAGATGGGAAAGTAATTGTAAAGGTCCTTACTGGCCTCAACGACTTCCTAAAAGTACTGGTCAACTTGATTCTGGGGTAAGGTTAAACAACATACCATTAAATATAGCCATTACAAATAGTAAAATTGTATTACTGACAAAACATAGCAGCATCTTTCACTCTTCTACACCTGTTCAATGTGACTTTTATTATAAAGGAGTTTCAGGTCAGGTTCTTACATCTTCTGAAATGAGAGAACCATGGCTGTTTTATTTTTTGTACTGATATATTAATGGGATTCAGACAACTGTCTGCGTTTGCTAAGTCAGTCAGTCTTTCCTTCATTTTTCTCATTTCATGGTTTTCTTTTCAGCTGCTTGCCAGTTGGAGTGCTGTTCATGACCACGAGCCTTGTCCTGGAGGTTCACGACTGGGAAACAGTCTTCAAACTGGGAAAGTTCATGGCAGTGGTTCTTCTTGGGTATGTTCACCTTTTACTGTTTTATCACTGAAATGACATCACTCCTAAAAAAGGAAGTTGAATTCATCAATGAAACTAGTTAAACTAGTTAGCTGATGTTAGCAAAGTTCAGGTCTATATATATATATCGTCCAATAATGGACGTTTTGCGGACTCTTGTGCTACTGCTACACTATGACGTTGCATTAGCGTTCTCCCATCATTTTCACTTGGGGCAACAGAGGCAGCTACAAAAGTTGTAGTAGCCTTACATTAATTGATATGTAAAATACACGTCACCTCACTTAAAGGGTAAAAGATTCGAAAAGGTATTCAACTCTGTTTTTGAGAGGCGTCTAATTTCTCCATTCAAACGTTACAGTCCCACTTAAATTCTCCTACGGCTGTGATTGTATTTGAATAATCAGTATTGTATTGATTTGTGCATTCATTGTGTGTTTCAGGCTTGTAATCCATGGAACATGTGTTCTACCACTGATCTACTTCCTTTGTACGAGACGTGACCCCCGTGCTGACATCAAGGTTTTTTTGCCTGCCTTAAAGGCCGCATTCCTCAACTCATCCAGGTAAGACGATGTAGCACAAAGATCTGTGAGTTCACGATCACTGCTTATTAGTGCATTCGTCATCGGAGCTACCCGAGGGATTCACATTTTTTATATTTTCATATGAGTAGTGCACAAACAATGGATTGCCTTGTGTTTCTCCAAGCTCTGCCACACTGCCGCTCACTTTGCATTATTGTGAGAAGATCAACAAAGGAATCAGTCGCTTCATGCTGCCCATCGGGACCAACATCAACATGAACGGAACTGCCCTTTTCGAAGTGGTCACAGCACTTTTCATTGCCCAAATCAACCACATCCATCTGGAGATAGGCCAGCTGATTACCATCACGTAAGCTGCTCTGCCTGTTCTTTAGGAAATCTTAGCGTCATCATCATCATAGACAGAGTTGATATCGGTGTTAAGAGACTTAAAAGATGCATGGTAAAGTTTTCTGAGTGCAGTATGTGTGTGTGATCTGCAGGGTGACATCAGTACTGTTGAGCATTGGAGCAGCAGGGATCCCATCCACAGGCGCCATGACAACTTTTTTTGTTTTGACAGCGGCTGGTTTACCTGCTAAGGAAGCCTCCTTTCTAGTGGTCATAGAGTGGCTCCTGTAAGTCCAATCTGTAGTTCAAAATGTGATGAATGGATTTCTACAACTGTCTTTTCTGACTGGTTTGGCTCAGCTATTCACAAATGTGTTGCTAAGTTTGAGTGTAAAGTCCTACCTGACCTCTATTATCTAGTTTCAAACTAGTGATTTTCCAAATTGGGTTACTCCATTTAAACCATAGAAACATCTGAGCTAGTAAGGAAGGTTAAGGTCGCAAGGAAACACGTGGAGCCCCGTCCAATGAAAAACATGCACAGTCACTGTAGCATCACAAAGTGTAGCATAACTTTCACGTTAGCTGATGTTATTTCTTCATTCAATCGGACATTATTAATAACGTTTTGTAATTTGAGGTATATTGTGTAATTGTTGTTCAGTGTAATTTAGACAGGTAATTATTAACATCATTTCGATGGTCACGTCAGATAAGTGTTACTTATCTTTTTAGATTTTTTGTTATTTATTATGTATTCATGCTAAATGGCTCATATACTAGCAAGGTAAAGTAAGTTTTGTCTGTTTGTTCAGTCAGCTACACGACAGCTACTTAAAATGATAGAAGTGCAAAGAGTTAAAATAAAGAAACAAAATCTGTGTGAAGCAGCATATACCCTCTGCTGTCATAGTCTGATGTTGTCTGTGCCTTTCAGAGACCGCTGCAACACGGTTATTAATGTCATGGGAGACTGCATTGGCGTGGCACTTGTTCATCAGGTGTTGAAAAACGATCAGGAAGACACAGAGGAGCAAGGACAGGAAATGGAAAGGTACGAGTCGTGATAGTCTCATGTTACTTGTCTTATTTTAACCCAGTTCATTTGCAGAAAGCATGAAGTCAATTCTTCAATCTGATGCAAATGGTTATTCAAAGGAGGATTAAGGCTAGAAGCAGAGAGGAGCAGCACAAATCTGAACCCTAAAAAAGTCTTCTATGCTGACCTCAGACCAGTGATGACCATGTTGTGCTTTGCCTGGCTAGGATGCATGGCAGAGTTGCTGAGACCCAAGCCCCAGATGACATCCAGATCCACATCAGCCCATCAGCCCAGGACGAGCACCAGTCCAAAGAGGACTCTGATCCTGAGATCCTGTGCACCCCACCAGAATATCCCCCAGACAAAGACACGGATGGCTACGAGTATGTGTAGTTTCAGCTCAGTTACCAACACGGTGCACTTTAAAAAGCATTATTGATTTGTTATGTCTGTTATTATTTGTAATGATTTTACTTAATTAGTTCCATTTTATTTTTGGGATTTTTAATGCAGTTGCCCAAGATGTACAATGTAATAGTTGATGTCCCAGATCTAGTTACTGAATTGAATCGAAATTTTTGAATAGATGTTATCGATCTGTTTAATATAATTTAATTGAGCTGAACTAAATTGTACGCACTTCATTTGAATTGTATTGATGCAACAGATGTACTAGTTGTTAAAGTGAATTGATGTATTTGAACTGAACTGAATTTATTGGTAAATAAATATTAAAGAAACTGCAGTCATGTATTTTAATATGTTATAACTCAACAGTAAAGTGTGTGAAATGTCAATCTTAAACTATTCTTTTACTGCAACTGCAGCATAAGGCACCCTGTGATTTGGGAGGCTGACCATGAAAAAATATTTTCCTTTTTTGTTACTGAAGGATAATTGATCATTTGTCAAAACAAACATTTGAAAGTAACAGTTCAGTATTTCTTTTATTTATTAGAAAAGTTTACAAGTCACATACAGTGAAAGCTGAAATGCAGACATGTAGGTTTCATGTTCACCTCAGTCAGTTTGCTCACTCAAATCCAAAAATAAATATGTTCTTAAAGTGATCAAGAGACCTGTGACTTCAGGAAATGACTTCCACATGAACTATATGTCTGTATTTACACAAAACTGATACTGCAGCTTTAATCTTTTTACTGTTTTCCGGATGCTGAGTTTTATTTTGGCCTCACTGAGTCGGTGAAGGTCCTTCAGCAGGTCTGCAAACTGCTCCTCCTGTGAGCACATAGAAAACAGACATCAATATGTATTCATCCGGTCACTCATGTATGCAATTCAACCACTGTGTACTGTCAAAGAAGCCGTTTCTCCCCACAATACTTAATATTATGGAAAAGATGCATTAAATGTGAATTGATAACAGCTCATTATTTATTTAACTGCAGGTGAAACATTTAAAAGGGCAGCAAACATACTCACAAACACACTCACTCTCAAATGTATTTAAAATATTTAAAAAATTAGCATTGAATCACACAAGTAGTGCAAATATACTGCTAACAATACTTGAAATCAATGCTTTTCACCTTGAAGCTGCAGAATTTTACAAATTGAACTCAGTAGTTACAAGTTAGCCTGTGTTTAGCAGGTTTAACAGGCTTAACTACAGTGTTTTAGTTATACAAAGGTCAGTGCAGTTTTGACTGACATGTGGATGAATACATAAAAAGTGAATTATGAAATGAACTAATGAAGCTTGAAAATTAGCTTTTTCTGTCTTCTTATCAGTATGTTCATTCTCTTGGCTGCTGCAATGGCAACACTGAGCTTCCTCTCATCTTCCTCCCTCTCCTCCTCAATCACACCAAGCCTGTGACAGATAGAAGACATGTTCATGTAGACAAGAACACCAAAATGCTATGGAACCATCAAATATTTTACTGCTAATTAGTAATAACAGTTAGAACACATCCTATGCTTACAGCTTTCTACACCCGGTCCAGTTGAAGTATTAACAGCTTTCTTCATCTTTATGAGACTAATTAAAGTTATAAAGTGTGGAATACAGTATATGCAGACTGAATGCATATGATACAAACACAAAATGCAGGAAAAATTAAACATATTTTAAATTTTTTAAATCAAACAACTGGAAAACTTGCTGACAAATGCAACATGCACATTACTTTTAGGCTCTATTGTTTTACATGAAGGTGGCGCTGGCGAGCTGCTCCTCTCGAACAGACAGCTGATTCCGGATCTCGGTCACCTCAGCCTGCAGCATTGCATCCTGGTCCTGGCTTTGGATAATGAAGTCCTCCAGGCGTTTTGACATGTCCAGCTCAGGCTCTGTCATAAATGTTAAATACTGCAAGAGTTACACAAACTTTTGCAACTAACAACCAAACTGGACTCATGTCTTTTCTGTCCTATCTGGTCCTCTGATAGATGATGTCTACCAGAAGGCCATGGAGCACAACAGCCAGGCGTAGAGGCAGATCCACATAGCCACCAAAGGAGGACATTGGGATTTATCTCATTCCATCCCAGTGCTGCTGCAGGAATTTGTTCATAAAGCTCATGTACTCCTTCTCTCCAAACCTGAATCAGAACAAAATATTTAATTTACTCAAGCAACTTAAGGTAAACTAAGTAGATTCTTCATTCTCTATAGTTGCTGCAGCTGCTGACTCGGTTTCGAGTCCACATCGTTGGCTGAGAAAGACTCACACACACACCCACACACACACACGCACACACCCACACCCACACAAAAATCACTTGACTGCTTACACCTTTTGTGCTGCAGATGTAATGAATTTTAGTGAACTGGGGAGTTGGTGAGTGTGTGTTGGTACCTCTTCCTCTGGAGAAATTAGAATTTGTCCATCTTCAAGCATACAGTTGCTAATGTCCCACAAGGGCAGCCCCTAAGGCGGGGCCAAATCTGCCACACAAACAGACCTGAACACACAAACACACACACGCACACCTCTAGTTTGGCGTATTATGTTAGCAAAATAACATAAAATGTCAAATGTTATTCTTAAGACAAGGTTTAGACATTCAGTGCGACGCCAATAATTATATAAATATAATATTATATAATAATTATAATTACATATATATATATACATACACTTAAAAGGACCAATTGAAAACAAAATTTTGACTAACTTCTGATGGATATTAAACTCTATTACAATTCTCTAGTCAGGAAAAATAGAAAAGCAACAAAAGACCCAAGCAATATTTGAAGCATAAAATGTATTCAAGGATTCAAAGAATGATAACTAAAACACTCATGGTTTGTCAAAAGTACGAGTTTTATCGTCGGAATTGTGACATAATGAATCAAAACTAGGAAATGTACGAATACAGGACTGTGATGGTGTCTTGTTAAAAGCCATTAAGCCATTTGATTTGGTATATCTAATATTTAGACATAATATCTTCTAAAATTGAATTGTCAGGAATCCCCTTTTTTGAGTTAGGTGAGACGAGTTTGCAGCTTTTTCAAGGGAAGAATGCTAAAATAAACATGAGGGCTGAGCACAACACCAAATCGACGGGCATCAGTATGTAACAGTATTCACACAAAAAATGGTAAATCTGCTCATGAAACATTCATATTTTAGCAAAGAAAGGGACAGCCATCTGAAACTCGAGCCGCGCCGCCCTTGCATACACTTCAGGGTTCAGTGCCGTCGTCTGACAGGTTGGAGGGCTCGGGTTTGATTTTCATCAAGGCCAATGACTTGAGGCAAACTCACTACACCGCTCTGTGGTGGTTGAGGTCAGCTAAACACAAGAGCACTGCAAAGTGATGAATCTGGGCTGGGGCTGTTTTGCTGCATGTTTAGTGGACGTTGGTAACGGTTACAAGCTCCAGGAAAACGTGCTGTGCTTAAAAACTAAATTTACATTGTGGCTAAACCGTGGAAATACAACGTCCGGGTTCTTTTTTCCTAAAGCGTTACATTGGGAAAATCAGCGGATAAAAAGATAAAAGGGTTATTCTCCTTCCTCCGCTCACATGAATGAACCTGCAACCGAGCAGCTGGGAGGCGGGGTTAAAGGAAATGCTAGAGCACTTGCTCTCAGGGCCCAAATGGATGCAGAAGATCTGGGTAATTTTATACCCTGAAGTCAAACTCTTTTTGCTTCCTGCGCCACAGAGCAACTTGATTGAACAGGGCCTCGCCTCCAACGCTGAATCCAGTTCTCTTTATGCATCAAACATGGGACATACTGTGTCGATCCTGATTGTGTTAGTGGACTCCACTCCTGTTCCTGCTGAACTGAGCCAGTTTTTAGGTAAAACACTGATACCAGTTCAGTAGGCACGGGAGGGCACAGCCCAAGCATCGCTCCGTTTGAAAATGCAGTGTGCGGTCTGCATGCAAGGTGTTTCTTTAAATCCAGCAAAAAGGATATTATGATATGCAATATGCAGAGAACAACAAACACACATGTTTTTGCATGGTACTTACACACAATAACAGTGGCAGAATTACAACCCGGACGTCTTGATTATAGTAGATAAATGCAGTTTCACATTTCAGCAAACTGGCGATTCTGCCAAAATAACATTGGCAGATGTCATCGCCTGATTAAGCTAACATTAAATGAAAGGTTAAAAACACTGCTGACTTTTTAATGTGTCCATGTGAGTCGTTTTAAAATGTAAATATTATCATGAATAAAGGTCGTTATCCTGTTAAAGGCTACATGCCAAGACACTGAGGCTAATTTCCCAGGCTAGCTTTTTTTAGTCCTAGCATTAATTATGATGGAGAAAAATGTCAAATCCGACTGCTATTTTGTTCTCACACAACCCTTTTTTAGCTGTTTAGCTTACATGTTTTTTTTGTATTTTAAATTAGTATGTTTTTACTTTTAACATAACAAGAGAATAAATTACTTTAAAATGAGGAACTGACGTTAGACTCGGATAGCATCCACAGAGTGATACACTGCTGTGAACAATGCTTTTTTATAATTACATGACCTGTAACGTTGACTCCACAGACTAATGATGTTTTATGATGCACTGTTTGGCCTTGGAAGTAATACTACTTGTAAGCTAGCCATACATGCTAACATTTGTAGCTTGTTTTAAGTCATTCTGTGCACTTTTTCTCCTGTGTTTGGAAAAGCTACAAAAAGATCTCCAAATTCTTTAAATAGTGAGTATAGACTATCCCTTTTACTACAGCTGCATGCACACCGCTTTAAATTCAAAGCTTGTTACGATTGCTAAGCTCAGACAATCGCTGCTTGGGCAGGGGGGGTTATCAAACGGTGAACTGCATGCAGGTTTCTTCTCCAACACAAAATCCAGGCGGCTGTGTGGCACCAACACACTGGCACACTCGCCCTGAGCAAACTCAGTTGGACATGAACTGGGCATGCTCAGACGGGTCTGACATTTAGCACCACATTCCTCAAATACAACCTGTGGCATTGTTAAGTCCACATTAAACCTGGGTCAAACTGTCTCAGTGATAAGCTGTCAAATATATTTGGTATGCATGATGATTCTTGCCAGAAGCAAAAGGTAAGATAAGACAGGTGTTGCTTCAGGCAAACAATAAAGAAAACGATGCAGCTTGTCTGGGCTGTATTGCAAAATTTAACCCATTGAATCCCACAGTGCTCCGACATGGAGCTCTGTCTTCTCACCTCCCTGCCTCTCTCTCCACCTAATTTCTCCTCACTCTTCTTCTCTTTCCTCCTCCTTTCTTCATATCCGGATCATCAAGATCTTTCCATTCACCGGAATAATTCCCCTCCGTCGAATGAACTATTTCACCTCAGGCACTGAACTTAGCCACTGTGAACAACACATAGCAGGGATCAATGCTCACCAATTAGCTAAGCTCTGTGCCTTTAGCAAGTGGCTGGTTTTTGAGGGAATTGAGACTCAGGCAGACCTTTACGTGACTGCTCAGTAGTAAAGTTTTGCATGTTACAGAGCCTGCAATGCTACTGATGTTCAGGTTTGCTTCGCTTTCGACAGGGCTCATTCATAATACGTTTTAAAGTGTGCTGCCAAGGGATGATCCTTGCCTTCATTTGAAATATCAAAATCATCTCCTTGTTTATAAATCTAAACTCCAAGAGCCGAAACTTGATCTGCCCCCCAAAAATGTGTTCTGTTGTGTAAAGCTGTATGGCTCTCATATGCATTTACATACACTGGCTGACTTGAAATGGGAGAATAGTGAAGACGGTTTAAATTTCAGACAGCTGCACATTTAACTGCAGTTAAATTTTGCGCAGTTTTCCGTGTCAGAAACTGGTTCCACAAGTTAACTCTTGAAGTCCACTGAGAGAGTTGATCACAATATCCGTCTGAACTTCTCCAGTATTTATTCCTCTGACTCCATAGCAACATCCAGTCTCAGATAATAACAGAACAGCCAATGAGACTACACAAAGGCATCCCACTGTGGAAATGTAACATGGGCGGGTCACCTGCTGAGCTGTGAAGGAGTGGAAATCCCTGGCAATGTGATTTTTGTTATTCTTTGTGCATCAAATCACGGTGCCAGGAACCCTCCCCACCACAGCCGGGGCAGAGGCTGGATCCTCGTGCACCTCACCGCCTTCTGTATCTTCTCCAACATCCTCCATGGGCTCCAGCTGCCTTCGTCCACAGCATCTGTGGAGCACCTGTGACCTGAAACAGAGAGAGGTGTGGATAAAACCTTTAAAGCAGAACGTGAACTGATCTGAAGGTGATGCCCTTTAAATCGCTTGTGTAACCCTGGGATGAAAGATGAAACATGTTATCTAAAAATATTAGATTTGTGGGGCGTGAGGAATGACTCTGCAGACTTCTATGCCGCACAGATCAACAAGATGCAGCAGATGTGGAGTCTGGTCGGAACATGCACAGCCAGCTACCTGGTCGGGGTGTTTAAAGCAACTCAGAGGCAAAAACGAAAACACTGCTTGCTTGAAATGGCGAAGGCGATGCAAACCGTCTGGTGGTGCTCAGGATATCAATACCCCCACTATAAAATGTCGGCCGAGGAGAACGTGCACCATCAGGAGATGTGTGTCTTGTTTTTGAAAACAATAAGCATATATGACAAATAAACATGGCTCTGTTTTGTCTCGGTTTCTGATTAAACAAGTGGGTTTCAGGTCAGAGGGCGGTTCAGCTGGGTGGGTCCAACAAGGGGAACATAGAAAAAATAAACTCTTCTTACAACTTCTTTCTTGTACAATTGGAACATCATTATCTTTTGTTGTTGTTGTTTATGCCGTTTTGCACGGAAAATTCCAGGCCCACCCTGCTAGGGAAGGAATAATGACAGGATTGTTGAGCAGTAGGGAG
Organism: Anarrhichthys ocellatus; assembly: GCF_004355925.1. Lineage (NCBI taxonomy): Eukaryota > Metazoa > Chordata > Actinopteri > Perciformes > Anarhichadidae > Anarrhichthys > Anarrhichthys ocellatus. The sequence goes on from NW_022280060.1 coordinate 1,796,773, forward strand.
GAGGAGGAGGAGGAGGAGGAGGAGGAGGAGGAGGTTATGGCTGAGTCTCAACAGTCTCTCCTTCATTGTCTTTTATACATTGTCAGCATCTCCTCACACCTGATTTAAGAGTCAAAATAATTGGAGAACCACATCTGGAGATTCTTCTAAGAGAGAAATCCAGAACAGGTTCCTTTTTTGGAATAAACACTCTGGTTGACTTGGAACTGCTCAGAGCCAAGAAATAAAACAGTGAATTGTTGTTTTTACGCTCCAGTTTTTGTACAAATTAAAAAAAACTTGGATTTTGTTACCTTTGGACAGCAGTGTTATAGTACTCGAGATTGGTTTTGGTCTCGAGACTTTTTGAAGGTCTTGCTTCGGAATCGTCTGCATTTTTATTCTGTCTTGTAGTCTCAGACAAAGAGGACTCTGGATTTTTGGTCAAAACCACAACTGCAAGAATATCACTTATTTGCATTGTGATTTATTTGTGATTGCTCATAGAAAACGAAGGAAAATTCCCACACATAAAATTCCTGCCTTTTGATTATCTTGTAAAGATATTTTTCCTGGAACACAGTATATATGGCAACGAAAGAAGTGAATGAAGAGGAATCTTTGTTTATTGTCTCTGAGTGTTTCTATGGGAATGTGCATCTTTTATCAATTTGAGGAGTGCCTCTGTGATTTGCATGTTCCTCATTTTATCGTAAGTGTGTCATGAGGTGTGGGTCTTGGTTTAGGTGGTCTGGACTACAACACTGTTGGACAGAGCTGGACTAGCTTTTTTCCTGTTTCCAGTCTTTGTGCTAACTAAGCTAAGCACCTGCTGGATAAAGCTTTTCTGTAAAATGAACAAACATGATGGACGTGTCGATCTTCTAATCTGTAACCACAAAGCAAACATGCATTTATTTGATAAACTCCTTTAATTATCAATTGCACATGCTAATTATGTGATTTAATTTTGCTTTCTTTGTCCAAGTTTAACCATGATTAACTATCAGCACAGTAACGCCTTGTGCCAGTTCCAGTGAGGAGTTGTTCAACGCTGCAGGAGTGCAAATCCCACCTGAAAGAACTATCATAAGCGCATTTCTAAATCTTGATAATTACAAAGAAATTTCCAAAGAAGTATCTTTAGAAGTCAAAGCTCTACTCCTGTCCACACTTGCAGGTAGATAATAACCATTACAATGTCTGTTGACAGGATCTTAATGGCATGTGTGCAACATTTTAAAGGAACTGGGTGTCCTCCACAGCCCTGGTGTTTATGTGCAGAGCCACAGTACATGTTGTACAACCTAATGAAGGTGTGCAAACTCCTTCCAGACAGAGAGACAGACAGGGGCAGTCTGCCCCTCCCTGCACAGGAATCATGAATAAAAATGTTTGTCTATAGGTTGTGAGATGTGGAACGTTAGGTTGTGCTTCACTGAAAGTGGAATGAGGGATTGTCTGTGTGTGTGTGTGTGTGTGTGTGTGTGTGTGTGTGTGTGTGTGTGTGCATACACGCATGTCTTCATTTGCATGCATGAGTTGAGTCTAAAAGAAAAGAATAAAATGTTGAGTGTGAGTGAATCAAAAGGGAGTGGTCAGGCCCTCTGACATGACTGTGATTTGTTTTCTGGGTGTGAAAACTTGATATGGGAAATGATCGATCTGTGACATTATTGTCAGATTTAAATCAATGGTGTGATGATGTAGAGGTTGGATGTGGTAATGATCACACATGTACATTAGATTAGAACTGAAACTAGTAAATATCAGGAAATTGTCATATTATTTTTTTCCATTTTTGTGTTGCCTTTAAAACGTCTTCAAAATTGCCGTTATTATTTCACAGAGCCAAACATAACACATTTAAATGTATTAAACCATACAAAAACCAACGATTTTTATTTTATTCTCAAATATGATGAAGAAAAGCAGCAAATCCTCACATTTGAGAAGCTGGATTCAGCAAATGTGAAAAATTACTGAAACAAAGGGTTTCATTTTCTGTCAATTGACTGTTTGAAGTCCACGGTAGATAAATAACCCACTGCAGAATAGAGAGTATTGTAAAAACATTTCTATCAGGACAAGACGATTGTTCTCTGCAACTGTAAGTGTTTAGTTTAACATGATTTCCAACTAAAACTGACTCTCGTTGTCGTTTGTTTGTGACAGAATTATGTCATGTCTTGTGTAAATCCAAATGAAGATAATTTACAGCCTGATGGAAGTTCTTATTTCACACGAGGCTGAAGGTGCGCACAAGTCACCACATTTTCAGAGTGCAATGTTTGCACACTCAGCCGAACAAAATGACCTCATTCACGCAGCCTAGATAAACTGCTTGTTGGGCAAAACAGCGAAAGAGAGAGGAAATAATACTAATCTCAAGTGGTCAGTAGCCTAAAATTAACTGCAACATGTATATACACATAAATCAATCTTTCTTTAGAGTTGCCTCCTCTTCCAGTTTCTTTCAAAGGTGAGAAAAGCAGTTTTTCATGTATTTCTAATCAAGGCAGTTGGCAGTGTTTACAGATGTTGTGATGTGGTGGTGACCGCGGGCGTAAGACTCACATGTGAACCCGGCCATTCAGCGCTGACGTCAACTTCCATCTCGCACGCCGGTGCCACTGTGATTTGTCAGCCATGCTCTCACAAAACGCAGGCAAAGTGTTGAGAGGGAGAAGGAGAAACAAGAGACGGAGAAAAATATGAGAATGTGGGAATGTGTGCGTGTGAGAAAGAGAGCGAGTGCAAGTCGAATTGCATTATCAAAACTTTGATTTATGGATGCCATTGTGTCACGCTGTTGAGCGGTATTCACAAACATTCTGAGAATACTCTCAGAGAGCTCCTAACTTAGGCTAAAATATTTTAACGAGGAGTCTTAGCTTAGGGGTGATTTAGGAAACTTCTCAAAGCAAATCTGAGCAAGAAAGGAAGAGAAACGTTCAGTCTGAAGAATAGCATTATCTCGAAACTTCATTTTTGAATGTGCTAATAAATTGCACTTAAGGGAGCTACAGTGTGCAGACCTCTATTTATATTTCCATTGCTGTATCGTTTTTTGGATGTGCACGACAACTCTACGTTGCTCATTAAATAGACAGTGAAATCAATGGGCCTAATAAAACAATATAGTCTCTATTCAGACTAGTTGAATCAATTGTAAGCCATAAGCCTACTTTAAAAACAGCCCACAACATGTTTGAAAACACAGGCCTACATGGCCTACAGTAGCCTACTCATATGCTCATAGTTATATTTATTTGCTTAAGTTTTTTAACCATGCTGGTAATTAATCTATTTGACATTCGTTAAACAGCCAACGCTGTCGCACCCTTTCTGGTGTTAGCGTTATTGCGTCGGGAGATGTGAGCGCATCTCTAATTAGGTCGACCACAAACTGTAACCCTGCTTGATCAATCTGTAGCGTTTCATCAACTCAAAGTTAAAGTTAACTAAAGTGTGCTAAGTTCTAGTGAAATGTGAAGCCGTTTTTAGAGAGACCGAGAATCTTAAGGGGTCAGTATGCCTCGATAAGCTCTGTAACTTTCCACAACTGACAATCCAACAACAACAACATTACATACACTTAACAATTGCTAAACAGGTGTGTTATTCATAGACAACTATTGCACAACTACAGCTGTATCACTTTTTGTAAAAATGAGACTATACATTTCTTCCCCTCTTTATAACAGCAGGCATTTCACCCGTGTCTTCCAAGGTGATATTTCTTTTCAGGTACACCCCTGCCTTAAAGGGGTCCGTATGCTTCAAACAAAATACTTGTCTAACTTTCCGCAACTGATGATCCAACAAGCGCTCCCATTTCATAATGTTAAGTTGCCGAGAAAGCAGGAAAGCATGTTATCTTCTCTCTTCTCGTGTGTTCAGACAGAACGCAAAGTGAATTTTAGAGGTGCATGGACAACTTGCATAAAAAAGTTAAGAGAAGAAAAAGGTGAGAGAGTGGAGGAAAACAGCAGAAGGAACAGGAGCGTCTGCTGAGTTGATTCAGAGGCTGAGTTGCCACATCGGACAGTGTTAGAATTGATCAAAGTGATAAAACATGAGGGCCCCGTCTCAACCAATCACACCTTTGAAGGTAACTAAAGACCCCATGAGCATTAAAAAGTGATTACCAGAGCTTGTTGGGTCTGAACTTCATTATTTAGCTCATTAGATCACTCAGTCCCAATAAACCAGCCCTGCCATGTGACTGATGAAGGGAGCAGGCAAGCAGGAGCTTTTTCTCATGTTCCATTAACATAATCCACTTTGCATTGCGATAATGCAATTTTGACGGGGATGTTATTTCATGCAGAATCAATCATTACCAACTTTTTGTTAGAAATGAAACAGAAGGAGACATAGGAAACTAAACAGATTTGGGAATTTTATGTCAAAAGGTACTTGCTAAACCATTTGAATGATCGTTGTAGAGGCACTGACTCACCTCTTATAGGAACAATGGAGAAAAGAAAAAACTGTTCTGGGCCTCTGCGCTGACAGAAACGTGATCCATTATTGTGCATGAGGGGAAATGGCACAGCTGCATTAAATCCTGGCATCTTTGAATCTGATAGTAGCTATCTCAGCTATTAGCTAATAGCCATGGCTTTGCTGATAACATTATGACTGGAAGGAAGGGAAAGACTCTCAGAAACAAGCTGAGAATAAAGGAAGGCGGTGTAGTAGTAGAAGTGAAGCACAAAAGATGGAACAAATAGGACAGAGAAAAGAGATGAAACAGTATTCTTGTGTGAGAGTGTGTGAGAGTGACGTAGCAGTGGAGGAAATTAACTCAGACACAACAACATTGGACTCTGGTTCATTTGAGGACACTGGGATATATCAGTGCTACTTTTAGTCGAGCTAATTCTGATAGAGTCTAATACCAGACTCAACTAAATCAACTGCTTTTTTCTTTTTCATTTGTGACACTCCCTGTCAACAAAAGCTAAACTTGAACATTTTCCTTCTTGCCTTTGTTTGATCTGCGTTTTTTCCAAAAGTCGTCCAATAAAAGTTGTAAAATCTACTCATTAAATTCCGATGAAGGTAAGGAGGGAGTGAAGGAGGTTTGGGAGGGATTCCTGACTGCCTATTGAGATGCGTCCATCAGCATGGCGTGTGAGAAGGCCAAGAGGAGTTGGTGTGTTCGGATCGTGACCTCCATGACCGGCAGGCTCCCTCCCACTCCAAGCATGCAATCTCTCCACAAACTGAGGCTTGTTTTTCCACCACACATGGCTTCAATTGGAGGCTACTGCTGCCGCTGCTGTGTCTGCAGCTCCGAAAAACAAAATCAGCCAGCAAACCTGATTATGAAATCAGAAACTGGCAAACAGATCGAGCTGGCAGGGCCACTTAGACGTGGATGTTTCTGTGGTGTTGGCTGAATAGACAGAAGAAGAGATGGCTGTATAGTTTTCTCTTGAGTTCCTCTCTTGAAGTCTTTGTCTGTTTGTGCATGCACTTGTGTGTGTTAATGTGTGTGTTTGTGCGCGAACAGGCCTGTATTTAAAGTCTTGCTCGAGCGCCAACAAGGCAAGCTGTTTACTACTTGGTTGGTCATAAAAAGTAAATATGCATCAGTCGGGGCCTATCAAAGGCTCCTTCATTTGGTTCCTGGCTAAGATGGCTTTGGATGTGTGCTGTAATTGCCTCGGCTCAGACAGAAATTCTCTGTGGTAGACGCATGACCGGGCTGAAAGAAAGCTGAGGGAAACCATGCTGTCCTGTACACTTAAACCCTCCACAGTTGATCTGAGGGGAACCAGTGAATACACAAAATGCAGGCAAATTATGAAAGGGAGGAGAAGGCCGAGCGGCTGCACGCAGGACACTGAAACTCAGGAAACGACAGTAAATCCCACAGATGCACCTCCTGTAGGAGGACACACGCCACACACAGACAGCTCACACTCACATAAACTCGATGGTTTAAATCAGCAGCACATCCCAAAGAACTCCTCGAGACAACGCCCTCGTGAACATCTGCCACAGAGAGTGGGTCTGCAATGTTTGGCCTATTCTGAAATAGAGTTTAGATGTACAGCTGAATTAACTGGTATTTGATCAAAAGGGGGCAGAAAGACTCCCTGAAACGGAAACAAAGCGTTAAAATAACCTCAGTTTATCAAGTTCTTACTGCTAAATAGTTTGCAGTAATTACCTCCTCGCTCTTCCAGCAGACACAGCAGTAACATGGAATGTATTTGGCCTTGTGACAAATGTAAATTAATCATTCACAATATTCATGATGTGAATGTCAGCTTCGGTTTGGAAGAATTATCTGGGTCGTTAACTTGATAAATGACTTTCTTCAACAGCCGGTCTTTTACTTTAGCTCTTAGTATCGGCTTGTCTATGCTTGCTTGTTGTACGTAGATTAGTTATCCGAGGATTAATAATTGAGTCTCACAGTGTCATAGACTGTCATGACATCAGATTTTCACTACACAAATTATCGTGGGCAAAAGAATTTGCGATAATGATCGTGATATCTATAGAATTGTTTTTAAATCAGTCAATTAGCTTTGTTTTTTACGTGTTTTGTCTCTTTTTTGGAAAAGGAATTACTCCCAAAATACAAGTGTAGGGAGGTGGAGAGAGACCTGTAAATATAAAACGATTTAAGAGGCACTGGATTATTTACACAATATATGTGTATTATTAACAATCAATGATTTCTCATGAAATTTCTCATGATTTCTCATTTTTAAATATCCCAGTTATTATCAATATCGTTATATCACGACACCCCCGGACTCAACCATATAGAACCATTTTGTGAGAGCAGGGAAACCAAAAAAAAACGGGGGAAAGGGAAGTTTGGGGTTAGCATTACAAACAATCATGTATGACTATTTGTGTTAATAGGCATGTAGAATCCCTCGTGTTCCACATTTTTTTCTCATTTATGTCGCTGCATTAGGTCACTGTGTATACTGTATCCAGAGGAATAACACTTCTCTAAAAGCATTGGTCTTGCCCTTGTGAAACACGTCTCTTACACATGGGAACAACTCACTGACTTACCAGACCTAGATAAAGCCTTGGAGCGCGCTCAAATATTTGAACAATTTGTCCAAAAATGTTCTGTGCACTCCACTTTAGGGTGGGTTTATCAAATCGAACTCCTTTTCCAAACAGTGGTGAGATTATGTCGTTCCACAAAAACCTCCCACAGTCATGAGTTTTGCTGAGAAAAAGTGCTGGTACAGCAGCCAGAAGTCGTGCAGGTGTGTGTGTGGGTTTGTGTGCGTGTGTGTGTGTGTGATACACTTCTGTATCTGCTTTTCTGTTCCCAGAGATCAATATCAAATACAGGTTCATTTAACTTTTATAAGGTTCTTCACTGAATTGGTATTAATAAACCCACTATGCTAAGCTCTAGCCTTGGGTAGATTCGACCCCCATACACAACAAGATGAGCTAATGATGGCTGTAAAACCTGTTTATCATACAAACAGAGATGCACTGTCTTCCCAAGTGCCATCGCTAAAAGATCAAAGCCAGTCTATGACAACTGCATAAAGTCCATAACATCAAACCGAAGCTTTGATCATATCTGCTGTCTTGTGTTGTGTCAGCTGCCAAAGGGGGAAAGAAGATGAAAAAAATAAGGAGAGGCACACAACAGAGCAAAGCTAATAAAATACACCCACATAAGGAAATGAGTCAAAGGAAAGAAATGTGTGTGAAAAAGCTTGTGAGAGACAGAGAGAGGTGTTTGCCACTCACCATGCCCACAGGTCCGTTTTTTGTTATTCGGTAAGCCTGAGTCACCTCAAGAGTTCAGACGATGATATGCACAAAGTTGAAGAGTTGACCCTACGGGGAAGACCCACTGATCGATTTCCTGGCTGACTAACTAACTAACTGTCTAATGACTGACGAGACAACTGCATGGCTGCCTGACTGTGCCAACTGTGCCATTTCGGATCCAAGAATCAGTCGGCACTGAAATCCTCAGAGAGTCTACCGATGAGGTCTCGCTGCCAAAGCTGTCCATGTTGTCATGTCCTGCTCTGCCAGGGCCGCATCCCGGAGCTCGACAGGGGGAAGCAGAGAGAGAGAGACAGAGAGAGACAGAGAGAGAGAGAGAGAGAGAGAGAGAGAGAGAGAGAGAGAGAGAGA
>NW_022280060.1:1804915-1837715 GCF_004355925.1 Anarrhichthys ocellatus
GAGAGAGAGAGAGAGAGAGAGAGAGAGAGAGAGAGAGAGAGAGAGAGGCAAAATGAAGCTCTGTCCCCCTTGTTCCCACAGCCTGCCAGGAGGAGAGGGGAGGAGTGGAGGCTGCTCTGTTCCCATAGAGGTCAGATGTGGAGTTAACACACCCAGCCGGCATCAGGCTGGTAACTGCTGCCTGCCTGCCTGCAACCAGAGTTGTCTCCCCTCTCTCTCTCTCTCCCTCTCTCCCTCTGTCTCTCCTCCCTGCTAAACCTGACAGATCGCTCTGGAGACACAGCAGAGCGCCGACCCACTCAGCCAGGAGTAACAGTAGAGACAGAGAGAGACTTTCAACCAGTTGTCCCATGAGATCCACTGTCCATATGAGAGTCTGGAGGAAGAGCTGCCAGTTCTCCTTCTTCCCTCCCTCCTCCCTCCTCCTCTCAATCCCTCCCTCCCTCCCTCCCTGCCTCTCCTCTTTCATTCCCCTCTCTAGTTTTTTTTTTTACAGCCTCCGCTGAGACACTCTTATTGTGGCAATTGCATTAGCCTTTAGCGAGAGAGGAATGGCTCTAAGTGCCTAATGCAATGTTGTGTCTCTCTGTCTTTCTCTCTCTTTCTCCTTATCTCTCTTTCCTCTCTCTGTCTTTCTCCCAAGTGTCTGTCAGTTTGACATGTACACGTACACACATACACACACCTCTTCTCCTTCCTTCTTTGCAGCCTTTCTCCTTCCTCTGTGAGTTATCCCTTAAAGGGACACTGACTCTCTTTTTTGCTCCTTCATAGAGGTGCTGAGGTACTTTGAAGGAGTCCAGGTGCAGGATCATATTTCTGGAGGCTGAGAGGCATTGATTGTGTTTCTCTGTTTGCCTTGTGATTGTCTCCAATGTTTACCCGCCATTACTGAACTAATGGCCACTGCAGGGGATATATAGTCTATGTAGAATCAATAAAACAACAATGGGAAGAAAACACATTTAACCACTTAGTTTATGACCATAATAACATAGTAAGAAGGATTTTATCACAATATATCATGATGGCAATTTAGTTTTCAACATGAAGCATGTTTGTTCTCAAACAAGTTTCAGTGTCCTTTGATTTGAGGACATTACACTTCAGACTTTAATTTCAAAAAAAAAAGGAAGAATGTCTCCTGGAATTAAGACCGAGGCAGACGAAAAGGAGGCTTCTCATTTCTGGCTATTGTCAGTTTTTCCAGGTGAAATGACGACGTGTAGATTTCATCAGCTGTAGCTGTAGGTTGAAAACAGTTTCTCTTGCTGACTTTTTACTGTTTCAAGCTGACGAGTATTAAATCGAGAACTCTGTAAACCGGGTCATAAATTTGCACTTTATGATATTGTGGCTAAAAGACTGAGGCTAAAGCTGACAAGACCCAGGTGCGAATATACCTCCCCACCAGCTGATGATCCATGTAGAAGAAAGAAGACAGCATTTTCTTGTGTTGAATTATAGGGAAAGCTAGGTCTAGTATTATGACAAGGAAAGGAATATTATTAAATTCTAACACAACTCTGTTAAGATGCTTAGCATCCATTACAGAGCTGAGCAGAGCTGCTAACGTAACTTAGCCACACTCTGATACAGTAGCATCAAGGATTAGCTCTACACACTGAAGAAATACGACACAGTTTGTTGTGAACATGTGTTTTTTTATTGCAACCTGTAACCCAACAAACTTATGATATCTGTCAATGATGTGTCCTTGGATGTAACTCTTGATTACTGGTGTACAGATGAAGCTTATGTTAGAGCATGTAAACTTACAGTTTACACTTTTGTTTTTTAGAAAGCCTAAAAAACACACTCCATCCTCCAATTTCCTTAGTATTGCTCTTATACTACAGGCCGTCAATGTGTGGAGGAATCCAAACCATGCCTAGTTATGGTTGCTAAGCTAAAGACTTGAAAATATGTGTTCATTGGAGGTGGTCAAATGTAAACTAAAGTTAATTTATGAAACCAAAAGTAATTTATCACATGTTATTTATAAAAACATTTTCAAAGCTTTTTGCAGCACTCAAATATATGAAAAAGTAAATGTTGAGAGGTAACAAAGTCCCATCCACTCGTGTATCTAAAGCCCAGGCATCAATATGTTCAACCAGTTAAAAACTCTGTCAACAAAGCCAGCAGAGGGGTGACAGTGTTTCGTCAGTGCAAGCGCGATGCAGCAGTTTTGGACACTGGAGAGTGACAGGAGGCCCAGCGGAGAGAGCGTCTTGTAAATAGAAAGTCATGAATTTCATCCCCAAAACAGTGTTGTGAAAAACAGCTTTTCTGTCCTGCTGAGGTGTCTTTAAAAACTATGCTGTACACTTGAACAATGTACAAAAAGTTGGTCCGGGTGAAATAACTCCACTTTGTTAAAAAGTAGAATTTATTGTCATTAACGCACAGCAGAAAATGGCAACAACAAGTAAAAGAAAATGCTTAGCAGGGACGTCCTAATGATGTCCCTCCGAGGTAGAGGCCCGGCAGTCGGTGCTCCAAATGCTCCCTGCTGTAAATCTAAAATGATTAGAGGGCAGCAGCTAAGATTAGACTGTATTTCAAAGAGTATTACATGTCCAGACATAACATTCATTAATTAAACTCTTGTGTTCTCTTTGAAGTGTGTGAAAAGCAGTTTTGGGGAAGAGAACTGCAGCCCCTGCAATGTTCTTGGAGCTGTCTGTCCGTCTCATAACTCACAGCTACTTTATCAGTGCGATCTATCATTTCCACTGCTCAAAATTAGACTTCAGTGTCTTTTTCTAGGCTGGCTTTTCTAAGCTTCTGAGCTAACAGCAGAAGAGGTTACTTATGCACTGAGTCTCGAAATTACCTGGGAGTTAAAGGCACCCCAAATTACAAGAAGACATGCAGTACTTAATCGCTCAGTTCTAATGGTTCCTAGCCATGCAGATAGTGTATAGGTTTAATTTGCACTGGAGGTGAGTGGAATTTGCTTTGTATAGTGCTTAAAGCGACATTAATTCATGTTCTTATGTTACAGTAGCAATGGTTAAAATGTAAATTATCAATTATCAGATTGAATCGTCCGTTCATTTTGACTTCACTTCATGAGTCTGTCTTTCAAGATGTTCATAACAGCCATTTTCTTTTTGGTGAGGGTTTAAATCTTTTCCCTAACCAGTTAAATGACGTATTCATCCCACTGGCGTCGTTGTTCTGTAGACATGGAAGCTTCAGTGGTGGTTGCTAAGAGCAGCTAACAAAACATTTTAATGTGAATTAAATAAATAAAAATAAAACCTTTCTGTTGCCATTTTTGTGCCACTGGGACAGGAGGATGACGTCCACATTCTTCATCCCTCAGACACGTCTCTCACTGACTCTGTTGTTTTTTTTTCAACCACGGCATCTAGGTCTGCAACGCCAGACCTCTTTAAATTGCTGAACAAATCTGAGATGTGGACAGAGATTCAGAGCCACACTGAAAGAAATGAAACCGTTGATATCCAGAGTAAAGTGAGCACAGTTTCTGAAAACAGATGTAAATTTAATTTTCAAGGCTTTGAGCTCCGCAAATATAATTCCATTCACCTCCGTTGCGTCAGTGTTGAGACAGAAATCTCAGAGATGGATATCTCAAACCCCGAGCAAATAAAACCTGACTGAAAGAAATTACCGCCCACTCTGGAAAACTACAGAAAATTAATCAGCACGTATGAGAGAAAAGCTGCACAGGATGAAAACAGAAGCGGCACGACAACATTAATCATAGATCATGAAGCTGATGCCGTCTCAGCACAAAACAAGCCATCTTTCAAGGCAGCGATGGGTGCTCGTTGCTCGAGCCAATGTGCTGATGTTCGCCTGTGTTTCTCATATTTTCCCTCTGGGCTTATTTGTTTGTTTAAACTAGCCTGAAGCTTTCAGACTTTCCAGCAGGCCGAGCCAGGATGAAGCCGAGAGGCACGCTGACCGACTGGGAGCATACCCTGATTTTAAGTGACTGAAACCAAACATTCACCAAAACAGCTAGCAGAGAGGTTTCTCTGCATGCAATGGATTCTGTTTTGTTACACATTACTATGAAACAGTGTATAAACAGTGTTACGCATTGTTTGCACGATGTGGGCTTGTTTGCAGAAAGAAAATGCTCCAACATTAATATTTTTCCTTTTACAGCATAAGCCAACGTTACTGTATATGAGGACGCGAGAGACATTGTGCTGTTTAAAATGTGACTTAAATTAAGTGGCATGATCTTCATCCTGGAAAAACAGATCTGCAGAGCTGCCTTTATGTCTTTCGGTGAGGGTTAAGTCATAAGACTTATGACTCATCAAATCTCCCATCCATTAAGAGGGGACTTGACTCCAAGTCCAAGTTAGGTCTTGAATCTTTTCTCATGTATTTTGAGGGGCATTTTATGCATTTGGTAGAGATTTTTGACAGTAGACAGATGACAGGAAACGAATGTATGTCAATGTATATAAGCTTAAATGTAAGGCTTAAAAACTTTAGTACAACAACAAGTAGAGTTTCAAGTCGTAATCATTGTAACTTAAGGCTGACTTGAGTCTACATTTCTGTAAATCAAGTATTTTCTATTATCTGCCAGTTGTTTGCGAAGGTGCCAGGTGTTTTTGTTACGTGGAAATTTGGGTCAGCACAAGAATCATTTCTTTGTTAGAGGTAAATAGTTTTGCTAAATATTGCTTCTGTCCTGACCCTTTTCATCTATTGTTATTCAACCGCACACTATCAGAGTGGAAAGATGGAGGAGAGGTGAGGCTGATGACAGACTGAGGGAGACAGACAGCCTGGCTGCCTGTCTTTGACTTTTCCAGGGTGGGCTGAAGACGGTGCCAACGGGAATGCCATGCATGGTGCTGTGCCGGGAAAAGAAGCCCACGCAAGACATGGGGGAGGGAACAAGCACATAGACAGACACACATTTATGCACACCCACACACACACACACACACGCACACACACACACGCACACACACACACACACACACACACTCTTCTTGGATACAAGCATTAAAGCATTACACAAAACAGGGGGCATGAACCCAAAATTTGCAAGTATGCACACACACACAAACTGACAACAGACAAGTACGCAGATGCACAAAAACGCAAGGATTTTATTGGACACCCAGCTATAAACCAAACACTTGTCCAAACACACACACACACACACACACACACACACACACACATACTGTACATAACTTATGCAAATGAGCTCCAGGGGCTCCATGGCATGTGGCAGATGCCCAGCTCTCCTGCCCACATCCTGTTTCCAGACCAAACCAGAGCTCGCCTCTTCACACAGGGCAGCAACATGGCTGCAGATGAAATATGGCACTGATGAAAGACAGTTTTTGAATGTTTATGGTGTCTGTTTCTCTCTCTCATTACAAAATTTAGATTCCCTCCTTGTAATTCGTACATGTGCGTGTCAGCGTCCGTCTGAATGTGTTTGTACGGATATCTCTCCGATTTTTTTCTTTTTCTTTCCCTATCCAGCTGAGGCGAGAGTACTTGCTTTAGTTTGTTGCTCAAGGGCACTCGAAGCACGGCGGAGGCTTGATGAGACAGAACTTGAACTCGGATCATGCAGCTGGAGGCGCCCTCTCCTGCTGTATTACGGTTGGTCCAGTTTTTATAGCACTACACCTTTATGTAGCATCAATAACTTAAGCAACCGTTTGAACAACCTCTCTCGCAACATAACCAGACATAGTGAGAGAAAGTAAGTACACACACACACACACAGACAGACAGAGGCATGCTAGATGACTCTTTTGAGTGAAAATAGACACATATGTTTCCTAAAGCTTGGTGACTTTTTTCTGTAAGCCGTTAAAGAGAGGGATTGTGAGTGATGCATGCTGCCTGCAGGGCTCTCTGTTAGAGTTCTCACTCTGTTCTTTCCCATACCTCTCAAGCATCAAGGCCATCTGTAGCTCGGCTTGTAACAAACTGTCCACATGTGCATTCATTTTGAATATGTTCACTTCTCCACTCTGTGTAATGCAACGGATTTTATACCTTATTTAGATTTTATGAGAGCGTTTTCTGATTCAATCAATCGCCTTTTTTCCGAACAAGACATTGTGATTTGTCATAGCAGGAGAAGCACAGGTGTAACTAATAACATTAACAGTGGCTCAGTTACATTGTAGTGTCTCCATGAGCCAGCATGCCAAATACCAGCACCCTGGGCATTATGTATGTTATTAATTACACCTGTGCTTTTCCTGCTACGACACAAAAAGGAGCTGTTGAAAAGGGACATAAGGATATCAAATTTAACTGAGACAGAGAAGAAACACACACAGGAGAAAATCTCAAAAGTGTTACTTAGGCCATACAGTACAGTACAGTAGATCTTAATGTGATAACTATATCCCACTGAGGATGTTGAAAGTCAGCTGCAGTTGGGAATTCAAGAGGACAAAAGGGAGACGAAGAAGGAGGAAGGAAGCAGCAGGTAAGAAGGAGCAGCAGGAAATGGGAAGTAGAATTACAGAATAGAGAGTCGTACACCAATGGAGGTAAGGATGAGGCAAGAAAAGACACACATGTTGGCTGTAATGGGTCTTCCCAGCGGCCCTGCCTGAGCGACTGGGTCGGGGGGGAAATCTCCAGGGACTACCTGAACTCTTCAAACCTCTGTTGCCACATCTGGATGACACACCACCGCCCTGGATCAAAGGAAGGAACGCAGTGGACGGCCAGACAGGTGGCAGGGTAGTAGGACTGGGACAAACAAATACACTGTATATACCTAAACAAGATGTTAAACACATGCACAGATGTATACATGGCAGTGACTCTACGGATGGCAATGATGGTCTGTCAGTCAGCCACTTCAGTCCAAACTGAAATAACTCGACAACTATTTGATATATAGATTGCCATGAGATTTTGTTGTCAAGAGGTTGAAGCCCATCAACATTAATGACTCTTCCAACAGCGCTACCAAAGAGGTTGACATTTGTGTATCTGAGTGAAACAGCTGTTGAATGGTTTGCCACAGACATTCAAGTCCCCCTCAGGATTAATTAAAATAACTTTGGTGATCCCTTAGTGTTTCATTTAGCGCCATCATCGGGTCAAAATTCCAATTTGTTCAATACTGAGATTAAAGACCAAATTCCTGCAAAACTAAAAATGTTCCCATCAACTTCCATTGTTCTTTGTATATATAGTGCTAATTAGCAAATGTTAGCATGCTAACATGCCAAACTAAGATTGCTGGACATTGTAAACATTGTACCTGCCAAACATCAGCTCATTAACATCACGTGAGCGTGTTAGCATGCTGACGTTAGCATTTAGCTCAAAGCACAGCTGTGTAATAAGGGCTCAGAGCCGCTATGTTGGTAAACCCTTATGCTATGGTGACACTACGACCGACAAAGTAACAGGCTACAAGTTGTTTTTAATGGACGTCGGTGAAGTGAAGCTTCAAACTGACGTCCAACTCTTGTCGCTGGGTGACGGGCATGATGCACTGCAATTTAAGTTGAGCTGGCTATACTGTTGGGTCAAAACTTTATAAAGTTACATCATCAAAACACTGACCGGATCTTATTCCAATGAACTCAGTCCTATAAGATGTAAATGTCTGATTCATCTCTTACACTCTGGATTCGCATTGCTGTGGGTCTTAATTTCTTCTGGTGTGATGGCATCAGTAGATATCCTGTAGTATCAATCTATCACCTCAACACGTGGACATTGCTGAACTAATCAATGCACGGCACTGCAGGAAGCTCACTGAAGCACATGCTGGACCAAGCACCCAGTTGGGCGCTCGGAGCAGAGTGCTCCCCTTACGCTGCCGGCCCATCACCCGCCCAGCGACGCTCCTCTGCCTGCCGCTGGTGATGGATGACCTGTGAGGGATGATGAATCGACTCCTGTCAGGTCCTCAACACATCCTCATCTGGGATGCAGCTATAAGGGGAAAGGAGGCAGAGCAAGTATGTACTTTAAAATACATAGCTCATATTCCTGGAGGCCAGATGACATGCAGTGTTATATTTATGAGAATACATAGTAGCTCTTATCACATCATTTGTGAAAAAATAGTAACAATATAGTGGAGTGAGAATGTTAACGTGAGATTCTTTTTCTTTCTTGTGTTGGTAGAATAGAAGTCTGAAGAAAACTTCACTGGATACATGTGGTAAACTCTTCACATCCTGATGGAGTGAATGTGTTTATCTTTCTTCATTTTTAGATAAACTTTTTATTCACTTTGTCACATGGAAATTGTTATACACAAGGTACCATTGACAAGGATTCTTGCATTTACATATGGTATTTAACACAATCTATATACATATTACCATTGCCTTGCAAAATAAATACAAAATGTCTAAAAAGTAAATAAAATAACATTAGATAAAAAAAGATTGAATGAAAAAAGTTGCCATTTTATCAAAGTTTATATCTGTGCAAGAAAATGTGTATTCGAAAGAGAACCAATGAGGGTATCCCAAGCCTGTACAGTGGATGCCCGCTCTTTATGAACTACAGCTAATTATCTCTCTCTGAGAGCAATATCCATAAATGTGGATTTTAATATGAGCATCGTACCATTGACGTTCGCTGATGTGTTTAGGGTTGCACTTTATGACAGCTCTTAGCTTGAGTATCATGTTTCTACCCTTTCTGACATGTGTTATATCTTCATTTCCCGACTGCTTTTATTGATTTATGCTTAGTTTTTTGTTAACCTATATGACAAAGCACAGGTACGCTCTGTTTGATGTCATTAAATTTTAAGATAAAATATTGAGGAACAAAAGTCATCACTCAGTCCTTAACTGGCATGAACCTAATTCACACACCGCATCATCTCTGGTTTTACTGTTTGAACTTCACACTCTTTTCTTTCCGCACTCGTTTCATCACGTTTTCTTCATTTGCTGTGTGCAGCAAGCAGATGGATCTGTGTTTGGGTTAAGACCTGAGTGTTATCTGTGCTGAGTGAGAGAGGGCTTTTCTGGTAGCTTCAAAGCCAGCAGATTTTGAGCTCCTTCAAACCCACAGAGCCCCTCTTCTCTATCGTGAATACAGTTTCTCACTGAGGTGGTCAGTTAGCTTTATGAGAGTCAGCGGCGCATATGTTTTGTGTTTGTGTGGAGGGATCAGGTTAATGCCCCACACTGATATTGTATCAATCGATAAGCTGTGGGTCCGAACTGAGATATCCACAGAAAGAAAGATAGCGAAAGAGAGTAAGACATGTGGCGAGAAAGTCTCATTTCACACAAATCTCAGCGAGAGTGCAAACAGAAGCAGACGGAAACCATTCACTCTCCTGCGTACCCCGGTCGAGATTACTTCCTGAACGTTCACTAGAATTTCAATCATACCCCCCTCCTCCTTCCTCTTTCACTCTTTCACTCTTGTGCATCTGGCAAACGCAAGCCGATATTTATATTCATAACAAATAATAAATCCACAAGGACAAGAGAGAATGATATAGAATAACTCAGGCAGTGTGGCAGGAGCCAGATACCACGCTGTAACAACCATGATGGGTTGCTGGCAGATATTGGACCTCCCTCATAAACCTCCGCAAGCAGGCTGGACGGAAGAAAGCCTCCAACAGTTTGCTCAGCCCTCTGCATCATCCTTACAGCAGCACGGCCAATTACAAACCAGATGTGGCAAAAGCCGGGGGATCAGGCCTCCCTGATTGAAGCAGATCAAAATCTCACTTTTGATTCTGGCTCTTGATTCGAACTCTGCGGAGTGGATCTAAGGCCCCTGGAAGAAAAGAGTCATCCATTCCTTGGGTTGTGCTCTGATAGTCTATTTCATTATTTTGGCATTGTTCATTTGCTTTATAGATTCATGTTGATCAATGCTATTGATTAATATATAGCTAGCAACAGTTTAGCTTAGCTTAACACAAAGACTGGAAATAGGGGGAAGCAGCTATTCTGGCTCCATCTGATGATAATAATTATCTCATTTCTTTCAGCTGTACAAAAACTGAAGCGTAAAAACAAAAAAGTTGTTGAATCATAATGTAGAATCACGTGCACAGTAACTTCCTTGAGTCTCCGCAGAACGTCTGGCAACAACATAATAATGACGAGACTCCACACAACCCCCTGTAAGATCACAAATTGTCATTTCTATTTCAGTTCTCAACATGGTGACTGCTGAGCGGGCGGCTCGCAGCTAACAGCGCAGAGGGCAACAGTGTTGACAGAGCTAACAGTGTTTACCTGAGGGGGAACCAGAGGGTGGTACGCTACACTTCTGTGACGATGCCATGGGGAAGGCATTATCAGCTGTAACCGCCATATGAGAGCGGCGG
This sequence comes from Anarrhichthys ocellatus, assembly GCF_004355925.1. Classification (NCBI taxonomy): domain Eukaryota; kingdom Metazoa; phylum Chordata; class Actinopteri; order Perciformes; family Anarhichadidae; genus Anarrhichthys; species Anarrhichthys ocellatus. The sequence continues at coordinate 1,815,240 of NW_022280060.1, forward strand.
TGGCGAGCTAGGCAGTGGGGTACTCGCACATGCACTAACATGCACTACAAAAAGCATGTCGGGCGGCCCAGCTTTGTCAACAAAGCAAAAAGAAGCTCAGATTACAAACGCAGAGGGAGAGCGACTTCATTCTTTGCTCAGGTAGACATTACTCAACTATATGCTTACATAGCAAATAGTCGTTTGCTGCTATATTCATGCTCTGCCGAACTTAGTACCTAGTGTTTTTTTTGATAAATTTATTTTCTTTCTTCTTTCAGAATCAGACTTATTGGCCATGTACGCATACGCATACAAGGAATTTGACTCAGATTATAAACAAAAGTACGAGAGAGCGCAGTACCGAGGTAGCCATCTGCGGCGCCATCTTGCAAATATCAGCAGATCAAAAAAAGACTGTTCTCATGACAATTAGTCTGTTTGCTCTGAGAAGCAACAGCCTACTGTGGTACTGACATGTGATCAGACGTTGAGCTCTAAATACGTGAAAACACGCCACGCTGATCCCCGTCTGGATTCCTGTTTCTTTATCGTCACCTGAACAACTTAAACCTGGCTGGCAATTAGTCAGCAATCAGGCCGGCAAACAACCAAAACAAACAGCAGGAGGGTGAGCGATGGTCGGACAATGCTCCCGTAGGCCTGATGTGACCTCTGGACGAGGCGGCCTCATGACTGATTGGTGTTTAATCTCAATCACAGACAGCACACTTCCTACTCCTGTGGGCCAGCTAAATGGCTCTATTCTCTCTGTCAAACCCCCATTTCTTTCTCTCTCTCTTTCAGCCCCCCCCTTCCTTTCAGTCTGTCTGGGCTAGAGGGAGGCACCGTGGGAGTTTAATTGCCTCGTATTTCCATGAAGCCAAGTTCATTACATCAACAGCTCCGTCCCACGCTGCATACTTCGAACCTGTGGCAATTTGTTTTTGTGTTTATCAGGCTGACAGAGAGGCAGTTTCCCGCTCAGCTTGGGGAGAAAGAGAGAGAGAGAGACAGAGAGAGGGAGCGGCTGGGTGAGGGAGAAGGTCAGAGGGAGCTCTGCAGCCACAGGCATCCATTGTGATGCACCAGCCGGGCGGATGAAAACATGACATGGAGGTGCAGGCGAGTAATTCAAGGCCTACTTGGTCTGGGAGAAATCAGGGTCGCTCTGGTGGGGATCAAAGACGTGAGGCAGTGAAGGAACGATGAGGGGAAGGTCAGTGTTGACTAAAAGTGTCAGATCGCTGGTGGAGGGAACTTTTAGGGTGAATATCCACCAACGTAAAGAGGTACACAGAGGAGAGGTGAAAAAGCTCTAGAAACACTGTACACTACCTGTCCAGAACCAAACATCAGACAAACACCATCTGGTGTACTCTCTCTTTGGGAGAGACCAAAAACAGAGCTAAAAGAAAAGAAAAAAGGCTGCAAATAAATGATAATGTTGCTCTGTGTCTGCTGGATGTGTAAATAGGCAAGTCCTTTATAGGCCATAACAACTTTATAAGGTGGTGATATGTCAATTTTGTGTTTACAACTTGTTCTGATGCCCCTTAAATGGTCAATTAAAAAACAACAACAAGCACTTAATTCACTGGATATAAAGTTAAAAAGAATGTGTTGTAGCCGATCTACAACTTGTTTCTGTCTACCTGCTAAATAACAGACAGACAGACAGACAGACAGACAGAGAGAGAGAGATAGATAGATAGATAGATAGATAGATAGATAGATAGATAGATAGATAGATAGATAGATAGATAGATAGATAGATAGATGGTGTACTTAAATTGTGCAAACAAAATAACATTTTGCAAGCCATAATGGGAACAAAAGAATAGGAAAGACAGACAGGAAAGCTTTGCTGCTTGTATTCCCAGCATTATGTAGAAAGTTATTGCTTCACACACACACACACACACACACACACACACACACACGTCTCCATTCATGAATTTCTCTCTGTTCTGCCCACTACATGTACAGTCTCCCCACAGTACAAACAGCAAGTCCATGACTCGTTCATGACACATGTTCTTCTTTTCACAGGCCTGTTTGCCACACATGCTGCAGTGAAATGCTTGTGAAGCACACAAATTCAAAAATAGGCCTCCAGGAATTTTGTATTGCAACAGTGTGAATCAACCGCAAATCCCTCGGTGCAGTAATTCAGAGACAATATGTACTCTTTTACTCTTATGCAATGACTGGGGTGATACTGTCAGAAAACCCCCAACTAATCCAAAGCAGCCACACAGAATGCATCCACTCAAAGCCTCCCCAAAAAAGCATGGAGAAAAGGAATAAAGACAGAAAGAGTGAGCGAGAGAGACTAGAAAACGAGTAAGAAAACACAAGGATATAGAGTAAGAAGCAAGAGGAAGTTAACTGTAAGACAATAGAGAGATAGGACAAATCCACTGCCGAGCATGAGTGAGCGTCTCTGGAAGTGGATATGAAGGCGGATGAGCCACGCCAACCTCCTCTGACCGCATTAACAAAACCTAATGGAACGGCTGGCTCCAAGAGGCCTCGTCATCCATTATCTGACTGTTGCCCTGCGCAACCAAATAGGCTCACAGTCTCAGCAGCTGCAGCTCAGCTGTCGTGCACGACGGTCTCCCTTTTTATTTGTGTTGTTTCCACTGGCCTTAATAAAAATGATTGGTAAATCAATTCCCTGGTGGAGGCAGTACTGCCTCCACCAGGGAATTGATTTGGGACTGTGGCCACAAATCAACTGCAAATCAGCAGGAGAGGGAAAATAAATGTAAGGATGGTCGTATTTAGTATTGAGAGTGAGCCACTTTACACAAGTAAGATTTTGAATGTATGAGTTTTACCTGTAACAAAGTATTTCTACGTATTTTGTACATTAAAGAATTTGAATACTCCTCTTGCCACTGACAACAATTCTGCTCATCAATAATCAGTCAGGGCCTTTTTTTCAATCAAACAATCAGGATCTTTTTTCCAGGTTGTTATCACCCTAAAAGACCTTAAAAGATGAAATCATGGCAATAAGTATACCCCATTTCTAGCAACTGATTGTTACGATTTGAAGGGAGTTTTTAAAATTATCATTGGGTAGTATTTACTGGGTGTGAACGTGGTGTTACCTTTTCATTCGGAACGTGGCGTAACAAGGAATGTCAGATTTTAAACCAATTTTCTAGGGGTAATGATCACTAGTACACGTAATTTGGAACCCAAAAGCACGACAAAGAGACAGAGATACAGTTTACTTATTAATTTTCAGGTAGGGTCAAAACCGGGAGATCAGCCACTCAGGCAAACAAATCCAAAAGGGGCAGGCAGAAAATCCAAGGTCTAAACGGGCAAGCTGGATCGGAACGTGCAGATCAGATTCAGAAACTAGAAATATGCTGGAGAGCTTTGCAGTAACACACAAGACAGTCTGGCAGGGACCAAGTGCAAGGGGAAATACTGAGGGACTAATGAGAGTTCTGGGCTGCAGGTGAGATAGGCATGGAAGACCAGGTGAGGGGAATGATTGTAGAGTCTGAGTGGCAGGACCTGAAATGACAGGAGAGTGAGTGAAACAGACAAACTAAAAAGTGATGCCGTGTGTGACAGGGTTTTCTTTTAAAACAGCACGCCACTGTGTAATGGGGCTATAGAGCCATTGATACTGACTTACTTGCTCAAACAGTGTGAAGTAGTGTGAAGCATGGACCTTGTTGTTTTCAAGCTTCTGCTCATTAACAAGGGGATTATATAGCGGGTGGTGTGTTTTAAGGAGTGAATGACTCAGAAGACCTGCTCCATAGGTCTTGGTTAGAAAGACCACCATTGTGTGCTGATAGTGGTGCCTGTGTGGAGCCAGAAATCACTCCCTCTTACAGTACATCTTTGGTATTCTGTGATTGTGACCTTGTCGTTGAGCGGTTTAAACACTTCAGTGTGGCCAGTGTTTGAGCAGCCTTTCAGTGTGGTGAGAAAATGACAGCATCCTCTGAGAATGAGAAGAGGCAATAAGCTAAGGGGGAGCTACTTACATAGGCATGCTACACAGAAATCGCTTACTTACTGCTAGGTAGCTAATCTCTCGTTAATCCACGGTACTTACCCCCACTAACACACACACACACACACACACACACACACACACACTGACTGCACCTTTTGTGTGGTCGCACAGAGAAAGTGTTTTTCTGTGGCCAGGGGTTCGGGAGCAAAGGCTGGTCTGATTCAGGACATTCCCAGGAGCACTGGAAAGAAATGAGGACACGGAACAGCTCATGCATTGTCTTTGTGTGTGTGTGTGTGTGTGTGTGTGTGTGTGTGTGTGTGTGTGCCTTTGAGTCTACGCTGTAGTGTGCACACAGTCGGGTTTGGAATTTTTTTTTGTTTTTGGACGAAACATCAAGAGACAAAATGTGACCTGGTGCGTTTTTTGCTGAGCCACTGTCGGATGATTGTGTGATAATAAGGATGTTATGAATTTGAAAGAAATTACATTCATGTGACCCACGCCTGCATCCATACAAGAGCATTTTTCTCTTGAAACAATTGTTCTCTTCTACTGTTGTCTTCATCAGTGTGTTTTCCTTCGGCCAGACTGCAGATCATGTGAGCGGATCTCCAAATGATAATTTCTCAGTAATGTGAAATCATTACAATGAGCTTCAACGGCCACGCCAAATTGGTTTTGTGCTTTGTTTGCTGCTTGCCCTCTCTCACCAGCCCGGGCATGGATTACTCATACAAGAGGAAATAATGACGCCAAGGTCCATTAAGTGGGATGGCAGGACATCATATCAGCATTAATCTGCCACTTAGCAGAGCAGCCTCAGGAGGGGGAGACAGGGAGAGGAGAGAGAGCGAGAATAGGATTTTGAACTCCACCCAATTGGTCGCAGGCTTTACATTTTATTACTGTTTTTTCATGATATAAAACTTTGGATGAAAGATCTGGTTGAAACAAATTACTTTTGGTGATCCCATGACCAGGACAAATGCTCTGTTTCTTATTATAACGCTGTTAAGTTTCCCTTTAAGCCACGGTGAAATGATTTAATTGTATTAAATAAATGTATCTATATGCCAAGTGCAAGACCAGTGTGGTTAAAATATTTGACTATACAGATAAATGCATATTAATACTGAAATGTGTTTTTCTTTACTTTCTTTTGTTGTTACACATTGGCCAACTCAATGACTGCCAAGACATAGCGGAATAATTTGCATAGAGACAGAGATGAAATGTACCTAATCTGGTATGGTAAAAAGTACATTTTCTATTGTTTGAAATGTATGTATTTTGTGTCTTTCACACAATCACCAATTCAAAGCTCTGACTAGTTCAAGGGAATAAAAAGAAAGACTGACCAGCAGTTGTCTTGGTCTGATTGACTTATTGCTCTTGGCTGCAACTCCCTCTGGAAGCAGATGATTCATGTCGGGTCTCAACAACCTGTTAATCAGGGGCGTCCATGGGATGTGATCGACCTGTATTTTCTACTTATATTATTGTAACTTAACGACTTATATTGCGCTCAATGTAAGATCCTGTAGACAACAGCCGGTCACTGAACAGGAAAACAGAACTATTTTCTTTGGTGCGGTTGCAAGACTTTGGTTACAAATGCCAAAAATGGTTAATAAAAGAAAAGAAAAAAACCTAACAAGGAATAATAGACCAAGAAATCAGTGTTGTTGTTGTTTCTTTAATTCACACGTTTTTTGCAACATTAACATTATAAGAAGACGCCCACAGTATTTTTAAATCCTAGTTATGGTAACTCTGCACTGGACCTCTGATGCCATTAGGTTTACATGGTGAATTACAAACATAGATGTAGATAAAAGGTTTTGTTTTTGCAAAGTGGGACGACATACTGGAAAGGAACCCAGGCCGCTGTGGTAAGGCCTTAGTACATGGGTCACCCTCTCTCCCAGGAAAGGCCAAACTTTTAACTAAGGTCTGAACCTTTACTGTAAATATCAACATAATGCTATATTGTAATCCAGCCAATAATATCACAGGGCCTCTATCATGGTTAGTTTATATAGTGTACAGCGCCATCTAGTGTCATTAAAGAACACGGCCCTTTAATTATAGCTGCCCTGGATGATGCCTGAAGGACTGTTGATTCAACGCAGCTCAGTTTTATATATTAAATAACTGGATAAATAGTATAGACAAACACGTACTTTTTAACAAACACACAATATCCGTTTGCTCCGTTTTTAGAAACAGGCAACGGTGTTGCATTTGTTCTGGTCCCAGTGTCGCGGTAGAGTAGCTGGCCGCTATTTGCCTGATCAGAATTATCTGTCAGATGCGGATAGCGGTTGATAAGCTAGCTAGCTAAAGCTAACCTGGGTCCCTGCCTGTCAGTTGCTGAAAGCAGTGACAGCTGAACATATTATTTCATCCCTAGCTGTGCGCCCAATACAATCGCCACAATGTTCGAGGAGGCTAGCGAAGTGTTCGATAACATGTTTAAATCTTCGTTTCCCCTAACCTTCATTGTGTTTATCCCCGCGGTGTTGATCCTGGTGTCACCGCTCCCGGCCGAGGCGGCACACGAGTTTACCGTGTACCGCATGCAGCAGTACGACCTGCAGGGACAGCCCTACGGTAAGTCAGCTGCTCCTCTACTTTATCACGAAGGAATACATGTAAGCACATCTACAGTTGACTCGACCAGTAACGAGAGCGATCTCCAAACATCAAACACGAGATAGCTCGCAGTTGTCTGCAGCTAACATTAACTCAATGCAGGCTAGCAGTAGCTAGCGGGGTGCTAATGTAGCTTAGCTTAGCTAGTAGGGAACAACAAGCTAGCTCATTTCCTTGAAGGAAATCATAATCTTTAACGTTACTCCTTAAAATTACATCTGAGCGACACTCTTACGTGTATATCACGAACTACATCCAGTCCACGAGTATTCGTGTCATTACATTAGCAACATTGCAAATATGCTTCTGTCTTAAATTCCTATAGGGATACAACAACAGTCGTAATGACTATTTATGTGGCACTTCTTAGATTAGGATTAATGAAAGCTACAAGACTTGACAAACAGATCAACCAAACCCCAGCCACTTTGTGAAAGTGTGTGTGTGTGTGTGTGTCATATAGGTTGTGATTCGTTCTGTTGTAGCCTCAGCAATAGCACCTCTTGCCCTTTCCTTTCGACATAAAGTCAAGAGTTATTGCTTCATAATTGATGATCAGTGTGTCTCCTACCCTCAGGTACCAGGAATGCCATCCTGAATACGGAGGCTCGTACTGTGGAAGCAGAGGTACTAAGTCGCCGCTGTGTTATAATGCGGCTGGCAGAATTCTCCTACGAGGAGTACCAGAAAGCCCTGCGCCAATCAGCGGGAGCTGTGGTCATCATCCTGCCCAAGAACATGTCTGCTATGCCCCAGGACATAGTGCAGGTGATAACACACTTTAATGCCAGAAATCAAATACCTGTGCTGCGTATCTTTTCTCTCCCTTCATCCTCCACTGTTTCAACAATGCAAAAGGAGGGTGGTGGTTCAAGTGAATGTGAGCTACACTATGAAGCACAACAAGAAGATTATTAAGAGTTACAGCCGTGTACATTTTGTTGTCAGACTTTATGCATGGTACAAGTCATGAGTAGCGTCCCTAACTAATGCCCAACTTTATTTGAGACAACCGAGCAGCACCCTGCTCCCTAATCACACAGTCAGCCATAAGCTTATCTGTTTCGGATTGAATTTTATTTGGGTTAGTAGTGCCTTGCTCAGGGGCATCCAAAAGGAAAGGCATAATCCCAATGCATAATTTAAATAACATCACCATCCTGTTTACTATATTTTAAGCTTTCCACTTAACTTCACCAAGCTTAGTGTGACAGAGATTGGATGTTTTCTCACCAAAGCACACTGACCAATTGTATGAGTTAGATTCGTGTTTCTGGAAAGCACAAGTAGTAGGCATTTCATAAGTTACTCATTTGTTTATGTAACTAAATTCCATTTTTGGTGAGTTGTTGAAGAGACAAAAGGTTAATCTGTAATGCTGTTTCTCTCCTGCTTCCTATTGAAGCAATGTTGAACTTGTAGGGTTTAAGGAATTAAATCAGATTTCCCCCTTTTTTCAGTTTTAATCCGTCAGCATCTCACGCTAGCAAACGGAGCTGTGTGTCGTAGCTTGTTAAACACGCCGGTCCCCTCTGTTTATATCATGTGTAGCACTTCATGGAGCTGGAGCCGGAGATGTTGGCCACCGAGACCATCGTCCCCGTCTACTTTGCCATGGAGGACGATGAGCTGCTGTCCATCTACACCCAAACCCTGACCTCCTCCTCCTCACAGGGCTCATTGTCAGCAGCAGAAGGTAGCGAGCCACTCCCTCTAGACCGGACCTGCTGTCTGCCTGTCTGCATTATACACAGAATTCATACATTTATGATGGAAAAAGGCCTCCTATGATTAACAGATGGGAAAAGCTGGTCATGTGGAATGGGCACTTTGCAAGTCGGTCAACTCTAATGCTGTGTTTTCTGTTGATTTCTGTAGTGCTGCTGCATACAGCCACAGCCAACGGCTTCCAGATGGTAACCAGTGGAGCTCAGAGTAAAGCCGTCAGTGACTGGGCCATCACCAGTCTAGAGGTGAGAGACTTTAACTATAGTCTAAAGACAAGTGTACTAGAATGGGCTGATTTAAACACACAAGCCCTCATAAAGGGACACTGTCACCGGAATCATGTAACAAAAGTATGTAATCACTAGTAAGACAGATTTCAGTATTGTAAGTTCAGTCTTTTATTTTCATTATTAATAAACTATGTTGATTTCTTTTGAAGAGTCAACTTGAAATGGAAAACTTAAGTACCCGTAGTGTTCCTGTACACAGAAATAAACTTCAGGAGCACCAGTCAGAGGGTTGCATGTTACCGTTACGTCAGGCTTGTCTTGGTTGTTAGGACCGTTGACTCGCAGCAAGAATGCCCTGGATTTACCTCCGTCTTTGTTTGTTGAGTGAGTTTTAATTGGCGTAGTTTTCCCTCTGGGTGCTTGATCCAGTTTCCTCCCACAGTCAACATGCCTGAAGCTCAGATGCACTAAAAACCTGAATTTAATGAGACTGTGTACACTTTAATTGATTATTCTTTGGTGAGGTAATAATCATTTGCAAGATATCTAAAACGCTACTCTTAGTTGTTGATTTGGTAAGGCTTCTCTGTTAAATTCCATTTCTGTATTTCATTAACATGTTCTGTCTGTTGCACAATAAAGATTTTAAAACCGCTTCTCAAGTCAGATGTTTGAGAAACGGGTGAAAAGTCTCTGTGGCTTTGATGTAATAGTAAAGCTTTAATGTGTTCTGCTCATGTGGGAGCCCTTAAGTCCTGGAACAAAGACCGTTGTGTGGACTGAACGCCTGGGATTTTAGTTAGTGCAGTTTAAATTGAGAATATATTTTGCTGCAATTATTTAAATTTACACAGTATCTAACCAAGATTTCTCTCTATTTTGCTCTTACGGTTTTGTTTTAAAACCAGGAGGAGAAAAAAGGCTGTTTAGTCCCACTGCAGGGGATTAGGAGACCCTGAGGTCCAATGTGACTGATGCCCACTGCACTGTCACGCCGGCAGCCTGACAGCTTTTATCAGCAGGGTGCCGTTGGTTCAGCTGAATCTCATGATCTAGATAATCTGCTTCTGTTTTTACGTCGCTCATCTAATGGCTCTGTGTTTCTTCACCAGGGTCGTCTGGCTGGAGTTGGAGGAGAGGACCTGCCCACTATTGTGGTGGTCACCCACTACGACTCCTTTGGTGTTGCTCCCGTATGTTCACAGCTTCTTTTCTCTTACAAATAAGCCCTGACTCTTTCCAAACGTACAGTAATGCAACACAACTGTCTGTAAAAGGAGAGCAGGCCAGGAGAGTAACCCGTGTGCGTGTGTGCACGCGTGTGTGCGTGTGTGTGTGTGTGTCCGTCCGTCCAGTGGCTGTCGTACGGAGCAGACTCAAACGGCAGCGGGGTGTCCATGTTACTAGAGCTGGCTCGTCTCTTCTCGAAACTGTACACCTACAAGAGGACACATGCTGGGTGAGTAATGAGGACGGCACTCACTTTAACATTGTTTTTGGATCATTTCGTGTCTCATTAGCTTTAACAGGATTGTACGGAGGACGCGGAAAATAGTGTCAGCAAAGCAATCAAAGGCAGAGTCCGTTCTGCAGTTTACCGGGGGTCTTTAATCAAACAAATGAACACAAGCAAAACAGAAAACCCAGCTCAGTCAGGAGGCTCCGTCACAAAACTAGATGAATGAACCGTCTCAGTCGACACCCCGGTGTGCTCTATGCTGCGCACTCACTTTATGCATTGTGTGTAGGATGAAATGGTCGAAGTGGTATTGATTGCTGACCTCAGTGGTCCGTCTGAACGTAAGATAAAGTCTTATTTGTTTTGTCCATCACAGTTGTTCTGGTCAGTGTCCTGCTCCAAATGCTTTTTGAGAACTCTATTGAACGTCATCTGTGCACTCTGCTGGCAGTAAGAATCACAGCGGACTGTGTGTTAAACACTTAAAGCGGTCAATAATACGGTACAGGCTCATTCTTCCGTCTAAATGTACTTAACAGTAGCTGAGTGGAAGGACTCTAACAGAAAGACGTCTTCCAGAGAGTGGTTAGTAAAGGAGTAATGGACTTTACTGTAACATGCTCTGTGGAAGACAAAGTCAGCACTACTCACTTGATTTGTCCGTCATTTTAAGGCCTTGTGATTGTCTGTACATTGATTCATCACACATCCTCTGTCAGGCTCCCTTGTAGATTACTCATGTGTGGATCCTGTTGTTCAGGTACAACCTGCTGTTCTTTGTATCTGGTGGGGGAAAGTTCAACTACCAGGGCACCAAACGTTGGCTGGAGGACAATCTGGACCATACAGGTACTGTTGTGTTCAAACAAGGCTTTTCATGCGAAGTATTCATGCAGCTTTTTTTGTGCCCTTTTTCTCCACCCCCTCTGTCTTTCGATATTGAATATTCTATTATATTCCCTTTCTCGATAGACTCCAGTCTGCTGCAGGACAACGTCGCCTTCGTGTTGTGTCTGGACACCCTGGGGAACGGAGACTCTCTGCACCTCCATGTGTCCAAACCTCCTAAAGAGGGATCTCCTCAGTTTTCTCTACTTAAAGAGCTGGAGCTGGTAAGACCCTCGAGGCTTGATGCACCTCAGTCTGATTATTTCATCCCCTCTTTAACTCCGCTTCACAAGTTAACTTGTGCGCTTTAACTTAAATTTAAACTCAAATAAAATGTTCTTTCTACGTTTTTCCTGGTTATAGTTTTGCTCCACTTTTTCTCGTTAAACCCAGATCATATATAAGATTATAGGATATAATTTCCCGTTTCCTCTTAGGTGGCCGCTAGTCAGTACCCGGAGGTGAAGTTCTCCATGGTCCACAAGAAGATCAACCTGGCCGACGACATGCTGGCCTGGGAGCACGAGCGCTTCGGGATCCGCCGCCTGCCGGCCTTCACGTTGTCCCACCTGCCCTCCCATCGCCTGGCTCAGCGCTTCAGCATCATGGACTCGCGGTCAGTGTCCCCCTCCTCTCGCCACGGAGCGGGAGAGCCCCCTGCTGGGTGGGTTCATTACTGCAAGTCTCTGAATCACCGAAAAAAAGAGTTTCCATCCCAGCGGCCGGTCATTTCATGCTCCTGTAGCCCTCCACCCCCCCCCCCCCCCCCCGTCTCTCTGGCTGTTTTTTATTTATCGGTTATGTGTTACAGTTTGAAACTTGACCCCGTTCCTATCAGTTTATTTGATATTTGCTCTGTTTTCTTTTCTCAAACCTCCTCCATTTCAGCCCTCCTGTGTGGAAATGGATTCTCTGTAATTGGTTTCTCTCTCGTTCTCTCGCTCTCTGGCTCTCTCTCTTGCTTCAGAGGGTTCCCGGTTTATCTCTTGGAGTCTTTCCACCTCCTCTAACTGTCTGCACACTTGTGTTTGTGTCTCACAGGCCTTATGTAGATGTGGAGAAACTCACCAGGAACACCAAGCTGGTAGCCGAGGCACTGGCCAGGGTCATCTACAACCTCACCGAGAAGGTAAACACACAGATGGAGAAAATGAGACGACTCTAGATTCTTGTCTGCTTTCTGCCTGTGATGTGACATTTCTGTGTGTGTGTGTGTGTGTGTGTGTGTGTGTGTGTGTGTGTGTGTGTACTCTGCTTCACAGGGGGCTCCTGGGGACCTGCAGATCTTCACTGAACAGATGGTGAGTGACAAAACTGCGAGGGCATGGTGGTAACGCATCTCTAGAATAAACGGCAGTAGCAACAATTTCCCCTCATTATTATTTCTTTCTTTATCGAGACAGAATCTGTGCAAAATGGTGCTATTTTAGTACTTTTTGTTGTTAAAACTGAAAGCAAAACCTCCACATAACTATAAATTATTGCTTTTCTTAATAATTATTTCCAATATACAGATCTGCTATATCCGGATGGTTGTTTTGTGTGTAGCTCGTACTGCACGCCGCTGTTGTAATGCAGTTTGTGTCGCGTCAGCAGGTGCAGGACGAGCAGCTGTCGGCGGTGGTGGACTGGCTCACAGCGCAGCCGCGAGCCGCTCAGCTGGTGGACAAAGACAGCAGCGTGGTGTCCACTCTGGAGTATCACCTCGGACACTACCTCAAGGACGTCAAAAGACACTACGTCAAAGCTGACAAAAGGTAGAGAACAGGTCGGAGGCGGACGTGAAAGATTAACGCTCGGTTGTTACTTTAAGAATAACAGAACTTGGATGCTTAAATGCTCAAAATATGTTGTCGCAAACCTTCAAACAGTTTTCAGTCTTTCCTGTATATCTAACATCTATTCTCTGTTTTGTCCTCAGGGATCCAGAGTTTGTATTCTACGACCAGCTGAAGCAGACTATGAACGCTTACAGGTACGCCGTAATGAGCTCCTCTCCTTCTCCGAGGTGCTTTACTGCAGTTCATGCTGATTTACTGTAGCTTTGTAAAAGCTCTCCAGCTGTCTGTGAAGTCGTGAGGCCATCTCGTCTGCACTAAATTAGTCCTCAGTTAACTTCATTTCAGACTTGTGTCTTTTTGTCCACACTAGTAAAAGACCAAACATTAAAATAAGCCTTCACATTTATGTCAAAGACGATTTTTCATTCTGTGTTTCCCCTCTTAGAGTGAAGCCTGCTATTTTTGACTTGCTGCTGGCTGTCTGCATTGCAGCCTACTTAGGGGTGATGTATCTTGCTATCCAGGTAAGTCCCTGTGCTCATGCAGTAGACTGTAGCCTCTTTCATACGATAACCGTTATTTTACAATAACGATGTATCGGCTCATTGTTTTTGGTCTGTAAATTGACCCTCATTGCTCTCCATTAACGTAGCCGTATTCAGCAAATAAGCTCTAAAGGACCAGTGTACAAGACCTGCTCAGCACCAGACAGAGTTAGCGACTAACTGGTGAACACAGAGCAGCATTTAGTAGCTACAGAGTCAGATAGTTCCCTCAGGAGATCAAAGCAGACCTGTTAGTATTGGTATTGTTGTTAGTATTCCATGTCTGTCAAAGGTCTGTGAGCGTGCAGATGTTTTGTGGGTCTTCCTCTCTGGCAAAATAAAATGAACTCTTGTCTTCTGCTCCTCTTCTGCAGAACTTTGGAGTCCTCTACAGCGTCGTACGTAGAATCACTCAGCCCAAGACCAAGACCCATTAAGGTGCACGACACCATTTTTCTTTTTTTCCAGATCCCCACACTTTTCCACAAATCCAGGAACTTTTACCAGTAAGAACGCAGCAGCTGGTCCGAGCTGCTGTTCTCATGATGGTTTTCAAACCAGCAGAATCTCTTCCGTTTCTTTCATCCCGATCCACAGACTGTGATGTCGGATCCTGTCCTGCTGCCCACTTAATTCATTTGGTCTCACGGACCGGAATAAATCAGGAATCATTTTTTTTACTCTCCCCGTCTTCATGAACACAGATGTCTCGTCATTCATTTATAATAATCCCTCACGTCGGGACATATTTCATTATTTCGCTCTTGTGAGGGGATGTAAAGCATTTGTTCCGCACCTCTGAGATCTAGATGAGATTAAGTCCTCTCCGTTCACCGTACGAGTGATCGCTCTGCCAAACCGACGTCATGTGTCGTCTCAGGCAGCTACGGGGAGAAACCGACCACGCAGAGTTTAGTCCAGAATTTCTTTTTTGTCAGATGTGTTCACCCAACCTGGTTGTTAATTAAAGGAAAAGTTCACATTTTTTAATCTGCTTGAATACAATACTCACATTTTCATAAAGAGGTATTTGTAATAGTTCTTTCTTACCGTACGGACTCCCTCCTAAATCCACAGTCCTCGTTCTGTTCTCGCCCCCACTGCTCATCAAGGAAACACCGTCGGTGAAGTCACACAGAGGGAGTTTCATACTAAGAAGACAGTTAACGTTAGAGGGTACTGACGGCACAGACAGGTCTGTGGATTTTGTCTTCCATCTCTTTCAGGGCTCCTACTCAGCATTCATAAGACTCGATTGATTGCTTAGAATGAAACGTGTAAAATAGTGAAAAAATGCTCAACGCAGGTTATCAGAGTCCAAGGTGATGTCTTCAAATTGCCTTTTCTGTCAGGCGAAGAGAACAAGTGACAACAATATAAATATTTACAACAATATAAAACCTAGAAAGGCAACAAATTATCAAAGTATTTGGCGACATTTCATAAATGAGCATAAGAGTATTACATTGAGACAGACTTGAAAATAAATCTGAACTTTTCCTTTTTAGATGTGTAGTGAAAATGACAAATAGTGTTTACGGATAAGATGAGCTGTCTAAAACAATGTGAAGTAGTGTTTAGATTATCCTGATTCATTTGCCTTGGTAGTGCATTTATTAACAGAAACATTTAATTTAATGCAAAATAAATCTTTGCCAAATACTAATGTATTAATCTCCTGTTAAATCTATAACCTTGTAGAAATTTGAAGCTGATTCCACCTTGAAATTTTCCTTCTTACTTTTTGTGCCATTTCTTTCTGTAGATGAAGTTTGATTTCTGTTGCTGTGACTTAAAGTTGTCTTTTTTTTACCTGAATGGATAAAAAAGTCCTGCTGATTTTAAAAACATGTTAAAGAAAGGTCACGTGCAACAGACATGTTTCTCTAAGTGTAGTACAACACCGTGTCATGACGAGATAAATCTCCGCCCCTTTATCAGTGGAAAACTTAATCTGCTGAATGTGACCTTTTGCTGACTGCAGCAATAATGGGATTTGATTTAATCCGACATTTTTAAAGACGTGTCAAGATTTTGGTCGAGCCAGCACTGCAGCATTTGTACACCAGATGTCTTAAAATGGGAAATAACACCAAAAGATGTTGGATTAAATGTGGACAAATATCTTGAACTCGCCTAGATTAAGTTGGTGTGTGTGTAAAATTAATGCTGCAGTGTTTCCTTGAACTCTTCTCTGCCCTAATCTTGCCTTGTGGGTGAATGGTGTGTTTTTGCATTTTTGTATTTTCCATGTTTTAGCGCATGACCTGTGACCCCCCCCCCCCTTTTTTTTTTTTTTTGCATTACCAACATGAGGGAAATACTGTGTGGTACATATGACTTTTTAATTTATTGAAGCGGTTAGTTTTCATTTATGCACTGAACTGAACTCTCCTCTGGTCTGAACTCTGTTTCGCCTCATCCACAACACTTGATCTTTGCAATGAAACGGACATCAGTTGTGATTTAAAATAAAAATAAAAAAAGTTTAAAGAAATCACGAGTCTCTTGTTTTACTGACATGTTTTATTTTATGGGAAAAAATGAAACGATAACATTGGCTGAATGGTATTAAAATTGCATTTCAAAAGAGCAAGTGTGTCTTCATCAAGTGGTCCGATTTAGAAAGTGGTCAAAAACAAAAGGGTCAATTTGTACCGATTACAATCAATAATCCAGAAACTTTAAATTAACATGTTTTAGTTACCTTTTTTTTCACCCCAGAAAAAGTCATAAAAATTCCCCAAATCTCCTTTTTCTGATCTAATGAACAATAATAATATCAATAAATTACAGTGCAATTTAGAAGAAATACCTGCAGGGCTTTTACCGCCCGTCACTCCTCTCTGCTCTTCACCCGCTCCCACAAACACTTGCCTCATAATGTGGATGGACATTTTGGCACAATCAAAGCACTCATGAAAATACTCTGTCATAATGGAGGCTCAGCCTGTGAGCCGGTTCAGGCGGACAACTTGCGTGTCATATTTAATCCTACAGATCCGATGCACACAGCCTTCACTGCTCAGTTTGCAAACGCTGCTCCTTTTACGGCTCGTTTCCACACATCAGGATCAGGGAGTGACGAGGTCAGGCACCTGGACCCAAATGTTTTTTTTCATACTGCAAATTATAAACACTGCTTCTTTTATCGTCACTCCCTAACTTTCTCTTTGTTGATGGCAAATCCAATCCATCGTACTCTTCTCCCTGCGACACTGCTGCCTTTGCAAACTGATCAGTAAACGCTCCCGGACCTCCTCTGAGCTGATTTTGGTTTATTCAAACAGAGAGTGAGGAGGTCAGAGACGAGACATCAGGTATCAAGTCTGTGCTTTAACAACGCCAGTTGTCTGACCGAACTGAGCTTCACGTGCGACGTGTTTCCGACAATTCGGACGTTTAAATAAGAATCAGCCAAATACATACAATTTCATGTTTTTTTTCCCCCCTTCAATTTCAGATCATTGTGTCATGTCTGGGTAGCAGTAAGGGGTGGGCGACATGGTTACAATTTATTTCACATCATACTGACATTTTAACAATTGACTTATATCTAATCCACACCTGGACGTTGCTGCAGCTGTTTTTGGGGTAACCCATGAAAAGACTAAGTACTTTAGATGCTAAATTATAAAATCCAATATTTCCATACAACCGCTCGTGGATTTACAACATTGACGCCCCGGTGTTAACAGTACAGCAAATGAATATCCTCTGATGGTGCATTTCGTCATATCGCCCAGCCCTCATAGTTGTAGTTGCTTGTTCACACATCGCATCGCAGGGCTGTCTGCAGCGTGACAGTTGGGGGAGAGACTGAGGGTGCTCCTTTCGCACACAGTACCATACCAGACACATCTAATCCAGACCACAGGTCTTTTGTGGGTTTACTGCAAACTCCCGTCATCTGTCACCAAATCAACAAAAATATCAGCAGATCTCATCTCAGTTGAGCAGTCGAGACCTCGGAGGTCTCGTCCTGCCAGAACACCATGCGAGTAAAACCAGTGAGCCACGGGACTCTGATCGTGTGATATATTACACACGGCAACATGTGTTTGATAAACCGCGTTGCTTTACAGTACAGCTGTGTAACGACTACAGCAAAATGAGTGTGAGCCTGCATTTAGAGATCTGAGACTAAATCCTGGTGATGTAGATGAGCAAAACAACTCTCCCCATCACCGACTTGCACACCGCAGGAAAAAAAAAAAAGAAACTGGAATACCAACAGTGATCTCAGAGAAAAAGAAAAAAAAACAGCAGCAATTAAAAACAAAACAAATCAACAATGATAACCTGAACTACAGCAATAACAGTGATAGTTTAATACAAAAGTAAAACTCCCCTCATGTGCTGATTTGGGGATCGTGGAAGACAAAAACAGAAAAACTAAAACAGCGCCACATCTGCGGCCCGCTCCAGCAGCACAAGCATGCCGTTCATCGAAACAAGAGCTTGAATTTGATTGAGAAGGTAGGAAGAATAGAAATATCCCTTCTTTTTTTTTTTTACAGGTGCAACAGCTGTTTCCACTAACACACACACAAACGAATGGGATCTAGTGTAACTCCTCGAGTCAAGGGAAACCTTTTCGCCAAAGTTTAATTGAATGTTTTGGAAAAAACAATCTTCCCGTAGGTGGGATTTCTGGGAGGAAATAGACGTTAATCTGATCTCTTAATGCGTGTCTGCAATAGATCCACACACATTTAAATGCCACAGGAGAGCTGATCACACACTGGTGTGTGTGTGTGTTCAGTGGTTACTGCTGCTTCAAAGAATTCGGTCTTCAGGAGGATTTTTACATTAATAAAGACATTATGATTACATAGCTAGAGGACTTTTTTTTTTTCTTCATTGTTTGTAAGACAATTTCAGAGCATATTTCCAAAATCATTCGATGTCATGCAGTCCTGAATACCATAATGTGTGCATACATTATTTTTTCCGTCATACTGATCTTTATCTTTACACAAGTTCTGGGCTATTTGTTCCAATTTTCTATGAACCCGATAGCCGCCACCGCACACAAACCGGCTATAAATGTTAATCAAATCCATATTGTTTCAACAAATGAGGATGATGAGGATGATACTGAAACCCAGTCAATCAATTCTAGCTATTTGCTGTCATTAAACCAGCAACCAGCTTGCATGCCTTCATGTCAGTGCAGCAACAGATGCTTTGCAGCACACGTAGGAAAGAAAAAAAAAGCTTTTTCTATACAATTAAATATTCCCAATGCCCGTCGATCATCAGTACAAGAGAGAACATGTAAACTCAGAGGTGAAATGTTGTGAAGGATTTTAAAGATCCAGCTACATCCATCCTACAACACCTAACATACACATACCTACACACACCAAATGTGGCTTTTTCGATTCATACTAATGGACGCCAAGCTGTGCGGTCACCACCACGGATTTGTGCAATGATATGAAAATCAATACATGTGGTGAAACAGCAGCTTGTACTCGCCAGACAGGCTCTTATATGCCTCTCTGCAGCCGCGGAAAGTGATACCGATGAACAACGCAAACGTTTCCCTTTTGAATGGTGATTCTAAGCCATTTATCTTCATGTCTTGGGTCAGATAAGATGGACGGAGGTTAAAGGAGACGAGCAAACACAGCTCTCCCCCCTTTATAGAATTTAGCATATTGCTCGTTTACCGGGTTGCTAAAGGGTTACTGTTGGTCTAAATGTCTACAGAACCACGACAGGCCGATAAACGTCTCCTTGTCTGGGTGCTGCGGCGCTGTGATGATCGAGACACCCTGCACTACAGTCCGACTCTCACTCCAGCTGGTTTCTGTTCCTCCTGAATCTATCAAATGTAAAGTTTGCAACAAGAAGACAAAAAGTCACCTGAAATAACATTCACAGTGCTCTAAGAAAAACAAAATGACAGCGATGAAATGAAATGTTCTAAAACAAAATAAAAAGAGTAAAAACCCATTGCAGCCCCAACTTGCTATTTTCCTCCCTTTTTTTTCTTTTCCGTGACACTCTTCCCTTCGGCCACTTTTTTTTTTTTTTGGAGCGTGAGCCGTCCGAGGAGGGCGTCTTGTCTTGCTTGTACTTGTAGCCCGGTGCCAGGTGGTGGCGACGGAGAGCCTGTTATAGGTGCTTCTCTTTGGTGACCCCATTCTGCACTTGCTTCCTGGTGAAAGAGAGACGAGGGAGAGAGAGAGAGAGTCAGGGGAACTGAGAGAGCGCAGGACAGGACAGGAGCATAAGCTTGTCAGGTGAGGTGATCGGGTGTGAGGCATTAGCAGGCAGAGAGGATATCAGCAGTGGCCAAGGCCAGGCAGATAAAGAGTGCCACATAATCGCATCTCCATATGGCCTCAGGCTCTTTGATCCTATCTCCCTGTGAGC
This sequence comes from Anarrhichthys ocellatus, assembly GCF_004355925.1. NCBI lineage: Eukaryota > Metazoa > Chordata > Actinopteri > Perciformes > Anarhichadidae > Anarrhichthys > Anarrhichthys ocellatus. The sequence continues at coordinate 1,834,889 of NW_022280060.1, forward strand.
GCCGCTAGTTAAACGAGCTCAGAGGAAGATCTGCTCCTTCTGCATCTACACCTGGACTTCATGTGAGGACAATTGTCCGAATGAGTTATCAAGTCGTCGGACCACAACACGACAGCTTGTACGGTGTCAAGTTTCTTTTTTCGTCCTGTGAACACACACGAGTAGATTTTTTTGTGCCGACGTCTTCAGAGTTTCGGTGGTCAAAGGCTGCCGTGATAATCAGAGGGACACATAACAGTCAGGAGGCTAAAGGCGGCTCCTCAGATAACGACCGGTGAATCAATGAGTTCAGATAAAGGCGCCAGCAGATACACTTTGGTTTTAGTCAGGTTGGCATATATCCTCGTTTGGAGTGTTGAGTATTTATTTTTACATTAGAAGAGATCACCATTACGTAACTTGATGGTTTCTATGAAAGAAGACACAAACTATTTGTGAATCTTCATATTATTCTAATCAATCACCTCGAATAGTTAACATTAGCTCATAGCAACACTGTGCCTGAGTACAGTCCCGCAGAGCTGCTAGCATGGCTGTAGACTCTTCGTTTTGTTCATCAGAATATAACAACACACCTGGCTACATGTGCATACAAAATCAACTTTAAAATGTGTTTATTTACAGGAGCTCAAGTCTTCAAACTAAAGATTTATTGATGTGGAAGTTCTACAAATAGCACCTTAAGCTGGTGGTCAGATTGAACATTTAAAGTAAAAAGCAGCCAGCAGTTGGCTGGTGGTGTTATTCCACCCTGAGCTGAGGTCTCGCTGTCAGATGAATTTAGAAGACAGGGCGTGATGGTGTGAGCTCACCCCTGGGCGGAGTTGTGATGTCCAGCATCAGCATCGTTGTTCTCTGCCCGGGGCTCTCTGAGCAGTCCGGCTGCCGCCTTGATGCCGTCCTCGTCCTCGTACTCCCGGACGTCGTTCACCTCTTTCACCTTTAGCACCTTCACTACGAAAACCACGATGAACTACACAGAACAAGGGGAGGAACAGGAAGCACACCGAAGTCAGATTGTGTCGTTGCAGTTTCGACAAAACACACACATTGACTGTAGATTATTTGTGGGTTTTGAATTAATAAACCTGAGCGTCCTCACCAAGAACCAGTAGATGTTCATGAGCAGCAGCGCCAGGAGAAGAGTGTTGAAGAAGAAGTAGAAGGGGATGTTGGGGACAGACTGGAGGCTGGACACACATGTGGCGTACAGCACTTTGAGAGGGAACCAGTAGAGACGGAACCAGAACCTGAGAGAACACGATAGAAACCAGAGGTAGAAATGTATGTCTGTTCATCTTCATGAGTGAATGAGAAACAGACAAGACAACAAAAACAAGTCAGAGAGTGTTTGAGTGTGTGTGTGCGTCTGTTGAGCCTCACCAGGTGATGCTGAAGCTGACGGAGCCCATGTTGGACAGCACGTCGTTGAGCAGGTGATAGCCTCCTCCTCTGGACTTCAGGTAGATATTGAGCTTGGTGAACTCCAGCTGGATGTCGTTGATGTCGTGGAGGAACAACACCAGGATCCCTACGTTGTGGTATCTGAGGGGCAGGGAGCGCGCGGTACAGTGGATGTACAGTTCAGCTTATTTCTAATATTTCTAAGTCAGGAATACAGGAATAAAACCAGCAACCCCCCTAAAGCATGTATAGTAAAGCTGTAATTGTGCACATGACATTGTCAGTCTGCAAAAGAAAGATAAAGTGCATTGCAGTGTCGATTCCTGTTTTCTTTCAGTTGCTGTGCATTAATTAGATTTTCATTTAACTACAAAAAGCAAACCTTACTCTCTACTCTGTTTAGACTGAACAGGCAGACACATTAAACTAGTACCTGAAGGCGTAGGAGAAGCTGATGAGTGCCAGTGTGATGATGTGGTGCACCACCATCACAGCCGAGTCCTTCCTCCACGCGTCCATGTAGACCGTAGCATAGATGGAGTGGCCATAGAAGCTGCCCTGGATCAGGTAGGCGATGGCGATGTCTGCAGGCACTGACATACCACTCTGCCAGTCTGGAGGAACACACAGGAGATGTGACGACAGGTTACGGGCTGGCGCACACATTAAGGATGTCTGAACTGTCAAAGGACCAATGAAGGAGATAAATGACCAACGCTTCTTTTTTGTATTATTTCTCCAGATCTGAAGCGGGATGACTGTGGAGACGGCAGAAAGAATTTCATTTTTAAATGTACAATCAAATGTTTTCTTTAAGGTAAATACATTTACATTAAACAAATGATGTATGAATAATTGTTAGATTTAAGGGCATACAGCTGATGGATTCATCTTGTGTGTAGAGGATGAATACTTCCGGATACCAGATGTGAAGGGTCAGCCGGGGTATTTAGTATGTGAAGGAGGTTGGAGGGATCAGGTTTAAGCTCCGGGGGAATTAGAGAGGGTTTCTAAAGTGCCGCAGGCAAAACATGACAACTGTCTGCTGAGGCTGCTAGGCTAGCTATCAGATGTTGGACGGAAACTTTCTCCTCTAATGTTTGAGTAAGGTTCGTCTCTGGTGGGATGGGGTTACGTTTGGGCCGTAATGTTTATTGATTGGACCTTCTGTCATTAAACATTGAGGAGAAGGCTGTTAGATGGATCACAAAAGAAGAGCTGCCAAGGGGAGGCATGGGAACTGGAGGCTTTTATTTTCTCCTGGAGAATGAAGCTCCCCCCCCTCTCTTCTCTTCAGAATTCAGACTCCTCCTCGTTTCTGCCACTGTGTTGTTCCACCCTAATTCTACAACTAAAATGCTTCTCCTTTAAAGCTTTCTCTCTCTCTCTCTCTCTCTCTCTCTCTCTCTCTCTCTCTCTCTCT
>NW_022280060.1:1837725-1843250 GCF_004355925.1 Anarrhichthys ocellatus
CTCTCTCTCTCTCTCTCTCTCTCTCTCTCTCTCTCTCTCTCTCTCTCACAGTCCAGTCACATGACAGCACACTGCCTCTGTACACATCTCAGGCTGACGGCTATTAGAGGTGATGCAGCTATTAAAGATGAACCTGGCCCTGTCAACCCGCCTTTGCTGGCTCCACTCAGAGTGATGGAGTTTCGACCGGAGCCCAGACACCTCCATGTCTGATGGAGGAGGCACAGAGGCCATAAGAGACATCGCTGTATTATAAGTGAAATCCCTGTTACACATCTATCCTCCATTAGCAATGCAGTGACACTGATCCATTAAGTGTTGGGGCAACACTTAATGGATTCTATCATACAACTTTGCTCTACTTTTATTTTCTGTCCTTTTGACTGCTATAAAAATACTTTTGTTTTTTTGTATCAATAACAGCTGATCGCTTCAAGGCTTCATATGCATGAACAGTATGCACAGCTATACATATCGCTCTGTTTGAATAGTCAAAGTGGGCGTTTACCCCCACAGAGTCTCTATAGGATGAAGGCGTGCCGCCTGCTGTTTCATTTGAATGTTGTCATTCAAAGGACTTCAGCTCCTTGACGGGTTCGGGAGGGAAATGTCTCAGGTGCAGAACTATTAAACATATTTAACATGGACCTGCTTCATCCACTGAAAAGAAATTGAAAGCAGCAAATTCCATTTCAAATTCTGCTGCTAAATCAACAACACGTGTTCCCGCTGTTTGTGTATCTTACTGTAGAAGACAGAGGGCGGGTCATGGAAAAAGGAGTAGGAGGTGAAGAAGAGCAGGTAGGTGCTGTATGACCACGACATGGTGTAGAAGACCAGCTTCCACGCACTCTCCGGCATCTTGGCAGCATCTTTGGGCAGCAGCCTGCACCACTGTGCTAGAGGCTGCAGGGACAGAGCAGAGAGAAGAGACGACAGTCAGACAAACAAGAGGAGAGGAAGAATTCATCCGGCTGCTTCTTTAGGCCGGGTGAACTGCTGGGAGGCCCGTTAGACACAATTACTGATTCATTCAGACGGTGTCCTTTTACAGAATTGTGAAATTCAATACAAGGCTCTTAATTCAATACGTGTGGCGCAAACAATTCACCGCGCGGATTCTTTGCGGTCCGGTAATGCGGCGTTGTGTTGTGTAAAGGCTGAGAGTTCCTTTGCAAAGACTCAGATATTTTTAGCCAGTTGGACCACAGATGTTTTTGGAGGGATTGTAATTGTTGCAACATCCTCAGGCACATTTTTTCCGAACTAATAAACACTGGCTGCAGAAAACAAATGGGTATAACAGGAAGTAAGAATGGAGACATCAAGAGACTGGTGTACATTGTTTCCATCATAAATAGTTGAGGTAAAGCAAAGCTAGCACTGTGCACAAAGCTCAAACCAGTGGCAGGAGAGAAGCTAACTAGACTACAGTTTGGAGAAAAAAGCCTATATGCACGTTAGAAGTATTTAAGAATAACATAATTTTTTAAAAATGCATTCATATAGTGGTTTATATTGAGATCATAATAGAAAGTGTAAGATGACCCTGTTGAGATTTAAGATGCCTGCTTGGACGTTAGATTACAGATACAGCAGATTTTACGTACGCTTATAACTGAACACATGCGCTCTCTTCCTCTCGTCCTGACACACATGCATTCAGTGTCATCAGTAAGCTACAGTCCATTTCAACCATGTGACCGTCTGCCCCAAACCTGCTTATGGTTTGCTATGCAAGCAGAAATAGAGGAAGTCGGAAAGAAGGCCCCCGACATCCTGATGCAGCGTGATAACATGACAACTCCACCTACTCACTGGTGGGGCCATGTCATCTTCCTCTGTCACCTCCCTTATGTTGCTGCCCCGTGACTCTGACCTTTTGCCTCCCCTTTCTATCTCTCTCTCTATATATATTGTGGCATAATAGGTAAGACAGGTACATCAGTTAAGCAGTGAGACAGGCAGGTGTTCAGTGTGTCTTTGCTCTGCCAAGACAGGAAACCAAACCCAGCTCAACGCCTCACACACACACACACACACACACACACACACACACACACACACACACGACTTTGGAAGGCAATGAAATGGTGTAACAGGAGGCAGGAAAGTGAAAGTGGCCGGTGTTAGTGATACAGTACATCTCAGTCAGTTGTTACTAAGCAGCTAGTCTACAGCATATGATACGACAGGGTTAAGTGACCGACTACATAACAAATTAACAGAAAGAGTTGCGTGTAAGCCGATGCATTAAACAGTTTATGTCTGAAACCTTTCCCGTCTGTACAGTCTTTCATCTCTTGCTTATCATCTTCCTTTCACATTCTTTCATTCTTTCTCTTTCTCTCTGCCTCATTCTTATGTTTCTGTCTCTTCTTCTTTGACCTGAGTCATACGGCAGAGAGTTAAAACGAGACAGGGAAGGAAGCTGACAGGGGCAACACTGATGTGAGATAAAAAAATGTAGAGGCAAAAACGTCTTTGTGGTCCTCGTGTTGCGGACGCACAAAGAAGAGGATAGGCAGCTGCAGGGGACCACATGATCCCTAGCGTGGCTGCTGATTGGTCGAGACTGTGGGGACATGTGGTACGTGTCCGGAAATTCATGACTGGTTCTCAGGACACTCACACACATTCTTTCAAGTCTCTCAGTCCCTCTCTATCAGCCCTCCCATCCCCCCCCCCCCCCTCCTTCCCCTTTTATGTCATGCTCTTCCCAGCTCACTCGCTCTCTCTCTCTTCACCGCTGTGTCTCCCCCCTGCCTGCGACATTTATTTATAGAAGCCAGCTGTCAGCACACAGCATACCCCCCCCCCTTCAATCTTCCACCACATCACCCCTTCTGATAGACAAACACATAGAAACATAGGCCTACGCACACTCACGCAGGATGAATCTCACTAGTGGCGGATACAGCTTTCTGCAGACACCAGCCCCGGCTCTGCAGCTCATACCTTACTTTGTTAATCAGCATTACTGCTCCATACACCTCCTACTAATGCCTCCATGTCACATCTATCTCTATATTCTCCTACCCACTGTCAGGTCCTTCCTCACAGTAACATACACCGCTATTTTGGTGTCTGATAAGCTTTCAAACTCATGGATCTGTTACTCAAACTGCCCTCCCTGGATCACATTTCCTCGTCCAATCTCTACCTGCAGCAACACGCCCCCACCAAAGCAGCCCCATGCATTTTTTAATGCAGTGCCGGGCCTGGATTATCAACCCAGCATACAGTGCAGAGCTGAAATGTTCCAGATTACATCAAGTTGTACTGTTCAAACCCCTTGCAAGATGGTATCTCTGACCACGGCCTTTAAGCAACCAAAACCACGCAGCAGGGCCAACATTTTAGTTTCAAATGCTGATTTTTAGAGATTACATAACAGCCTGCCAATTATTGTCTCACTGTACCAGCCCACCGACACACTCGGTCCTGTCCACCCACCCTATCAGTCTACCCTTTACTTTTCTGTGCCAGCCTACAAAGTGGGGGTATAGCGGGTCAAGGACAGTGAGATAATCCGCTCGTCCTCTGTGGGATAAATGACAGGGCCTTGAATTACACTCAGCTGGGACCTGCGACCATTCAACAGCCTCTCTCTCTCGCTCTGTCTGTCTCTCTCACTCTCTCCCTCTGTCTGTCTCTCTCTCTCTCTCTCTCTCTCAGACTCTGGCTGAACTCGTTCTCCAGCTAAAAGAGAATCCTTTTTTAAAACAGAAGGGAGAAAGGAAACGGAAGAAAAACAGAGAGCGTGCGACAGGAAGAGTCGGCATGAAAGAGAACTTGACAAATAAGCGGTTCCCATAGCAACCATGCAGGGATGCTGGCAAAGACCTGCAGTATGGCGTCTGTGTCTCCTCCACTACAGCCCTCCTTCTCCCTGCTTATCTACAGCTGCACCCTATGTCCTTCCCTTTTACCCGCCACTCTTTAATAGCCCCCCCCCCACCCCGACCTTCCCCGAAGCAAGTGATGGGAGAGGGTGAATGGACTACACTGGCCTGTTGTGTAAGAAGATAAACTGGGCCAGTGAGTCAGGATGCTGGCTCCGGTGTGGATCTGTTCAATAAGGTCCCCTCTTTCGTTCACGCTTTCATTCCTTCGATCTCTTTCGTTAATCTGACGTCACTTTGAACCCAGCTCTGTCACCGATTCCCTCCGTTCTCTTTACATCTTTTTCCCAGACTTGGGACAAATAGGATTAACAAAGGCTAATCCAATGGATGGCTAGAGTATTGGACTATATATATATTTGCGATTAACAATTCACACAACGCTATTTGAGGTGTCTTCCGGACTTTTCTGGTGCTGAAAGTAGGTTAGAATCAACATTTTTTACACATGTAGTCTACCTCAGAACATCTGCCTCTGTAAAGAAAAAATCATCAAAAAACATTCCTTGCTCACAATATTTAATACTTATTTACCATCAAATGGTGCTAAAATCTTTCAAATCCAAATAGTTTTTTAGCGAACGTTAACCAATACCTTGTTGGGAGGAGGATCATTTTGTTTTATTGTACCCTATTTAATCCAAAGAGAGTAATATATCTGTCCCACTGTCAGTTCACACTGAAGCTGTGGTCGTGATTGGCAAGAGTAGAAACATGTTTTTCACATTGATCATCTATTCATGTTGATTCAATGTTGTACAGCAGGTGTTGGTCTCATCTACCTCGTCCCCCTTTTACACAGATGTAACTAAGTATCCATGAGGCGAAATGTCCCCATTCTTAATCCCGCCTACAGTAAGTAGCTCTGATTAGTCAAATGTTTCTCAGACTGATGAAACAGCTACGAATGGTCCCAACACCTATTAAGTCACTGAAGGTGAATGGGAGGTCTGGAACTAGGCTTCATTAGCAGTCATCACCATCAGTCAGACGCCTTCAAGCAGTTAGTTCACCAGTGGAAGGCTTTTAATGTGAACGCAGCGACATGGAAGTCTTTGCATCATCAACAGCTTAACACAGCAACAGACTTCATCACAGTGTGTCCAATGTCACTGATGTATATGTATGACCCAACTCTCTCTCCCCATGCTTCCTGTACCGTGTACATACTGGGACAGTGAGTGAACTGGTACTGGCTGTCCTTTCCTGGCAAATACTTCAGTCCTGCCTTCTAGTGATGATGAGTCAGCTGTTCATTTGTATGTGATGCAATAAAAGGAATTGATTAAGAAAACGAAAGACATTCTATGAGGCATATGAGCCACTCATTAATCCCATGGATGAGGAACACACACACCGTATACACATGCACACAGAAATGATCTACACTGCACTTCTCAAATCTAGGTAGATGGTTTAAAACCTGTTTCTTATCTAAAGATATCCGATTTATTTACAGTGGGTACGTAAAGTATTCAGACCCCTTTAAATTTTCCACTCTTTGTTTCATTGCAGCCATTTGCTAAAATCAAAAAAGTTCATTTTATTTCTCATTAATGTACACTCAGCACCCCATCTTGACAGAAAAAAACAGAAATGTAGAAATTTTTGCAAATTTAT
>NW_022280060.1:1843260-1870137 GCF_004355925.1 Anarrhichthys ocellatus
ATAAATTTGCAAAAATTTCTACATTTCTGTTTTTTTCTGTCAAGATGGGGTGCTGAGTGTACATTAATGAGAAATAAAATGAACTTTTTTGATTTTAGCAAATGGCTGCAATGAAACGAATAGTGAAAAAGTTAAAGGGGTCTGAATACTTTCCGTAACCACTGTATGTATCAGCAGGTGAATGACTAGTAGTAACCCTCTTTCTTTGCACCTTTATTGTAGCTTATAGCCACAGACAGGTGTAAGCTTGTGGATTCTCAGTCACCATTGCAAAAGAGTGCTGGATGACATATATATATGATACGTATCTTTGGGTCGAAGCCCCTACTATCCCACATTCAACCCTCTTTTTACACAGATCATTTTTGCTCAACTTGTTAACCTGAAGGCAACAGATGTTGAGGTTTGCAAGGACAGAGACACATATTTTCTATTTAGAAACAAACCCGAATCATTTGCTTGATGTGAACCACGAGGGACAACAGTTCCGTCCACTCCAACAAAAACAAATGGGTGCAGATATGTTCTGAAACACATCTGGATGAAGCTAGACAATCAGACTAATTCAGGATCAAACAGGTGATGTTTTTTTTTTTTTACTTTCCATATGGATGTTGCTTGAACTCAATGCCCACCAGGACAACTCACGACTCCAGATGGCCACCGCTCTGCTGGAACATTTGAACTGGATTTGATTAAAAACACACGATTAGCCGCTGAGCAAACTCATTTGCACATACGTGACTGGACGTACAGATAGCCTCCACGAGTGAGTACCGGTAAATTACGACAATTTATGACTGTAGTGGCATACACGTCTTTGGCTACTGATTTCAATTGTTGATTATTTTTTTATCTACACAACAGAACAAAGCAGCAGAAACACAATTAAAAATCCCCGGGAGGCTGATAGAAGGAATCTCACCTCAGTGCGCATTATAAGCAGAAACAAAAGTCATGTAGTCATCAAAAGTAAACAAAAACAGCAAACATAAAGGAGCAATGCCGGTTTTGATTACTTCAGCTAAATTGCAAAACACCGTCAATCCTATGAAACGCAACATTTAAAACATTGACTTTGTTGTAAGTTGATTTTTATGGCAACTATTATTTCCACTTACAATTAGCTCATCTGACACTCACAGCAAATGAGCCATCAAATACCTATCTTAGTCTGAATTAAAGCCGCAGCGGTTTCAGTTCCTGTTGTGAGAATATATATAGATATATTCAAATGAGACATGGGTTTGAAGCCTTTTTGCCTCGTGTGTGTGTGTGTGTGAGAGCGTATGTCTCTGCACATGTGTCACAATGTGTGTGAGGAAGAAAAATTCACAAAATTAAGCTAAAACATATTCTCACATACACTATAAACTGTATATACTACTATTATAGTTATACTATTATTGATTTTTTTTTCTAATCTGTTGCACTGCAAATAACGGCATCAACCAATCATGTTGTGGGTCTTAACAATAACACAGACTTATATCCTCTATTGAAGCGAGGTTTCGCCTGTTTTACTTCTCATTATGTCTTCATTCCTTCATCTTCATTATCTGTAGCTGCTCATTGATGTTTCCTCACAGACTTCAGTGAACATTGCTGGGTCCTAATGCCAACCCTCTTTTTAGGTGTCTTCTTATTCTGGAGTCCACATTGTATTATTGTATTATAAAGCAGTCAGTAAAAAGAGTATACATTATTTAGTGGGGCTACAGCAGTGATCAGAAAGGCTAAAGCTGCATTAGAGCAGGAGAGACGACTTCAAGAACCGCTAGCTGGGCAGATTTCACCCTGAAAATGTATGCTCCCTAATTATTATTGATAGGCAACAGCACTGCTGACAAAAATCCACATAAAAGTGAAAATGTATCGTGCAGAAGTGTTATTGACTGGACTCATTCTTGAACCCTTTTTCAAGTACCAAGGTCTTGTACCAACCAGGCTGTTACGTTTTGGCTGAAGACAGTACATTCAAAACATGAGTTTCCGACCCTGTTACATTTACGCCACACACACACACACACACACACACACCAGAAACACTACAGACACACTGTGGCACTTAAGTAGCATACAGTGAGCTCTTTATTCAATGCAGTTGTACCTCCACTTCCTTTAATTTAGCTGTGAGCATAAAGCTTGTGATGTTCGGTCATATGGGTTTTATTTGTGTCTTCCAAACTGACTGAGTATACAATTACTATAATGCTGCTGGAAAACATGTTTTATGCAAATACAATGCAATTTAACATCCTCATATTTCTGGGTTGGTCAAAGCATCAGAACGAGAGTGGAAAAATAACATACAGTCTCAGAGAAGTGTTAAGATATTCACTCAAGCTGCTTTCTGTCCAAACTGACAGCTAGAAGACATATGGCTGACATTTATAATGCACTAGCCATGCTATTGGCAACACAGAGAATGTGTGTGTGTGTGAGCATGAATCCGTGTGTGTGTGTCTTTAACAGGCCAATCTATGTATGAATAAACAGGGCCATGGTTCATGAGCCGACCATAATCTTCCACCCACAGATCCACACTCTCATTTAGAGACTTTTCTAGTGCATTAATGTGAAGTGTGATGATACACAACACAACGATTCAGATGCCCATGCTAGATGCAAGTTCTGGTGTTTTTTGGGGGGATTTTACTCAGTTAAATGATTAGAGACGTTTTTAAACCTTGTCATGGCAAAGTCACATATTTTATAATGTAACCAACATGAAGACATATCTTGCTTGACACCATATGGAGCTGAATAATAAATCTGGCTAGCTGAGTCTGGAATCCTGCCTGTGAGGTCCACATACATCTAAACTAATGTTTTATTATAGAATATATAAATACATAGTTAAGTTAAAGATAAATGTACATTGACAATATCAATCAACGGTTCCACATAGGCAAGAATTAAAAAAGTAATCAGATATGCTATAAATTGTGATACTAAATTACAAATCAAATGGTGATTTAAGATTCAATAAAGTGTTGTGTAGCTGTTGAAAGTGCGTGTTTGTTCTACCGTTAGAGCGGCTCGTCTCAGGCGGTTGCTTATAGCTCCGATATTGCAGATAGGCCTCATTACACTAACAGTCTAATGGAGCTGAACGAGGATGGGATGTCTGGATTAGGGTTGGGTTATTGGTTCAGTTATGGATTACAGAGACGAGTAAAGACCCACATTGCTGGGTTTCTTTGGAGTAGCGACACATTGGCAATAAGAGACCTGTCCAGTTAATCAAACAATGTAATCATGTGTCTATTTTAGCTTTCATTCATATTAATACGTGGTTGAATCCCCAAAGTGTAAACACACTGTGAGACGATGTAATACTAAAAACATTTTACAGACTTTTAAAGTCTCCATGTACTGTTGATCCTCTTACATAACATCCACATACAAACAAAACAAACTTTAAAGAGTCTTCATTGTGACACTACTCCAGAGTTTAGATGAGGTGAATTGCAGGGACAGGAGGACAAAGAAGAAAGATGCCTGTTACTTTTCTGATCGCATTTAGCATAGGAACGAGCACCCTTTCTGATTGTGAGTGCATGCGGATGTACCGGACCTCCAACCACTGCGCTCCATCACACTGTTATAGAGTGGCCTTGTTACAGCAGAGACATCCGCCAAGTGTGAAGCCTACAATGACAGTGTGTTCTTGTCTAATGACAGCCTAGCGTCCACTGCGTCTATCTGGAGGCAAGTGAGTGAGACAAAGCGAGAGGAAGAGGAAAAAGGACGGAGAGGCCGGCCACAGCGGCTCTGTAGCGGTCAAGGCCTCGCAGCACATTCCAGTGGACCAGAGGAGAGTCAGACTGTCACAGTCAGCAAACACAGCTGATTCATGAGCCCACTTTGTTGCTGGTGGTACATATGGCACCGCGTAAGAGATTATAAAAGCACTCCTGCTGTTTCTACCTTCTAGACCTGCTGTCTAAACAACACCAGGCTCTACAAACGGTTTCATTAAATATGGAGAATTTCTGGACACACGTGAAGGCTGCATCCTCTTCTCTTCCCCGGATTAGGAACATGAAACAAGCGTTTTCATTATCAATTAATCTGCTGATTGTTTTTTCAGATGTATCAATTAGTCTATGAAATGTCAAACAGTAGTGAAAGAATGGATGGCATCTTCAAATATCTTGTAATGTTTAACCGACAGTCCAATTAATTATCAATCAATCAATTAATTTACAATTATGTAAATCTGAGAAAAAGCACAAAGTCAGCAACTAATCAATAAATTGCCACATTTCCGTGAGCTCCACATCTGATCCTACGTGTGTCTGGAGTGTTAACTAGCAGCGCACTGACGGATGAGACGCGTGTGGTCACGCTGTCAAGAGTGTTCTGTAATTTGCCAAACTTAAAAATTGTCGATACATAATTCAAATTTGCATCTATCTTAACAAATAATAATCTTTGAGGATACGGCAAATGGCTGGAAAAATAGTTTGCATGAAGGATCCTAATGCTTAAAAAAAGGCAGTGATATGGAAACCCGCTGCTAAACTTGACAAGCTAGCCACCCAATACGTCAGTAAGAAATTTGAACTGAACAGCTCGATGCTGTGTGCATGACAGGTTGGAACAATCCTCAAGGCAGCCAACACACACACACACACACACACACACACACACACAAAGGTAGGAACATATTGTGGCACGGAAATTATGCTATAATCAAAAAATACGATATAATTAGACGTATAGAAGCGCATCTATCACAGTGACACATATTGATTAATTGAAGCACAAACAGTGGGGCTGACAGTTTTGTGAACACATAAGTGCTCTGTATTTATGACACACTGAAGCACACAGAGCACTAGATCACAAGTCAGGTGACGGAGAAAGTGCTGCTCGTGTAAACGCTAGATGATGATAAATTAGATGGCTGAGTCACGAGAGGAGAGGAGAGGAGAGGAGGATGTAAAAAATAGGCCTAATAACCAAACTTCCGAACAACTGCTTGCAATCAGTGTCAAAACTACAAGCAAGTTTTACCTGAGTGGGCACTTTTGGCTGAATGGATAGCACTTCCCCTTCACCACAAATCCAGTATCAGGTTTCTCTACGCATCGCTAATGCACAACAATGGGCAGGGGCTTTGTGGAAAGTGATCTGGGATCTGTGGTTTGGGGGACCTTGTCGAGCATAACGCTGCTCTCACATGTAGAACAGCAGCAGGGGACGAGGTGCTAGTTTGCTCAATGCAGGGGAAATAGGCTCTGCAACAAGGCTGGAGCTGGCAAACACACTGTTGCTCTACTCTTTGAGTGACCGCTTCAGCGTGTGTATGTGTGTGTGTGTGTGTGTGTGTGGGGGGGGGGGGGGGGGGGGCATTTATGAAAGTGGTTATTAACTGCTGCAGCTAGGGTTAGACCACTGCCTGCCTATTTGTCCACACTGAGCAGCTAGTGTGTTGCTGGATATAAAAGCTAGGTAGTGGGAAGAAGTTGCATGTGCGTGTGCGAGACGGCATATGTACCCTTTTTTTTTTTTTTACCAACACGTGTGCGGGTGTGAGTCAAATTCTGTCAATGATTGGTTGCTGCATGCTGAGTCAGCGAGCTTGTCCTCAGCTACACAACAACCTCGCAAGCCACTTCTCTCCATTCCTTCCTTCCTTCTTCTAGCTGTCTACTCCTTTTCTGGTAATTCCTCCCCTCTGATCACCTCTACCGAGTGGTGTCATCATTCTGTCTCTGTTCTCTTCCCACCTTCTCCATTCCCCGTCTTTGAGGCGTTGCAATGATATAGCAGGAAGTTGCACATGCACGCTTGCATGACAAAAAAAACAACCATATGCATCTGAAATCTCACTACACTCGTGAACAGAAGCGTGCATATAACTGCAATGCAAGCAAAGAGACAAACCGGCATGCGCTGTGACAAACATGTGCGTGTGTGTGCGGGGTGAAGCTTAAAAAGACAATGAGGAATGAGTACAGCAACTGTCACACTGTCACATGACATTTAGAATATTACTGGGTACATTGACCTCTTCAGTAAGAGCAGATTGAAGGATTTCACCACGTGTTTCCCTGAGATGAATGCCAAGCTTTTCAACACTTAACTTAAAGGACACATAATAAAATGCCAGTGTCAGAAGTGCCAACGGGTGAGTCAGGAGAGTATGACGGACCCACAGTGTTTTTATAGAACAGTGGAGCTCAAGTGGCTGATCAACAAGTTGTGTTTAATTAAACCTGAATACGAGCTGCTCTGGCTTGTACACTCGAGCGTCAAACCAAAAGTGAAACATAATGAAAACCACTCACTCCACCACACAGCACTGTGCACGGGGGCCATTTATACACCCAACAGCGTGCTCACTGACGTGAAGTGATCAAGGCGCCACGTGGAACCTGGCTTCCCTCGGTTGGCTGACGTAAAAGCAGAAAGGTTGACACGTACAAAAGACTCTAGTTCAGGGCAGGAGTTGATCCATCCAACCTGAAGGTTTGAGACATTATTTCCTAGCTTCTGGAGAGCCACCATAGTCACCATAGGAGCACGTGTCCACAGTCTTATGTCTAGCAGTGTGCTTGAGGACACTGAGGATTACATATCTCTTCTTTAGCTCTTGACAGTGACTGGGTTTGACCAGAAGGCACTATAGTCTCACACTTGTATTGTATTTTTTTACATTATAACAAGGTTTGGCTGTGGTCATTATGGTACCACTGACAGCCAAGCTAAGCAAGCATCACTCTGCTGCTCTCATAATTGTAACCTCAGTGTACCGTGGGAAATGCAAAAGAGAGAAAGTGGCTCAACCTGCATTCTTCAAAGACGACAGAGTACTGTAGGTAACAAAACAGGAAACTATTTTCATCCATCAGATCTTGTGTCAGATGTGAAGTAAAATTCAACAGCAACTTCTGCAAAATACAGCTTCATTTTAGCCAAGAAATTTGGGCTGCAACAACAACTATCTTCATTATTAATCTGCTAGTAATATTTTCGATTAATGGCTTGAGAAATGACATGAGAAACGATTAATGGTTAGTTGTCTTTGGACCTTCAACTTAGCGATTAATTGCCTAATCATTGTAGCGCTACAAGAAATAGGTCCTGTTAACAAAATCATGAAGAATAATTTCTTTACGGTCCATATTCGACATGTTATTGGAGGAGCCAATATTCATCCATCACATCATAGTCTACATAAGTACACACAGCATGAGATTACACGGTGCTTTGTCCACTGATGTCCGAGCTCACGTCTGATGTCTGTAAGGTTTCATTAGCTCTGACTCTCTGAATATAATTCAGGGTGTGTACTCGGGATTGTTTGTGCTGTCATTTTTAGAGCCCGTAGCTATTGTGTACTTCAACACTATGAAAACCACTATTCAATCATTACTGACAGGTATTGTGTTCAATGCATTTTGGGGTTTACCTAATGTCCAACTTAACAAGTGAGAAAACATCTTGTGTAAATCAAGTCGGTGCAATTAGCTATGCTCAAATAAGATGTCAAATATACCCGCCTCAGTTTTTGTGATGTATTGCAGCAATACTCAAATTGCATTAGCTCAGCACGACTGACCTAACAGTGAACCCGTCCTCTTCATCCCTGATGTACACACTGTAAAGGTGGTGTTACACATGCACCAAATAACCGAGGGCAACACCGACTGATTCTTAATTCAAAATCTCACCTCATCCTTCACAGCCCTTACAGCATCCAGGCCTTAAATGGGCTGCATCCCACATTGTTCTATAGGGGTCAGTGAGTAGCGCGCACGCACGCACGCACGCAGGCGCACACACACACACACACACACACGCATAATGTAAAGTGGAAAACAGGCCTCGTTCTTTGCATTTTCAGGCCACATCTGGCTTCACACATGGGGCCCTGAGCTCCAGTATACTTCATCGTCTTCATAGCATCTACCACGTGCGGACTCTCCACCCCCATCCACAATCATGGCAGAGTAATGAGCCACATCCTAGCTTTCTGTGGAGAAGGGCTCTGCTTGGCAGCAACAACAGTGTGGAGGCACTCAGGACTTGGATGGGTGGAGGGAATAGATGAGGCATAGGGCCAGTCGTTCAGAGCACAGACTGAGTTTCTGATTGAGATAATGTGGGAAGAAACAATGTTGATGATGCTGCTTTAAGTGTACATCCTCAGGTGCCTAGTACCAAGATGTTCTACTGATGTTTTTACAGTGTATTGGTCTCAATTCTGAAAATACAATTTGTCCAGAAAATCTATTATTTTGCTATATATTTTGGTATTGAATATAAAATTACAGATACTAAATGTTATTAGCATAGTGTATGTGTGCGTGTGAGTGAAAGAGACAAAGGGGGGAGGGAAATGAGATGTTAGGAAGTCTGCATCAGTTGCAATTTGACATAATTGCCGTTAATGACCTTGCTGCCATGTTCCAAAAAGTACCTAAAAGGCACTAATAGGAATCTAAAAGCTTCAGGAATATATCGACTGTTACAAATGGAGAAAATGTAAAAGTATGTTTGAATCGTATTCAGCGAGCACACAGAAAATAGATGCTGTTGTGTATCGATTGTTTCAGACTATTCATATGTAAAAACATATATTATATATATGGGTTTTTTCACCAGAACATTTGCAATCTGTGACCAGATTACCAGAAGGAATAAGATGTAAAATCAGGATACAGCTCCATGGCTGTAACTGGGACTGTATTGGCTAGGGTCATACAGTATATTAACTATAAAACACATACTATTAGAATGAAAACACAATGAAATGCCAACACCTGTCTGTGTGTGGGAATTGAGTTCGCAGTTTGGTTGTATGTGCCAACTGCCAACATACCAAGAACTGCTCACCAAAAAGATTGACACATTTGTTACACTTGTTCAGCTCAAATGTTTGCCCAACACAAGTATAGATAAGAGTGTTTACTGTCCAACAAGCTCACATTCTCCATGCTCCTTTATCTTCAGCCTACAACTGGATCTAATATTTGTTAACATGTGTTGTTCTCACCCTCACCTGCTGCCTCACATTCAGTCTGGAGCCCTCAGTCACTCCCGAGAGATGGGGAGGCACAGGGGCCACACTTCTGCAGTGCTGGGGCCCTAATTAGAGAAATGAGCTGCTAAACCCATTCATTAAGGGTGTCAGTAAATTAACCTTTGGGGAGCTGGGATTGTGTTGTGATTGTGTGTCACCCACCTGAAACAGACTTGCTGTCAGTCCCCGCCTGACCTGCGTCCACAAAAAGGCGCTAAAGAGGAACAGGGCGATTTCGGTCCAGGTAATGTATGCGTTATCCAGGAGAGTCCGTTTGGAGAGCTCCAGACCGCAAGAGCTACAGTCTCTCCATGCGCCCAGCATCACGGTGGAGGCTCTGCTAATGAGGTCCAAGTATCCCGGCATGGGCTCCACTTCGACCGGCCCGGCGTCCCCGCTTTCACTGCTCATGGTGGTGCAGAACACAAACATGGAACCCGAACAAAAATTATATATATATATCCTCCAATTGATGGTCAGAGGGAGCAGTACAGTCCAGACTGTGTGGCTAATCCGAGAACCAGCTTGCTAGCTCACCTAAAAATGCTAAAACAAGCTTATCTAACCAGCTTACCCTCTTCAGTAGCCTAATTCTTTGTTTTCCAAATTAAGACATGGGCCCCGTTCTTCGCGTCCAGGACAGTTTTTATGATTGATAGCAGGGCCCACCAAGGTCCGACCGGCTACGAAGCTGTATTTTATAATCACGCACACCAATTATCAAATATGGTTTCGACAATTACTGCGAGCCATTAGCGCGCGTGTGGTTTCTTCTGATCATTATTCCGCTATGCGCACGCGGGGCTCATCATCCATCAGCGGCAGCAGCGCGTCCTGGTTAGCCGCCTAAGCTCAGTTCAATTAAACGCGCACAATAGTGAAATGACCAGCATCGGATGCAGCTTCCAAAGCTAAAGCTAGCTACTTGAATAAATTACCCTTTAAACGCGATGGAAGCTCGCAACACATGAACGAATTCAATCCGTTTGTGTCGCCTTTCCAGCGCCAAAGCCCAGAGCCAGCACATGCGATTACAGCGCCGCTCCGCCGTAACGTCTCATCTCCGACCGTTAGTCGCCTTATGTAACGTCTCTGTGCCGCTTCATGAGTTAGAGAGGCAGAGTCCTGACAAACCGGCACACGCAGCCGAGTTATTCCAGCGAATAGATAACGATAAGTAGGAATAATATTGTCTTGTGAAGAGGCCGCCGTCGCTGCTTCTTCTTCTTCTTCTCTTCCTTCCTCTTCTCCTCCTCCTCCGCTGTCGCCGCTGCCGCTCTGGTCTGGTGAACGTATCTGCGTCTCTGATAAACCGCGCTTCGCTTTCACATGGATATCAACTGGGACGTTGAAAAGAGGACAGCGTCCGTTTATGCGAGAAGAAGAAGAAGAAAAAAAAGCCGAGAGGGGGCGTGACGTAATTAGGGCCGGCTATCTTCTGTTTTAACCCTCTGCTTGAAGATTAAAAAGGATGACTTAAAGAGACAGTGTTGACGAATGCGTTATACATGACTACACACAAGACACTTAAATCACTCAAAATGTGACAAAAAACACCAAGAACGTTTTTTTTTTTTTTTTTTTTTTTTTTTTTTAAATTTGGCTTAAATAACTAGTGTCTGAATGCAAAAACAAAACCACACTTTAACTCTTCACAGGAATTACACATTTATTATCATTTCTGAGGAATGCTTACATTAAAACTGATTTCCATAAGAGAAATTCAACTTAATAAAGGATGGACATGTTTCATCTACACACAGGGGAAATGATGACTTCTGCTCTGGTTTAAATAATACAGCCAAAGTTTAAATTTGACATTTTTTTTTTTCTGACAAGTATCAAAACAAATGTAGGTATGCAACTTAGAAAGAGAACTTCCTGGTGTTGTACTGAAGTCCGTTGTTGAGGTGCGTCAGTGAAAGCTGCCGGCCTATGCCGTAGCGATGGGAGCGTACTGCAGCACTAGTCGGTCGAACTCATTCTCCTGCAGGGAAGCCAAGAGCACAGGAAACAGTTAAAAAAAAAAAAACATCTGACCAGCTGTGCTTCACATGGTTTGTTTGGCAATGGTATAACCCAGTTTAAGCATGTTTATGTACATCTGCAGTCTTGTGTAATTACAACACGGTGTGTGCGTGTGACAAAAGGCGAAAGGTTCAGAGTTTAATGCGCTCATTGACGGTGCTCCAAGGACACATGCTGCACAACATTGAAAACAAACAAGACAGTTAATTAAATTATAACAGAGTAAAGGTTAGGAAAGCTTGTCGACAATTGAGGATGGATCTTGTGACCTCATATAGCCCCGGCCACAGGTCAGCAGCCTGCCTCAGAATGAAAGGCATTGAAGAGACCAAGAAGAAAGACCAAGTTACCTTGGCTAAGTAGTCTTTGAGGAATGGGTGGGCTTTGTGTGCATCTTTCAGCTGAGACAGGTATCGATTGGTTACCTGAGGACAAACGTAAAACAGATGATGCAAAAGTTAGAAAGTAGACTATAAGACCCGTTTTCAGGGACTTTAAAACTGTGAAACAAAGTAAAAGTTATGAGTCCTGTTTTTTAGGGTTGTTGTCTGTGATCTTCTCACTAGTTTGAAGTGGAAGAGGCTCAGTTGGAAAAAGGTGATATTTCACTCAAACTCTTATGACAGTTGTGGGTTTGAGGCTTACTATCAGAACTTTTCCACATAACTCCAGTTAACCTTGAGTGAGATGTGCTAATCGGTGGTTATAACAGTGGAAAAAGTTTTAGCGAAGGCTTTGTCGATTATCAGCATTCTATTGTACTATCAAGTTCATCAAACCAAAGAAAGATAATCGAGTTATCTTATGAACTCTGAGTTCCAAAGTGTAGTACTCACACAGCACTAAACCAGTGGAAATGCTTAGATGACACTTTTCACGATGGAGGACAAATAAAATCAAGAAGCCGCTCGGTTGAATGCTTTTACCTGCTTCAATCAAAGCAAACGCACACAAAATTGCTGAGAAGAGCATCTTGCTCTCTAAGTGCAGCGCTATTGGACAAAGATATCACAAGTCCTCTCTGACTGAGGACGAGTTTGTGAAATGCTAAACTGAAGACCGTTAAAGCGTTGCCATTGCTAACAGCTTTTCGGTTCAAAGTCTCACCTCGGGAGCTTTGCCCAGGTGCTGAGTCAGCACTATGAGGTTGATCAACGTCTCAGGGTGGCTGCTGTCCTAAAAAAGGAAGAAGAGAGAAAGACAGAAAGTCATTCCTCACAAAGCAGACAGGACCGCCATTGAAACACAACAGTGGAGACAAGACATTGGAAGAGAAATTCACCGTCTATTCAGCGAGTTTCTTGTCACTTACTGAGATGAATAAATGAATGATGTGACTTTAATCTCCTATATCACAACAAGTACAACGGTGGTGGTGTTTCAGTAAATTGCCATGAATGGAATTATGTATGACTGAAACCCTAACTTCTGGTTATATTACAATTAGTCTGGTTTTGCTAGGCAGAGCATGAGCATTGACATTCATGCAAAGCCACATAATACTCTTACTGTACATTATGTTCTGTGTGTGTTTAGTGACAGAAGTCACAGGATAACCACCTCTTTCTAATAGTTTAACCAGTAAAAACGGGAAGAGAGAAAAGGAAACAGGAATCTCAGAAAACATTCGTGGACATTCGTGAAAAGCTTCACTTCAGTTTATCCAAACAATTGATTTTAAGTTTCAAGTCATACAGTAACAGAAAGCCATCGCACAGTCTGACTGAGGTCTGGTTCTTAATGGTCAACATGGCTGACCTTTTAGAACTTTAAAGTGAATATTTTGTTGCGTCTAGTGGAAAAACAGTGTGTACTGGTCAGACCCTATCTTGTTAAGGATAACATAAAATAACTGTAGACTAGAAAAGAGTATGTGGTGCCATCTGCTGTTACAGCGCGGACGGTGCACAATGTTCAAATCACACTGTTTGAGGGAAGCCTCCACAGAGAGGGAAATATTTGGCCTTATTTCTGAGACTTAATATATAAGAGTCTGAATTCTACTAAAAAATAATAGCCTCATTACTAAGTTTAACATGTTTTGTGACAAACTGGTGCACTGCTGTGTGTGTATAAAACACATTGTTTGGTTTCACTAAAATGTCTTGAAAGAATCAGGCTTTTTGAAGAACATTAACTTTACAATAGCGTATTAAATTAACTCTACTACACTGACTGGATGACACCACTGTTGGTCCTGAAGACTCATTTGACGAACATTTCTAAAGACTATATTTAGCATGGCAAACCTGAAGCACCCACAAAATTATTATTATTTTTTAAGTTAAGTTTCATATTGAATATCGTTATTTTCAAGTTGCAACAGTTGTGATTAGCTTGTTCAGATTGTGCTGCATCATCATGTAAACATTTGGTGAAACGGTGAGAAACATCATCAACATTTGTCACTCAGAAACAAATCTTGTAAAGACGTGACATCCTTGTTGTTTCATTGCTTTTGAATGCATCTTGTAATAGCTCTAATAATCATACAGGTTTAACCCTCTATGCATATTACAAAGTGCCTCCTGCACAACTCCCGTTTAGCAGGCATCCATAAGGTTTCAATTATGAAGGCTATGAATCTAATACAAGCCTAAGAGACCAGCCAAACTCTGCATGTATGTACAACAAAGTGTGTTTAGTATGTCAGATAATGTGTGATAAAGAGGCATAACAACAGGGACAAAAACAAAGAACTAACTACTAACCTTGTCCAGTGCTTCCTGCAGCACTCCCTCAGCCTCCTCCCACTTGTTCTGAGCCATGTAACAGGCGGCCTGTCCGTTGAGGAGCAGCAGTGTAGAGGAGTACTTGTCCGACATCTCCTGGAAAATGTAGTAGGCATCCTGAAGCTTCTCTCCACCCTAGAACGGCACAAAAAATGTGATAAAATGTAGGCAAGAAGAAATGTTCAGCAGCTGAAAAGCCAATAATAAGTGGACACTCCCTGCTGATAGTTGTGGTACTCAATACTCCTGAAGAGTTGGAAGACATAATATGCAATAAGGACAAATTAAATTGAACGCAGTCCTTCTTAGACCTGCCATAGTTTGTTAAGTTTAGATCTATACTGCACCGAGAACTGCTAAAACTACTCTGCCTGGTGATCATTTCAAACCTGATTGCAGCTCCGGTCAATAACAATACAACTATGATGCAGATAATGGGATGAATAGTAATTTAATTAACTTAGTATATATGCAGACACATGCCGCTCACTCTATTATATATGTGGGGTTTTGAAATTATTCATGATAGAACATTTACTTATAAAGCAAATATGTGAATTGGTGCCGTCTCCTCACCACAGCAATATTAACCCAGGCTGTGGCCAGCTGGGTGAGAGTAGCATCCTCATCCTGCTCCTGCATCTTCTTCAGCTCTTTCCTGTCAATGAGAAGAATTTAACGTCGTTATTAGAGGAATAAGTCACATTTCAAGAGACAGTATACTTATGTGTATGCAAAGTTAGTTAAGTCAAGACTTACTGTCAAATGACATTACTGAACAGATATTCAAAAAAAGCACCTGGATGTTTTTAAAATAAGAAATCTAACGTAATAATTGAATTAAAATCATCCACTGTATACGTGTTTTGCCATACCTTGCCAGGTCAACACGATCCAGACTCAGCAACACCTGAATGTTCATGGCCATGCTGAAGAAAAGACAGATGTTCAGGTCAGTTTGGTCAGTTTGTTTGTTTGTTTTTAATATTAAAGTAACATTATAACCCCAGTGACCCATCGGACAATCTCGTGGAGCAGATGTGGAAGCCAAAACCAAGTTGTGTCTACAGACACCTTTCATACAATAAGTTTTTTCTGAACTATCTCGTTATGAGTATGAAGCAGTAGAAGTTGATCCTTTTAGTAATTCTTATACTTGTGTTCACATTGATGACATGTCAAAGAAAGATAAAAGGATGATCATCTTTATCTTAGTTCCAATAGAAGTGGTAAAAGATTTTCTTTCCTTTGAGACTTTGAAAAAGTAAAACCTCAATCACTTCTCACCACTCGAGGCTTTCTCCTTGGTGCAGAGTCCTAAGAGCAGCATCCGTGTTCAGCTCGTGGTAGTAGATGGATGCCGCCATGAGGAGGAAGGTGGTGTTGGCAGCATCCATGCTCTTCGCCATCTTCTTGTCTAGATCATCAACAATAGCATCCCTGCAAGAGAAGAAAAAAAAAAGAGCAGCAGGAGAATTGTTTTAGACAATGAGGACTTTAAATTAAAGAGAATCATTGAATCACAACCAGGCAATAAAGTAGAAGACGGTGTGTAATCTCCACACACAGTTGGATTTAAACTTGTAAGGACTAAGGCTGGCTGATATACTGAGTATTTTGGGGATATAATATATTCTATAATTCATGCCCCTTCCACGTTGACCCAAGAGTCAAATGCAAAGCTTTCACCTTTTGCTTTCACTGGACAGATACTCAGCCAGCATCTTGACAGCCTGAAGCTCTGCTGGAGAGTTTCCCTTGATATCATCCAGGACAACAGCATACTTCCTCTGCAACAGCACACAACAGGTCAGGGTGAGCGTTTATCAATATGTAACAGTGAGTGACATGTATGAATATTAAGTACAAGAGATTTTTCTAACGTTACATGAACAAGTGACTGTTGAGAAAATGGTTTACCTGCGCAATGTATGCTCTGTACAAGAACATGTCTCTTTCAGTCTCCTTTTCTGGTGTTGACGG
The DNA here is from genome assembly GCF_004355925.1 of Anarrhichthys ocellatus. Taxonomy (NCBI): domain Eukaryota; kingdom Metazoa; phylum Chordata; class Actinopteri; order Perciformes; family Anarhichadidae; genus Anarrhichthys; species Anarrhichthys ocellatus. The sequence goes on from NW_022280060.1 coordinate 1,859,044, forward strand.
CTTTAAATAACAATAATAAAAAACAAAAGGGAGCATTTTATAGAGGAATATTCACTATTTTATAGAGAAATATTCGCCAACATGTTGAGCATTGATGCTAGAAAACGCAGTAAGGCAGAGATGTAACGTCAACGTTAAATAACAGAGTAAATAGTTTACTTTAAAACGTTCAACCGATGCGGTGTTAGCTACTCACCTTCACCTTCTGGGCCTCGTTGATACATTGTTGATAACTGCCAATATAATAGGCATTTTTAACATCGAAGAGTTCATCAACATCGCTCTGCTGCGCCGCCATGTTTGACTACAGGACTTCCTGACACGTAGCGAAAATACGTCACCTTCCTGCTTTTCACTGAGAATTGTGGGTAGTGTAGTTCAACAAAAGCACAGGTGAATGGTACAGATACCTGGTACCGACATACAGTAAGATATCATATGGGGTAAATGAATAATAGGTAGGTAGATAAAATATAATCTATATGTTGGTTTGCCCTAAAAAGAGCAATATCTTTATGGATACTTAAAGATATTTGATATTGATTAATCACGCTTTCTTTTCCGGAAAGAAAGCTGTTTTTCCCCATTATGTAGGATAATAATGAAATCAAATGGGTATTTTTGAGATTTCGACAGACATTTATTTTCTGATTTTCATTCTAATCTTATGAAAATAGTAATGGTGTAAAAACATTTTTTCACGTTGTTTACGGATTCGAAAATACCAGAAATTTCTGTATTGTTTTTATATTTTTCATAAAGGCAGACTGATTTTGACATACTAGTGATGTTATATAGTAAATATGATAATAAAAATAAACATTGTTAGATGTCATATAGTTAGTCTTCCCCCACTAATCACACTATACCACTAGAGGGCGTATCAGATCAATTTCACCACTGCAGGTGTCTTGTGTTTTATTATGACGGAGATTTGCAGCAACATAATACTTAAACCTTCAGAACAAGGTATAAATATTGATAGGCTTTGTTCATGGGGTTTTACAAATAACGCTTTAATAACACAGAGGTATGACCCGAGGCTTCTGGCAATACAGGCCTTAAACTCACAGTGTATGATATACATTATTTAAGATTACCTCAGCGTTAATATAGCAATGCGAGAAGGCTATTTTGACCTCGGGAATTCCTGTTTCCTCATTACACAGACGACAAACTTTACCGTATCCTTAAAAACATCCGCTGACAAAATCTATCTCTGTGGTGTGTGTTCTCATTATTAATTAAATGTTTTGAAACTCTGAAAATGTATAATTTTGTAAGAAAATTGTGATTTAAATAAAGAAAGTTCACCTCGTTAGTGTAAAACTTAACAAGGCAGTATACCATGTAGTCCATGACAGAAAAGACTGCTCCCCACATTTCCTGCTCATTGTTCCATTAACACCACTTCCTCTGGGAACTGTTCAGCCTTGGTAGTGCGGACTGGACCAGGGTAATTACTGGAAACCCTACTGGGGGATGGGTATGTGCTGGCTGTAAATGGGCCTTTCTTCGGGCCTGATTGGGCTGGTCCTCTCTCCTTGATCTCCTCTCATTGGTCCAAGCCAACATCAATCTGTTGATTTCCAAATCCCCCTCAAGTTTGAAACTTTTTCTTTTTTTTTACGAGGAGGAGGACTCGGGTTACAACTAACTCTCGTAACCGATCTCACAGCAGCCGAGAGAAGAAAACGCTCTTTCAATAATTTACACATCTGTGCCTGATACACGGTTAGGAGCTGCGAGGGGAAGGACGTGTGTTTTTATTGAAACAAACAAAAACAAACAAAAAACATGCTGTGAAGCAACTTTTCCCTGCGCTGCCAGGATGAAGACTTGAGAGATTTAGTTGAGAATTAACTTCTCATATTGTTGGCTGACCACTCCCGTGTCCCACTGAGGTGAGTTCATGTCGCTGGCGTCTCAACGGTCGAGCCGTTTTTTAATGGAAGGTCTCGGGAACAAACAATAACGGTTAACCTGTTATCATCAGCGGCCTGCGGTCAGTTATTAGGCCGTTAAAATGTTTACTGTTGTCGGCGTAGAGGCAGCTTTTTCACGGTCAACGGACTAATGTGCAGTTAATGAGACTCCGTTTTGTTTGCTAGCTCTTGTCTTCCGTTGACAGGCTGTAATTTCACCACGAAGTTAGCGGAAGTAACGATCAAGCTTATCAGTCAGGACGTGATATAAATATAGCATTCTGATTATTAAGCTAGCAACAACAACAACGGCTTCAACCTATTATGGGATGGCGATTGTTTTAGTAATGAAATTGACTGACTTAATTGATGGCATTGGTAGTTTTAGAGTTTTGTTCGTAAGCCAATAGATAGAAACCCAATGCTAGTTATTAGCAACTGCAAATTATTAGAAGACCTTTAGAGTGTTAGGCCATCATGTGGCTGACGATGAAGATTACTAATAGTTTTATTGATGGGTAATGAAAAGCTGCTGAATTATTAACCATATTTGGTGTCGCATGAACCCAATAATTGGAAAATTGGATATCTTGCATCAATAAAATCCAAATTTCTTTGGACCATGTTTACTGAAAGTACATTTTTTTTAAAATTTGAACATGCTTTGGTTTGCATATATGTGTAGAATGTGGCCACTTGAGACACTTTGACAAGAATCTTGTGACATTTATGGGTGAGTGTATACAACTTACCAACTCACAATAAATTGAGTTATGTGGAGGAACAATAAGAAGAAGAGATACAGATAATGCTTTCATCCCTGCTGGTGTGAAGACCTAATGAGCCTCCTTGTAGTTGCAGTGTAATCCACTGCGTATCCAGACCGAGATGTATGTTTTGCAAACACTGATATGTTTTGTAACACATTGCTGTGTTTACGTTGTAAAGCTTCGCTCCAGAACAAGGTCTGAGGGTGGATGAATAGCTCCACTGTGCAGCCGGGGCTCTGGCAAGTAACGGGACACATTATCATGCACAGCCTCAACAGACATGTCAAATGAATTATGGGCTTGGATCAGGACTTGGAGTGTCCTTTCTCCTTGTATTAGCTGTATCGGTGCTGAAATAACCTGCTCTCTTTTTTTTTTTTTAGTTGCTGACGTGTCCTTTTGTGTCTTAGTTGTTGGTATAGCAATAACTGACAACCATTGAGCTGAAGCAAGGCCAAAGTCATTCTCACAGAATAACTGCAGCACTTTATTTCTGCATCTTCTGTATAATTATGTCAGCCAATGCATGTAAATGTACAGACTGAATAACCTGGAACTGTCATGATTAATTGAACAATCAATTAGTCAATTGACAGTAAATGAACCCGCAAATATTTAGATTATCAATTAATTAATGTCAAGCAAAGAGGCTCACCAGTTCATTGTTTCAGCTTCTTGGGTGTAAGAATTTGCTGCTGTTTCTCTGTTTCATATCATTGTACTTTTCATATTTTTGGGTTTTGGACTGCTTATTAGATTAATGACATGTAAAGTTGTCTCCTTGGGCTCTTAGAAAACACATTTTTTGCAATATTTTCTGACATCTTAAAGGCTAAATCAGTTATATCTGTTAGTTTTGGACTGCCGGTCAGCTTTTTTTTAAACTATGTTCTGACATTTTCTTTAATAATAGATTAATCGGTTAATTCATATGACAATTAATAATGAAAATAATCCTACAGTTACAGCTCTAGAATAATCACATTGATGAAAATAGAGTGAAAGTGAAATACAGTAGAATAGAAGTACAATGAAAGTCCTTTTCATCCACGACTGGTTTTAATGAGTATTTGCTTTTCATCATTGATCATAGCTTTGTGCTTCACAACAGCTTTACTATTGTTTCAGCACAATGTGATTCTGAAAGACAAGAAACGATAATGATGGACGATAATTGCCAGTCAATAGCAGGATTAAGCAAAGCCTCGCCTATGTATATTTCAGTGTAACTGTATCTGTGCCGATCCCCTCCTCCGAGTGTCTTTCAGAGCAGGACAATACAGTCACGTTGCCACGCATTCCCCATGCAGAGTTATTAAAGGCAGAGCTTGAAATTGCAGAAGTAACGCTTGTAGAGACACTGTTGTGTGTCTTCTGGGGGGAGTGCACGGCAATTTACTGACACGACAAGAGCGGTGTTTGACCTGCTTTTACTAGGCTGCAAAGTTCAGCCGAGCACGCGGGTGGCCTCCTCCAGTTTCCCTGGAAACCCGAAACACTCGGAGCATGTGGCCTTGCCGGGAAAGAGCAGAGCCGCTTGACCTGCAATATATCATGGCGTTGTTTGAAATGGGAGTGAGCGAGGGAAGGCGGTGTTTGCCAATAGACTGGAGTCATTTGAGAGCCCACTCGAGCCGTCTAAAAGTCAGTCTTTTAGTCCGCTCATAATGGTCGCCCGCTGTTTCCACTGATCTTCATTCCTGCTGTTCTTACAGCCGAGCGCTCCGCTGTTTGCCACTCCATTGACGTACCAAGTTAACAAATGATGCTCTCGAGGCTTGAGGTGAAGAAAATCACTCATAATGTCACCTGCTCTTATGGTGGCCTTAATTAAAATGTCATAGGCCCAGACATTAGTCATAACTGGAGCACCAGTTTAGCCCGTTGATTATGTCTTGCATTATGTGCAACACTGTTAAGATGCTAATTATATTGCAACTAATATGTAATTAAAACTTGGACATGGCAGTCTAAGTGAAGTCACAGTGGACTGCTCTTTTTTGTAATTTATGTTATCACAAATCAGCTCAGTTGTAACCATAAAACAACGACCCGCTTCTGAATTTAATGCTAGAACAAATGTTGTCTGAGTGTTGCGTTGGCCCTCAGGCACCGCAGCAGCAACTGTATTCCCAGCCTTATTATACATGCGTAACGCTGACTGATGTTCCTAAATTAACACCATTGGCTCGCAGTCACCCCCCCCCCATCCCATCTCTGCCCCAACCTGTTGCACCGCTGCAGTCTCCTCTTAGCCTCTGGTCTATTTTAGTCCAAATCGGCAGGCTGAATTATTAATCCCCGATCCATTATATGCCGATGTGTTAATTATTAATTGTTTCAGAGGGCTCTCTGGCAGATCTGAGAGAACGGTTAAAAAAGAAAGGAGTAGGACGGGGCAGAGTGTCTGAAAGGCACTGATTGCCTCCTTTCTCAGCAGATCTGCACAGACAATGACTGCGTGGGAGGATGAGAAAGTGACAGCACACAACCACCGCACAAAGAACTCCTTCAAGCCAAAAAAGCATGAATGTGGTCTGCTCGCACATGTGCATCTGTTTGGATGTAATTGTGGCTCTCGTGCCAGAGACGCTGAACGAGATGAGAGGCAGTGTGTGTGAGAGACCATTACGCAGACACGCGCGTGTCTGACATAACCGATTGTTAACACGCTGCACCGGTTGTGTTATGTAACATAAGAGCGAAGACAAAACACTACAGAAGTTGGTGAAAGATGAAATTGCAGCGTTCACTTGTCCTGAAATCCGGCTGTTGATTCCCGAAACAGTGGAGTGGTTCCAGCAGCGCGGCTCGTTTGAGTGGTGGTTACTTGTTCTCTCTGAGCACAAAGCACGGATGTACCTTATATAACTACCAGGATTGTCTATTGTTTCTCAAAGTGGAGACGGATTATTTCACACAGCTGGGGGAGAAAACAGTCAAAACACGATTCAAGATTTCCAGATAAGAACTTATTTTAATGACATCCGAAATGCTTTTGGTCATGATGAAGAAACTTTTTTTTTTTTTCAAACTTCCTCTCAGGGGTCCACAGTTGTCTTGTTATTTTGAGCAGCTGTTATTATAACTGGCGTAGGAAAAGATGGAGTAATGGTTGTCAACCTCACACGTTTCTTGTTTTTCTTTATTCGCCTTAGCTCGTGGGAGTTCTACCAAAAGGCAGCAAAGCAAATGCAATATGCTCAGAGAGTGTGTACACACAGTACAACATCCTCCACGCCAGCTCAACAGCCCCGCAAAATATACTGCCTTCATCGTGATTAGATTGTTGCTTCCGTTTCAGAGAGCTGTTGGTTGAATGCTCCCTTGTATTGTGTCTTTATATTGGAAAAATTGAGCAGTGCCTCTTTTGATAATGTGTTATCTAATCGTTTCAGTCAAACATCCCAAACAATAACTAGTTCCCGCTTCTCAGATGTCAGGATTTCTTTTGTCTGAAAATGTTGGTTTTGCACGGTTGCTCCAATTAAACAACCAATTTTACGACATCACCCTAGGCTCCGGGAAAGTCATTGTGTTCACACCACTCATAGTAGTATTTGTTTTAAGCATTGAAAATATTCTATTTTTGCATTTGTTGAACAGTGGACAGCAGCAGGAAATAGCAGGACAGAGGAGTTGAGGAGAGAGGGAGAAGGACATGTGGTAAAAGTCATCGGCCGGACTCAAACTGGGAGGTCTCCGTTACGTCGTATGTGTCTTGAACCTCTGTGTCACCAAGATTTATTCTTTTGAGCCTCTGAATTCGGACATTACATGTGGGGGGGAAAAGAGGTTGGTGTCAGAGGAAATCATGCACACACATTACGTTAGGGCAGATTATAGGGTTGTCTGTGTTGTGTGGTGCATGATTGTGGTATGATTTATGTCCGTACAGAAAGTTTAGAGAGCAGTTAATCCCTCCAAATACAGAAATATTCTCTGTAATCGGTTCCACTTCCGTCCTACGGCAGAGAAGATTTTCTCTGCTGATGGAGTCGTATCTGTCAGGGTCACAGCGATCCATGTGACTACCCATCCCTGAAGAATAGGAAAGTCGTGACATTTTCTGCTGCCACCAACCAATCACTTGTGAGATGAAGTGTCATGGAAAGTTCTACAATCTCTGCCAAAAGCTTCTTCTTTTTTTTTTTTAGCAACTTGTGGTGGCCAAACAGGGCAGAAACACATTCTTTATTGGATTTCTCTTTGTGCTGTTATCAGCACTCACCAAGCTGTCTAGATTGGCAGCGGGTATTGAGAGCGGTGATATTTTAGGTGCTGCGGCCTCTTCTTCCTCATGCGGCACGGTGGCATGCGTTGGAGTGGGCGGGAGCTACAGGTGTATCCAATTCCCGGCTCTTTCTCACTTGTCACACCTCAGCATTAGTTTGACTGACAGGTGACATGCGGGTGATGCAGAGGCTGCATCCTGGATCCTGCTCAATGCCCCAGACGCGTCATGTTGGTTTTACTTGAAATAGGATCAGCCAAGAGGCAACAAAATGTTCATGTCAAGTAGAATGCGTGGACTATTTAGTTGCTGTTTCCTGTTTGGTTTTATTAATTGGTAAGTGAGTCAACACAGGCGACGAATACTGCAGCTAGTTCACTCAAACATTCACTTTACAACTTCTCAAATATGATGATTTTCAGCTTTTTTTTTTGTAATTGTTAGGGACATTTTCTTAAACTGTTGTGATATCTTTCTTTTTTCAATTATTTGAAGGTTAAAGGCTTTGAGTTGTGACCAGAGTCTTTTTTCTTTCTTGAGTTGTTTCATTGAAAGTATTCAGGATTAAACAGGAAACATGAGTGTACAGCCATGCTGCTCGCTGATGCTGTTCTTGGGCACAAGCGGGGCTTTGAGCTAAAGGATAAACCGCTCACAGTGACGACGCCAACGTGCTGATGTTTAGCAGGTATAATGTTTACAATGCTCCCCGTCTTAGCATGTTAACATTTGCTAATTGGCACAAAGCTGAGGATGATGGGAATGTCATTAGTTTTGCAGGTATAAACCAAAGATGGTCTAATTTTTTACCTGTGGGTGGCGCTAGATGAAGAGTCAGAGGATCACTAAAGTGATTATAATTCATCCTGAAGGGAACATGAATGTCCATACATGGCCATCCATCCAATATGTGCTGAGACATTTCAGTCTGGACCCAAGTGATGGACAGACATTGCCGTCCCTAAAGCCTAGCCAACAGACTAACTGTTAAAACGACCCGTTTATTCCCCTTCCCCCAAATCAATTGGGAGAAGCTGTTTGCTGTAGTGTCCCCCAATGCAGACATCAGCTTGACCTGCCCTAAAACTCAAAGAGGCAATGCAAATTAAAGCCAGATAATAAAAGGACCTGTGCAGTTTCACCAGACCCAGCTTCAAAAATCCTCCAAGGACGAAAGAGAGACAGAGAGAGGACAGTCGGGTTATTTCTTCGTTATCACAGCCTTCAGTCAGACCGTCATACCAGGCTGACAAGGCTGTCTGCACCTACTGGAGAGTGTGAGCTTCCCTGGAGTGGGTACATTACCCAGACTCCCTCACTCTCACGAGACATCCAACACTATGTAGGGTCCGGTTTCATTTCCATGAGTCATGGTTTGCTGAGCTTTTGGCCTGCGTGTCTTAGTGAGTGAATGTATGCTGGCTTGGTCTAAGCAAGTTGATGATTTCGTAGCTTTGTTTAACTGCTGTAATTATGCCGGAGAGCTGCAATCTGTCTTTGTTTTTTGTTTATTTCATTTTCAGCTGCTCAAACCAGCCCCATCAGTATGTGGATGCGTACAGATGTGTACAGATGTGTGCAGATGTTTTTTGTTTGTCTGATTTCTGCCTGCAGCGATGACTGCGGCTTGTGCATTTTTTTTTTTTTCCAACAGCACTCAGCAGTTTTTGCCGCTGCCATGTCTTGTTCAGCCTTAAATCCGTTAAGATATCTGCCTCTATAAATACTAACTATGAAGATGCTGTGTCGGTGTTGGCCAGGCTGTCCCTGAGCACCGGACATCACAGGCCATTTAGATCTGTCACTAACCGCTCTCATGCAGCAAAGTCGCCAAAAACAGGGATTCCTTGATCGAAAACCTTTCATCACTCCGAGACTTTTTTTTCTCGATTTGGGGAAATGGAGGGGGAAAGAGAGAGCAGGGAGCGTCTCCCTCCATCCTTAAGATAAGAGTGCCAGGGGTCTGTTATGTCACTCTTCATCTTTGAGTGAAACCCTCCAGAAGGACAATCCCAAGTGGCACCACTTTTAAAGTGTTTGTGTTCATGGGTATTAAAGACAAACACTCCTCCTTTTCTCCGTCCTTTCGTCTCTTGTTCGTCGGCAGGCTACACCGAGTTGTGATTGGCACCGGTCCCCGGCGAGAGTGGAATTTAATGAGCGATATGAAACCACCCTCCAATCTGACAAAGAGGATGCTTTTGCTTAATGTGCCCATTATCCAGTCGCACTTTTCTAAACTCTATAATGTCCGTCAGCAAGGGCGCCGAGAGGAAGAGAGGGAGGTGAATGCAGACTCGCTCTAAAGTGTTGCAAATGATAAGCGATCGTCCTCTCGAGGCTCACCGCTGTGAAGGAGGGTGACAGCAGGACTAAGTGATTGTTTCACTGCTCTCATAGATATAAATAAGGCTCTCCAGTTCTTTTATTATTTCTTTTACGGTTTTCAGTCGGATCATTAGTGTCTTTTCTCCTCTTGTTATCTGTTTCACACACATTGCATCAGAGCAGGATTTTCTGTAACAAGTGCAGCCGGGCAAGTTTAGAGTTACAAACGGTCGATGGGGATCTGTCAATGATCCTTGATCGGCACAGCCAGAGGCCCGATTAAATGTCCAGCTCCTGCAAAGAGGGACGGAGTAAAACTAAATTCAGCATGAGACAGTATATACATTTCCCCCGATGGTTCAGGATCATATATATATATATATATAGATATAGATAGATAGATAGATAGATAGAGCATCCTGCTGACACTCTCTCCAAGGAGTCTTATTGATATTCTTGGAGAGGCATTGCAGAGAGAGGGAGAGAATGAAAGTCACACACTGTAGCAGCAGACGCACTGCCTTCTAGTACCAACTGTAAAAATCACAAGTCACCCAGCAGGGATGTGTCACCATTCATTTTGTCTGCTGCACTAATGGATTTTTATTATTCTCCAGCACGTGGAAAGGCGAATGGCCAATGATGCGGGATCTCCGTTGAGCTTTAGGGTTACTTTCATGTGGAGGAGATTAAAGTCACATTGCGATGTGAATGGGATACTTGGCTTGAATATAATTACTTTGTTTTCACCTAGGGAGATGTAATGAAATTAGACCTGACTGTTTTCGGCCCCTGAGGTGAAGAAATGTTTTACTTATTTGAATGAATATTTCCTTAATCCCTGACTAAAACAGTGGGGCTTGGAATTGTTGAAGTTGTTTTCAGTGCTGTTGTTTTGTCCATGAAGCAGAAAAGATTAGTTCCTTAATGAGTCATTTTTACAGGAAAGAACTCCAAATCCATTCGCTAGTTTAGCTTCTCTAATGTGAGGATGTGTTGCTTTTCACGTCGTGAACTGAATGTTGGAGTGTTTTAGACTGTTGGTCACACAATCCGAGACATTTGTAGATGTTGCCTTGACCTTCGAGGAAACTAAACATGTAATCCTTGGATGCAGGACAATCTTTCTTAAAAACCCTTTTCTTCATTTGACAAAAGAATCCAAACTTCTCAAATGTTAATTGAAGCCTTGGGATAACAATAAAAATGCCAAACCTTCTCTGGTTCCAGCTTTGTGAAAGTGAGGATTTGTCTGCTTTTTCTTTCTTGTATTATTGTAAAATAACTATCTCTGGGTTTTAAACTATTTGTTGCAATTTGAGGACGTCACCACGGGCTCTGGGAAATAAGTCAGTAAGTTACAGGGCATTCTCAGACAATTTATTATCAACGTCAATGAAAATAATTGGTAGTCGCAGCCCAATTTCCAGATCCCTAAAATGAAGTCTTGAGAACTGTTTCATGATAAAAACTAATTACGTTTTAGTTATTTTTGTTTAATTGTGTTACGAAAAAATATTTGAAAAACGGTGGCTGTGTCTTTATCAAAAATGAAAACTTCCTCCTCGTCTTCATTCATTCCGCCTGCGCTGACATTGGAGGGCAGTTGTGGGAAAGCATCCTTTTGTTGCCTGCCGCGTACTCCCAGGTTATCCTTTGGGATCCGTGAAGGTTAGAGGAGTGTGCTGGAAAATAGATTAATTTCATTTTTCAAAAAACCCGACTGTGCAAACCTGAAGAAGTGACCCGCAGAACGCATTGAGACGCGGCTGCTGTATTGATGAGGCGTACTGTGGACCTGCCTCATTTCATAGGAGAGATCGGGGGGGGGGGGGGG
>NW_022280060.1:1870237-1879283 GCF_004355925.1 Anarrhichthys ocellatus
GGGGGGGGGGTGAAAGCCTGTGGCCCCCGTGAACCTCACTATTCATGAGGGGCCAGCCTTTCACTGAGCCACTCTTGCTTAGGCACACAAGCTCAGAAACAACATCGTGGATCAATAAAACAACATGAGTGCGATGAATAAGTCTGCACTGTTTGTCTCCTGCTCACCTTCACACACACACACACACACACACACACCGTGTTCTCCGAATGCATTCGGCAGACGAAACGTCGAGATTACACACTCTGCTCTGCGTGGTCGAGCTGTACCCGACTTTACTCCTGCTCGCGTAACGACACGTTCTTCTCTAACTACCTTGTAAGCTCCGGGCCAGAGGGTTGCTGGGGCTAATTTGACAGCTGCCACAGCTCATTATCCGATAAAGGGGACGGTTCTCTGCCCGGCAGTTTAAACGGTATTAGCGTAGATGTTATTTGCAATAACTTCACACATTGCAGGCTGTCGGTGAGTGATGTTTGGCCTCTCTTGTGTTTGCGATGAGAAAGTCTGATCTGCTGTCACCTGTAAAAGAAGAAAATAATTCGGAAGCAAACATGTTTTCAGTCATTTGCAAAAGGAAAGGAAATGTGTCCATCCATTACAATCCTAATCTTTTTTTCTCTCCTTCTCATCTCCCCCCAGACTTGACCATGGACTCCTTCAGCACCAAGAGCTTAGCCCTGCAGGCGCAGAAGAAGCTGATGAGCAAGATGGCCACCAAGAGCATTGCCAACCTCTTCATCGACGACACCAGCAGCGAGGTGCTGGACGACCTGTACCGCGTCACAAAGGAGTACACCCGCAACCGCAAAGAGTCCCAGAAGATCATCAAGAACTTGATCAAGATGGTGGTGAAGCTGGGAGTGCTCTACAGAAACAACCAGTTCAACGGCGAGGAGCTGATCCTGGTGGACAACTTCAGGTAGGCAGCAAGAGGCATTACAGGAATGTTTCAACGTTTCTTTGCCTTCTTTTGCCATGAGAAGATCAACTCCGCTCTCATGCAGGTGCATTTAGTACAGGGCAAGAGCCAGGTAGCAATTAGCTTAGCATGAAGACAGGAAGCAACGGCTAGCCTAGCTATCTCCAAATTTCAGATGTTCACCTACGAACAATAAAGCTGATCTTGTTTGTTTGATCTGAACACAAATGTGGTTTGAGGAAGTTGCATGCTGGAACTATTGCTTGACAGATAAGATGTTGTTAATCGGCATGTCTGTGCAGCGTCTAGATATGAAGGAAGTATCTTCTTGTCTTTTACTAATCTTTTTATCTATTTCCTAAAAGGTTTGAATTAAGTGCATCGGTGACACCCTACTTTATATTTAGTTATTGTTACATTACGTATTGAAAGGGGACAGACCTTGAGAAACCGCATTGTTCTGGTTGAGAGCTTCAAGTGGGGACAACTGCAGCTCAATTACATTTTTGTATGCTGATGGGAGCAAATTAAGGAAATTGACTTTTACATCAGTTTATATATTTTACACTAAAATAGTAAAACTCAGCTTGGAGGCATGTGAAGCTGACACAAGTGCACAGTATGGAGAATGGCGATTACATATTAGCACAGAGATGCATCGCTGCGGAGGACAACACTAGAGCTGATAGAGGGGAGGTTGTGAAACTTTTCTGAAGAAAGTCACAGGACAGCAGTTTCTATTTTTACTTCCTTTTGCTGCTCCAGTCAGAATTTAGAAAGTGACAGCCTCTCTTTCTCGTCTCACAGGAAGAAAGTCCACACTCTGGCCATGACGGCGGTCAGTTTCCACCAGATCGAGTTCACCTTTGACCGCCGCATCATGAGCGCCATTTTGAATGATTGTCGTGAGCTGCTGCACCAGGCCATCAAACGCCACCTGACAGCCAAGAGCCACTCGAGAGTCAACCACGTGTTCAATCACTTCGCCGACTGCGACTTCCTGGCGTCTCTCTACGGACCCTCCGAGGTGTATCGCGCCCACCTGCAGAGGATCTGTAACGGGATCAACAAGATGCTTGACGAGGGGAACCTCTGACCTCTACTCTTCATCAGGCACCTTTACCTCTCGTCACCCCTCATGTACCACCTTGCAAGATTTTATTTTTTTAAAGGTGACAATCATTAACATTTTTATTGGTCTTTTGTTGCTCTGTGTGTGTGTGTGTGTGTGTGTGTGCGCCTTTCAGCCGTTACTGTGACACTGAATTTTTTTGTATCTCGTCTAGTTAGTCCAAAGTCTGTTTCTTCTCCAGCCGGATTGTCTTTGTGTTATTCCACAGTAAACAAAACCCAGCTGATGTTTTTTTTTTAAGTGAATGTAAAACTTCTCGCTCTTATAAGTATAGTCAGCGATAGGAGCCTTGACAACTGTGCCTTGAAAAAGAAACACACATTTGTGTCTTCATTCCAAGGGCACTCTGCTCAGTCATATCTCTGTGAGCAGCTTTTAATGGACCAAAATGGTTTTGGGGGGGGGGGGGGCACCAGGAGAGGAACGAAAGGGAATTTCTGTCTATTCCAAAGAATAAAGAAGGGAATTTATTTTATTTTATTTTTTTCTAAAAGTAGTATTGCACTCAATGCTGAACAAGCGCTGTACTGTACTTTCCTGCAATAATGAAACCATGTGAAACACGGCAGTTGATTAATCCTGCTTAGCCTGCATTTTACAGCTTTTACCGTCATGCACTGAACTTTACTTTGTAGAGAGGCCAGGCCTTTTGTTTAGAAGGCACCTATAAACCCAGTTGTTTTGTTTGTTTTTTATAGTCTGGTTTATAGCCACCACCACAAAGATGAGGTATTTAGGTCATAGAGGGACCATAAACATGAAGGAATGTGATTGTGCTGCATATTGTTGAATGTGTTGCTGGCTCATCTGCTCGGGTGGGGAAAAATAAACCTCCCAACTTTGTGTCTATAAATGTCATAATCGCAGCAGAGAAGCAGCACAATGTGGCACCAGCCGCAAAGGTTTCTCTGGCAATTTGTCAGAGAGGAATAAAGAGCGATCACAGACGAACTACTCGTCATAATAGATGTTGGAGCCCAGGGTCAGCTGTGTTTCAGATTTATCGGCGTTGTGTCGGGTTTATCCAAAAGGCACTAAAACTCTGGTTTGAATTCTGACAGATTTGAACTAAAAAGGCTCCCCGTGAGCAGTCGGATGAAAGGATGGACGAAAAACCGCAGCTCTGCGTTTATGAAAAGGGCCGGGCAGTGTATAGAGATTAGACCAGAGACAAACACAGTACCTGATTGTACTCTCCCACTGCAATCACAGCTCCCTGTTCTGGGGCGGTATAATGGCCCGGAGCCCGTCTCTGTCGAGCAGCCTCTCTCCATTTCGCCAGACAGCAGCCTCATGTAATGTGATGGAGATAAGCATCTATGTTTGCGCAATGCAAGTCATTATAATGGAGTGCAAGCTGCTGTTTCTTTCTTTAAAGGACAATATGAATAGTGACTATCCCTCCCGAACACTCTCATAATAAGATGTCTTTCCTTTTTGTCTGTGTTTTTGTATCGCTGAGTCTGTCTGGGAGATTGTTTTGTGCTGCGGCCTCATTTTGTATTCTGCGTGTGTGTGTTTGTGTGTGCGTACCTGTGAGAGAATTGGAAATTGAGCCGTGTAATAAGCGCTGTGCTTTTCCAGATAGGATTGCTGAAACTTTAACTTCATCCACAGCAGCTCTACCAAAGAAACGAAGACTGATGTTACTCCAAATGCAGTCTTTTTTTATTTTCCAGAGGAACATTTCAGGAAGCAGTGTGTGCACTTGGTAATTATAGCCCTGGTAACGGTGATAATGAAGACGTAGATGGTGGCTGTTGTGGTTTCGCCTATTTACTTCTTGGATGACTCCCCTGAGTATATTCTCTTTTGTTAGACCCATTTGACTTTCTCTGCATCATTTTGGGAGGCTTTGAAGTAAATCCTTTCTACCAGTAAAGTCGTCGTCGTCGTCGCCCCCCCCCCCCAAAAAAACAGTTGACTTTAATTGTGTTTGGTTGCCATTTTCTTCAATCCCTCCACATCTCAGGGTTAGTTTAAATCTCCCTCGGTTTAAAATCCGCGACACACTAAGTACAAATCAACCGAACCTCTGCAACAGCCCCACTTATTTGACTAAAGCGCTCAAACTAAGCATACTTATCATGCTGCATTTTTACTATTGTGAATTGTGAAATGTTTTTAATTTCACTCATGTACATATGATGTTTTTGTGTCTCTGTATTGTATCTGCACGCAACAAATATACAATTTACTTTTTTTAAAGAATAAAGTTATTGTCTTTTTTTTATTTTTTTTTACCCTCAATCAAGCACTGAGCGTCTTCCCATTAGTATGTTGGATTGTGGAATTTTCCGGGCCAGATCAGGGGGTAATCTGACTATGTCTGACCTGGATTTAGTCGGCCAAATCCCTCTCCTCCTCCTCCCAGCATTGTTGGGCAGCCTTGAAAGCAAACACAAACCCATCCCACTGACAAACAATTCCACTGTGGGTCGTTTCTTTCCACTTCCTGCAGGCCCTCTACGCGCTCAAAGGAAGAACAGGAAATTAGTAAAATGGAAAGAGTTCTTGCTTCTGTTTTTGGAAACATCAACAGTAAGCTGCAGTTTAATTTCAAGTGTAGCATGAGTAGCACTGCATTCAGTTTTGAGTTTAATCCATCATTGACTTTGCCAGTTTTCCTGTAGCACGTCTGCAGACCCTCCCTGCAGCACACTTGAAAGGCTACTGCAGCACCAAAAGCCCAATTATCATCTTAATGGTTGTGAATAATGGGTTTTTTTCGGTGAGTGCACCCTCGAGTTCAGAGTGTTATGACTAAACTGGGATGTGAGCACAGTCACGTCTCATTGTCTCTCTGTGTACTTATTCCTCTTCTTATTTGACTCAACTGTGATGTCAAATTCAGCAAAAACATCGACTTTAATGATTAACTTCCGCCTGTCTTCCATTTTTAGGCTCGTTGTGTATGAGGATGAAGCAAAATAAAAACTTTTTTTCTTTACATCTGTCTCACTCAAATTCTTACTGAAAATTAAAAATCTGAAAATAACAGTCACGAAGTGATTATCAGTGGATGTGACTGAGGGCTCTAATACATTTTGGTGAAGCTAGCTTCCACTGGGGCATAATTATCATTTCTACATAATGATGTGACTACAAAGTAGCCGTCCTGCATCCTAAGAAGGGGAGAGCTGAAGAGAGGAAGCGGGCAGAGGACCCATTACTCTTTCTGCTTGTGTTCAATGAAAAGATTACGGAGCTATGCTATGTGGTGCAGACTTGAAACCTGAACTAAGTTGAGCTGAGGTGCCTTAGCTTCATACTTAACTCTATGATAAATTACGACAAAGTAATGATTCACCTGCTTGGCTGTCCGCACGTATAACCCTGTTGGGAAGGACAAACCGAGCGGGGCTTTCACGGCCCATCCCTGCAAGGATATACAGGCAGTTGGTTTTGGCCCAACACTGCGAAGTCTGGCTGTCTGTCAACACGGGCGCAAACACCCTAATGTTTGACTTCTGGGTGGTGCTACAAAACAAAGCACAGGGCATTGTGTTCAAACAGCAGGCAATGCTCTGCACTCGTACAACATCACACAGTCATATTTCTCGATTTTCTTTTATCATCGATGCCAGCGGAAATGCCTCTCGGGCTTAATGAGGGAAACAGGACTGGGAATGCAGTCAAAAGATGAGTGGCACTAAAGAAAGAAAAATGAGTCAACTATTTCGACGATGATCTCTTTAATGTACTTTTCAAACTAAACCAGCAGAGAAATATGCATTTGTTTATTTATTCCGCAGCATAAACGAGAAGCAGGTGTATAACCTGAAGTGGCGGCATGAATTATTGCGCGAGTACAACCGAGGTTACCTACAGTATGTAAAACATTTTGCCATGTGTTGATTTAGTCTTGACATCGTCTGTTTTTGTTGTCGAGGCCAACATCCCAATCTGTTATGTCCGTGCTTTCTAAATCCTATTAGAATGTGTGCAGAGTGTTAAAGGAGAGTCCCATTTTTACACAAGGCCCTTGCTGACCTTTCATGCACTTCCAAATTTTCTCTCAACACCAATCTCATGTAGGTTAGCTGGCAGAGGAGCAGAGCAGAGCGAGCGCTGCTTATTATGTATTACTTTGCTTTTGTAGTCCCTCCACATCGTCACTCATCCAGTATGCTTAAAGGTGCTCTCCCCTCTGGCAAGCACAGCTATGACAGTCAGCTTGGAAGTTAGAAGTCTTTCAAAACTCCCTGTCTTCCTCCCCTTTTTTCTCTGTCTGTCTTTGACTCTTTCTTGGTGTCCCCACGTCTCTCTATCTTCCTCTCTCAATCTAGTCCTCAGAGAGCACCTGACTGACGCGTTGTTCAAGGATGAAAAGCGCGGCGGAGGGGAATCCAAAAGCAAACAACACAAAAATATACATGAGAGGCCGGGAAAGACACTGCTGTGCACACACACACACACACACACACACACACACACACAAAGTGCCGAAGCCCTGAGGATTATCACCAGCGTGACACTGGACACTTCAGGGAAGACAGCATCTGCTCAGTTCCATATTTAATACAGCAAAAAAGAACACTGTGTTCTGAGGGAACTTCTCATTTTCACTCTGTGTGAATACGTAGCCAAACACAGTGATGCAAACACATATAATCCTTTCCAAACTATGCATTTGTGCTGTCCAGGTGGTTAAAGAAAGTTCCCAAGTGCCAGACGCATTAAGGAAAAGCCATTTTGCACAGGACATTTTGACAGACATGGGGTTCTTTTGCCTTTCAAAGCACTGCTTTTACATCTATCTTTTCCACCAAGTTATGTAAGGTGTTCAGCGCTTTCTCTCTCTCTCTCGCTGTGACTGTCTTTCTCTCTGTCTCCGCTCGAAGGAATTCAACCAGGAAACTATCAGCAGTAGCTGTAAAGTTCAGCAGACACACGCTGAAGTGTGTCTGCTTCTCGATAGGCAGTCGGCCTGCTAAAGGACTCAAAACAGGCGGCGGGTAAGGTCACAATAAGGCTATATGCTCTGTCTGTCGTCCCCCTGCTCTACCAAGTGTACCACCAATATTGAAGACTACATGATGCTGACATTTTTCAGTGGAGGACAACACTGCAGCAAACTGAAAAGGACAATTTTTCCCAGCTTTGGAGCACTTTCTCTGTATTTTTTTCCCCTTTCATCACACGAATCACATTAATTGAATGGATAGTATGAAGGCAAACGGACTCGAAAGGCTGTGCAGCCAGACTGCCGATGGACAGCAACTGTGAGAGCATGCTTATTATTCCACATTGAAATGAGCAATGATTGTGTGTATGGCTGCCATGTTATTTATGGGCCTCACAACGTGGGTGGCTGATTGGAGGGGAACTTAGACTTTTAAGAGACATGAATTCAAGGTCTCACACACACACACACACACACGAGCATAAACACATTCAGGGAGGTTTATTTGTTGTATGTAATCAAATGTAATCAAGGAAATATTAAAAGTTGTCAAAAATGTATAACCTCTCACTTCTTTGCTCACAGAACGTCACTGTCCTTTTAAAAACCACGTATTTCCAAATTTCATGAACTAAGAAAACCAACCATGTTCTTGGCCTCGCCGCAATGCAAAATGCTTTTTTTTTAGAAGCACCAAATTTGAAAATACCCGATTTTCAACACCAATAGACCTACACCCTCTTCAGCAAGGTTTGCACCAACACTGAATAGACCCAAGAGTGATCTGTGCACTTAAGCTTTTTATGTAGCCTTCATGTGTTTGTGTTAGTGTGTGTGTGTGTGTGTGTGTGTGTGTGTATCTGTGTTTTAATATTATTAATTTTTTATTACTTGGTCTGTACAGTGGGGAAATTATTACTTTTGTATGAGACTGTGCTCTTGAAATAAATTAAATGATTAACCATCAATTCAAAGTGAAATTCAGTGAAATTATTATAAAACCTTTAAACATTGATGTGTGCACCCACACACACACACACAGTTAAATCTTTAAACGCAAAACAACCCCCCCTTGCATAGAAACAGACTTTGTGTTCCGTGAGGGGGAAAAGCAGAAGGATTAATAGTAGCCGCTCTATTATTTCCACTCTTCATTGTTTTTATATCCAGACTAGTGGTCATTACTGGCTGACAGCTGCCTGTTCTCGTGTAGGCCGGAAGCTTCGTAGCCTGCAGATTACGTACCTGTATAGTAGAATATGTCAGTGAATGAAGTCGTATTTTAACAGGGCACTACCTGAGGAATAAATTGCTTTGCTGACTAACAGAATGACAGATGCTTTGAGTGCCTCACTGCTGAGTGACAGCAAACTGTCAGGGCTTTTTGTGTGGCTGTGCTGCTGTCTTTTTATTTCGGATTCTTCCAGAGAGGGAGGGACCCATCCATGCAGCCGCAGTTGAGTGAAAAGGCACCTAGGAGGCATCTTTGGGCTTGTCAAACACAAGAAATCTAATCCAGACAGCCAAGAATGGGAATATGAATGAGACACACAAAAATAGCAGCTGTCTCTGCATAATTGGAACAAATGGAAGCTGGATATGCGGTAGAAAATAAAACAAGAAAACAACTGGGATGTAACATGACACTATTTGCTGACAGTTGCAATAATCTGGGGAGAGCCTTGCCACAGGCAGGCTGTCGTTTGGAGCCGGGCAGCTTATAGTTTCTGTCAAACTGCTGCTGATCTCTGATCTTGGAGGGTCGCAATTATGTGCCCGCCCCCACTATTCCTCCTCCATCCCTTCCTGCTGCCATCCTCCCCTACCCCTTTAAACCCCCTCTGGTGTCCTAAGCAGCATTTAATTGTGAGGGGCTGAGCCGGGGAAGGAGTAATCAGATGAGAACAGAGGCAGGGGGAATCACGTGGCTATACACTGGCTAACGGGGGATTAATAACAGTGCCGTCTTGATTGAAGTTCAGCTGCACTCCCTGGCAAATGGGAGGTGGGGATGCAGGGTGGGGGGGGGGGGGGGGGGGGGGGGGGGGAGGAGGAATAGTGGGGGCGGGCACATAATTGCGACCCT
>NW_022280060.1:1879383-1913731 GCF_004355925.1 Anarrhichthys ocellatus
GGGGGGGGGTAGAGTGACAGAAAGGGGAGGAAAAGAGAGTAAAAGAGAGTTGCAAAGGCAGAGGACGTACAGGATTCTCAGATGAGACCAGAGAGTAACAGGGAAAGGAGAGAGAAATGGGGAGAGAGGAGGGAAAAAGAGAAAGGGAGTTAGAGCAGTAAGAGGGAGTGGGAGGAAGAAAGAGCGAGGATAGGAGGCAGCGCAGCGCAGTGTGTGTGTGTGTGGGGAGGGAGAGAGAGAGAGAGAGAGAGAGCTGTAGAGACAGGAAGCCTCCACTGCTACTGAGCCAGTGAGACGCAGGCAGGCAGAGAGAGAAGACGGAGAGAGAGGAGGCCCTCGGCATCTCCCAGCCCGGTCCAATGAGGGGGTGAGGGGCTCAAGAGCAATACAACAGGGAGAATAGTGGGAGGAAAAGCGGATACGGAGGGGAAAAGGCAGGGCGATAAAATCAGAAACAGGCTTCAGCAGGAAAAGGGGAGTAGGTGGGTGGGATCTGAGATGAGGAGGAAAAAAAGCAGATAAAAGTTTTGGAGACAGAGTCGGAGAGAGAGAGGGAAGAGGAAAAGAGACTGAAGATAGAGCGGATTGAGTCTATGTTAATGGCAAAGGTAGGAGAGGATTCATGGAAAAAGAGGAGGAAGCTCTCTGTCTCAGGGGTCCTCCTGTTCGTCTTCTGCGTCTTCCTCTTTTTGTGAGGCTGCTGGACATCATCCATCACTATGTTCTCTGACAGCAGGGCTCCAGCGCCGGGGGAGCAGAAAGGCTTCAAGCCCCATGCCCCCAACTTCATCCCCTGGCTGCGCAATAGTCTGAAGCCCCACCACAGCAGTGACCTGGGGCTCAATGGACCGTACAAATCCAGCTCAGAGGCCCGCAACAACCTGACCCCGCTGGAGAGAGCCAAAGGGATCGGGTTCTTCTCAATCCAGGGAAAGGACCGGGCAAAGAAGGGGGAGGTTCGGTGCAACGGCGTGGGGATGGCGAGAATGCTGCCAGTGGTGCTGCGGGGTCACCACATCCTGCCAGGGAGTCTGGGGAAGCAGAGGGAGGACCGTCCTGCCATGCGGAACCAGCCTCCGGAGCCGGACCCGCTCCCTAACACGCAGAGCAGCCCAGGGGACGAACAGCAGGGTCTGAGCAACAGCTCCACATCTGCCCAGGACAACCACACCTTTGTTAGGAACCACAGCAGCCACCTGAGCGTCCTTCAGTCTCAGAATGACGGGACTAGCACCTCGGTCAGGAAATATGGGCCACTAGTAAGACCCCCTCCTGTTCCTATACCTGCACTGCTCGTTGAAGAGCCAAACAGTAAGGTAACTGTTGTGGTGGACATGGAGGACAGGAGGGGGAAGGTGTGGGACTACGCCAGCAGTACCACCTACCGCAAGAGAGACCTCCATTCATCCAGCTGGGTGAGCTCAGACACTCAGGGACTAACAGAAAGGCAGCACGGCTTCACCTCCAGCTTCAGGAAATCCCAGAGCCAGAGAGACCTGAGGGAACCACATGTTCAGCATTTCAACAGGCCCCACAATGGAGTCATCATCTCCACCAAGGTTCCTCAGAGAGGCCTGGGCTGCACCACAACTCTACGAGGCCCCAGGAAACCTAGACCAAGCTTGGAGGGTATCGCGGCCCTGGGCCAGAACCAGACATGGGTCCAATACAGGCCGACCAAGGGAGGGGAGTTACAGAGGAAGGAATCAGGCTGCAGCAGGAAGGTGGTTCGAAACCAGATCAAACGGGTGGTGGATCACCTCGAGCAGGTTCTTACAGCGCTGAGGGACGTTCACCAGGAAATGAAAGAGGTAATATGTTGGAAATTTGTCGATTCTGTGTAACATTTCACCTACACTATCATGTCTTTCCTGGACCCAAATGAAAAGCAAATCAGTTCAGATCAGGAGCAGAGACGTTACTGAATCCTCTCACATTAATTTAGTTGTTTCCTCATGCAGGAAATATTCATGCTTATGCTATGAAACCTTGAGGGCTTGTTCTCTTACAGATAACAATGCAGGCTACAAATACACATCCTCAGCAGAATTTAACACGCATTAAAAAGTCAGCACTAGGGTTGGATGAATCCACTGCAGTCTGCAAACTGTTTCTGCAACTCTCCTCTGTCATCTGTCTCCAAGCATACACAGCACTTGTTCTCAATTTGAGTGTACGTTTTCATAGAGGTGAATGAAACAATAGTTGTGCCCCGTTTGCATGATGCATTAAGAGGCTGCTGAGATGTGACATGAGCTGAAGCAGTCGCCTTCCTCGCTGCATCTCCCTTTCTGTCTTTCCTCCTCTAACATCCACCCTCATCTCTTCCTCCACTCTCCCTCCCCATGGACAGATGCTGCTCCAGGCACAGCTGGATAGCGTTTTTTAATCCATTTATGTCTGAGTATCTCTGCCTCGTATTCCTCGTCCAGTAAATGTGACACGTGAATCTCGCCTCTTGGCATTTGATCTGCATCCACGGGGTCGCGGCTAAAGCCGAAGTAGTAACCTCATCATTCTGGCTGCGGGGTTTAAGTGTGTGACAGCATTAATAAAACACTGATGAAAGAGC
This sequence comes from Anarrhichthys ocellatus, assembly GCF_004355925.1. Classification (NCBI taxonomy): domain Eukaryota; kingdom Metazoa; phylum Chordata; class Actinopteri; order Perciformes; family Anarhichadidae; genus Anarrhichthys; species Anarrhichthys ocellatus. Next base: position 1,881,956 of record NW_022280060.1, read on the forward strand.
ATATAAGCTACACGAAAAGAAGGGAAAGGAGGCGTGGGGGGGGGGGAAGCAAGCTGACACTGTGATAGAAAAGCCCAAATTTTCACAACAGAGACGACAGATCAAAGGAAGATAAGGCACCAGAGAAGACTTTGGTCACATATTTATTTCAAAGCCCTGTTTTATCATTCTGTTGCATGAGAAGTAACCCTCAGACTTCTTTAATAATCAATCACTGGAGTGAGCCTTTAAAGCATTTTAGACCGAGACTACATACAAATATTAAAACACTAAAGACCTCCGTCTCAGAAAAAAATATATCAAAAAAACAAGCTCACGCATGAATATGGTCTTCTACTAAGACACTTTGACAGTTTAAAAACGACACTATGACTCAGAGGGTAAAGCAAAACAACAATATTTAAACTGAATTAGTTTTATGAAACTCACATGAATGACATCTACAACAAAGATCTTTCAGCACTCATCCGCACTAGATGTGAGGACCAGGGGGGTCAAACAACATCTTTTTTAATAAACACTCTTGGGAGAAGCAGACGAGGGTCCTTTTCTCTTTTATCTCCTCTAATTTCTGACATTAACAAGCAGCCCAGAGCCACATACACATGCTGTACTTCAAAGCAATATGAAATGCCTCTCCCAAAAAGCCTCAGCATTAAAAAAAACAGGTCATCTTTTGACATCAGCAAGGATGTTGTTGAACACAGAGAACAAAACAATAATTCATCTGTACCAGCAGGGGCCGCGGATTTAGCTGTGCAGGTGGAGAGATAGGTCAAACATTTTCCCCAGTGTAATTTTCTACAATCTCTCCTGCCTTCATCATTGTACATGTGTGTGTGTGTGTGTGTGTGTGTGTGTGTGTGTGTGTGTGTGTGTGTGTGTGTGTGTGTGTGTATGTGTGTGTGTTACATGCTCTGCACTCATTTAAATATATCTAGAAGTGTATGTCTGTATAGTGTGCTTTTCACTATAAGTCTTAGAAGGGTAACCCACCTAAATTTTGCTTATACATTTCCCATAATACATTGTTTCCAGGCTGAGGTAAACATTTTTTGCAGCTCGTGTGACATACTTACAGATTGGAGCTGTACACCTGGTGGGAGTCCACTTCTGTAAGAGTCTGAAATGCTCCAGATTATACATGCAGAAATGCAAATGCAGAAGAAAATAATTATGCAAACGTTATTATAAAATATTGCCATTACTAAATAGAGGCTACCGCTGAGATTGCTTTTGTTATCGATCATTTTATAAAGAAAAGTCTTTATGTTAATATAGTGTTGGAGCGGCCTGGTGGAATAGGGATTTAAACTGCTGATCTCGTGTCAGTGTCCTCGGTTTCAATCTGGCATGTTGGATCTCTCCTCTCCTTCCCTTCATTTCCTGTCGCCTCTGCACTACTGTCCAAATAAAGGCTAAAGAAATTCCAAAAAATATTTAAAGTGTTGAAGTGCTTAGTCTCTCAATTGACGAGAGGTCTTGTGAAGATTAATCGAGTTATCAAAATTATTATTTGGCAAAAATGCCAGATATTCTCAATAGATTCTCAACTGTGAGGATTTCTAAGAATTTATTCAGCAGCTCAAACAGCAATGAAAATAATTATGAGTTTCAGATTTTCATTAGGGTATACTCCACCGATTTGGTATTGCACTTTTATAATGTCATAATAGAAATCAAAGCAGCAGAGGTCAAGTTTTCCAGACTTTTAGTCTCTTTGTGGGTCGAGTTCCAAAAACTCTGGATCCTACATTTCCCAGAATGCAACTCAATAGAGTCTTTTCATTAGGCCTTCCCTGCCTCATACACATCCAAGTATTTTCGTTTGAGTTTGTAACTCAGGCTCTCTGTTATAAAAAGTCTGGGACCCCGAGCTGACATAAGCCTGATGACATCACTATGACGTCATCTAGCTTATTTTTTTCAAACTAGAGAGCTCCCTTCAGAGCCACAGGAGACATTATATGACTGTTTTCACAGGTTGAAAGTACTTCCAAGTACTTCTACTATTCTTAATCATCACTATGCTGTATGTGTCCTTCATAGGTGGTGCAGCAGATTGACCATCTAACCTCAACTATTGATCTGAATGCGGAGGAGCCCGAGAGAGGTGACAGTGCCAACCCTCCCAGCGACAGCAGCTCCAGTTCAAGTTCCAGCTCCAGCTCCAGCGAGGTGACGGTGAGCAGCATCCACAGGAGGCCCTCAGAGCCCTCAGAGCGGACTGGAATCTCAGACTCATCTGGCAGCCTCAGGAGGGGTCATCACAGCAGGAGCCAGTCTCCACCACATGTGCTGCTGTGCCCTGTAACCTCTGGGTTTTCATCAGAGCGGAGTCAAACTCTTCGATTCCCCTCCAGTCTGAAGTCTTCTCTCGGACGCGGTGGGACGCTGCAGCATGATGTCACTTTGTCTCCTCAAGGAAGCCTCCCTGTTCGGCCTCCTACTCCCGGTCTCTCCCCTCTAACAGTAAACCTCCAACACCTTAACAGCCCTGGGTCTCAGCCTCACTCCCCTGGGCCTTCCTCCTCAATCAGAGTCAGCCCTGTACCCCCTCTGTCTCCAAAGTCTTACCCACCCCCCACGCTTAGCCCTTCTGTCACCATAGAGAACAAAATCGGTACCTATCAGACCTCACAAAGTGGCCACCCATCTGCCGTTCTGCTCTCTCCATCATCGGCCCAGCCTCCGTCTGCCAGCTGCCCACCAACCGACTCAACTCAAACTGTGTCCAACACTGTGAGAGAGAGGCAAGTATCCTCAGCAGGACCCGCTCACAGACCTTCACAGGTGTGCTCTGCCCCTGCAACCACAGCTAAACCAGCAACAGCCGCGGGCCGCAGAGGTCGCAAGCCTCCTCCGTACCCCCACCACGTATCTTCTGAACACACAAAGAAAGTGAAGGAGCCCCGCAAAGCTCCTCCGTACCCTGAGAAAAGAAGGCTGCTCTCTACCACAGTGTGAGACAATGCAGCAGGAGGGGGAGGCTGATCGAACAGAGCCACATTCACACAGCAGCAGCCGCAAGAGTGGAGAGCGATTCAAGGCTCGCCAAGCTGAGCTGAGGCCAAGTTTCCAAGGTGACAGGACGCAAACGCAACTTGGGGTGAGTATGTCAGGAAGAACAGCTTGGCTTCTGCGGACGTCCTTTTCCCGCTTCTCCTTCTATACCAAATCTCTTGAGTATATACGCAGAACATACACAGGGCATCTTCACATCTGTCTGGGTTACTACTATGGTAACAAGAGCCTCTATACAGATGCTCAATTCCCCCCCCAGCTCTCAGACTCCCACAGATTGCAGAGTTAAAGGGCAAAGGAGAAGGCCTAATTAGATAGAAATATGAAGGAAATTGTAATTATTGCAAAATAACAAGACGAAGTGAGGACTGATTACTTCAGTGCACTTCAACCTAAGCAGCCAGACATACCCACTCACATGTATCAGCATTGTCTGGGTTAGATAATTGCTGTCAAGAGCCGTGAAGGTTTAACGAGAACTCAGTGCAGCTCAGGGTACTTTGGCTCAGCGGTGTGAGAAGCACGCGCTGGGGAAGACAGGCTGTAGATGTGTGATAGAGCACATGATGTGAAGAACTTAGCAAGGCCAAATAAGAAGTGAACAGGCCGAGTGGCTACGAGCTGACTAGGTCACCGGCCCAGCGCCTGGGTGCGCATCAGGGGAGACAGCGGGCAGCTGGCCCTTCGTTGTACCCTTCACCGGGCCCCCGGTGTTACTAAAAGCCTCTGGTTTGACCGACCGGGTCACAATCTCCATCTGTTCCCCTCTAAATGTCAAGAGATGCAAAGAGAGAGAAATAGGAGGCCGGTGTGTGTAGAGTGGAAAAAGAGGAAAACAAGCACTGGAATGTCTGCCGCATTGATTACATACAACAGAGCAAATCAATGGCTTATTCATTGAGGTCATCTGATGTTGTCTGTTATTTTAATGCCTTATGTGGCTCTTTTTTTTAAAGAGTAAAGATGTTCTCATATTCTATATTTAATTTTATTGTTGACAAATAAAATGAAAAGAGCAAAACCAACAATGTGTTTTTGAAGAAGTAAATCTTAAAAGAAATATTGACAAATATGAAGCTATATGTGCAGAGTTATTAGAAAACGAGCCGTGGATTAATACACACATTTGGTGCTCTTGAGAGCATTTACAGCAGCAGGACGATGTTTGTGGGAGTGACTAAAAATGGATCACAGTGTGTGTGTGAGAGTGCTAATGAAAGAACATATCATGCAGTGCCACAGTGTGGTCCAATGACCTATTTTGAGGTCCGTGGCACAAAGGAATTAGCTATAGATCACCTGGCGGAGAACTGCACTCTAGTCAGCGCACCTTTCTAATTTTGCGTGAACTTGGTTAAATAAGTATTGAACAAACTGACATTGACACTGATCATGCTCTAGAGTTAGGACCCCCAGGATTCAAAGATACATTTGAGAGGAAAACAGAGAAAAGCATTTTCTTTTCACACAAAGCTGTGCTTATCTGGCAGACTTTCACAAATTACTTCTTCAGGACTCTAAGCAGGAAAAACAAGTCTCTTTGATTAATCTGATCACAACTAGTAGACATATTACTAATGATGAAGGGCGACAAGTAGACATTGCATTGTGTTAATGGGTCACAAGCCAAAAGAGTTCAAGAACCATTGTATGATTTTACTAAAAACCCTAAATGCCATTGGTCTGCTGGTGTCGCTAAAGTAAAAGTCAGGGGGACACCCTGACTTTTAGTAGGGTTCATCCTCTGGGGACCATAACTGTCTGTGTGAAATCCCATTGAATAGTTGTTGAGATATTTCAGTCAGTATGAAAGTATTGGACCGACTGATCCCTGGAGCGGTTTTGCAAGCATAGCTAAAATGTTTTCTGATTTCTCTTTAATGCACGCCATCATAATCTAAGCCAGTTCTTGGCAGCATTACGTGTGTATATTTCCCTGATGGTCGCACTAGAGAGGGGGAGGAAAGTTGAAAGTAAACGTCTCTACTGGTACCAGATGGTAAACAGTAGTGATATGAGTTCAGGGGTTTGGATGACAGCATAGAGGCAGCTTTGAGTCTCAGACACACTGTGAACTGGCAGTAATCAAAGAGATGTTGTGAACAACCACCTCGAGAACAAAGTGTCACTTTTCTTTCTCCACAGCGCCACAACACTGGAAATCAGAGTCTGAAATGGTCACGTCTCTATAAGATGATTTGATTACAAATAGGAGACTATGTGGGGGTTTCTTGGCAAAGCTCTACTAAAGTGTTACTATACAATAGATCTTCTCTCAATGCACTGCGTGGTTGCAGTATAAACATGTGACTCTTGTATCACAGATTTCAACCTCGCTGATGCCAATTTGACTGCAATCAAGATGACTGATTTTTTTCTTGGCTTGATATAAAATGAATAAATCCCTCCTGACCCTCTATCCCTGTAAACTCACAAAGATCAATGCTCTATACATTCCCATATGTGCCTCTGGATTTATTAGATCCTCCCTGCAAAGCCCTTCTCCCCAGAAATCAAGAAGAAACAATGGAAGCTCTTTATCTCATGGAGCCATTTACCCGAGGACGATATATGTCAATTGAGTACACTTACAGAATACATTTTTCCTAATGCTTATTATAACATAAAGATTCATATGAAGTCTTATTTCTATGCTTAAAAACCTCGCCGCTGTATGCAGCATACAGGCCGAGTTTAAATTAGGAAAACAGTCGTGCTGGTACTAAAATTAGTTATTTTAGACAGATATGACGGGGGCATAAAAACGCTCTCCGCCATGTTCACGGTGGCCCGGCTCTGACAGTGCTAAGAATATTTAATGCCTCTACGCTGGCACTCAAATGTCTTCTCTCGTTTCATGTTTATCCTTTTCACGAGGCTGTGGGAGGTTCAATCAGATCATGACTGACATAACAAGACACAAAACATTGAATTATCTCCAGCACAGTGACAACATGTCTTTATTCAAACATCCATCACATTTCATCATGAATCAGAACAAACAAGAAGTAGAAAAGAAAAGAAAAACCATGTACAAAATAAGCAACGTCGTTTCGTTTTTTTCTATTCTGGAACAGCATCCGGACGTGGTTGCTTCCTGTTGCGACCCCAGAGGGAGCCTCAACGGTGGTGACACAGGGACACACAAACGTCCCAAGCTGAGCGTTTCCTCAACTCCAGAGGATCCGAACCCCGACCAAACAAGGTACGAATCTCAGCGAGTAATCCGACCGCAGAATCAAATCAGCACAATCCTCAAATCTGAAATCAATCCCCAGAACTCATCTTGCGGACACTTGTGTGGATCTTAGAAGATTGGATCAATGTAAGGGAGATAAAGGCGAGTCTGCTCGCTACATAAGGGAGCATGTACTTCAGAAAGCTGCACAATACCCTCGCTGATCCACACACGTTACAGTGAAGGATGAAAGCAGACGGTTCAAAAGGGGATCAGGATTATGTGATGACATTTCTTCTCCATATATACACTATGATCCACCTTACATCTTAGTTCCTTTGGGTTGAATCTCCAACAGTGTAAGTGAGAAGTCATTGAAATATCCTGAAATTAAAAAATAGAGAAATGGTTGCATCTTCTGCTGCAGGTGTCTAATTAAAATGATCAAGATCAAGGTATTTTCAAACAAAATAATTATTCTTTAAACTAATTACTTACATCACACCGACACTGTTGAAGATTTATCTCCAAAAAGGACTGATCTTCAGTGTGTTCAGTACATCTTTCTCTTACCGTCTGCTCTATTACAAGTATACCCCTTCTGGCCAAAAGCACAAACATAACAAAAAGTGATCACAAGTGGTACCGATTGGTGATTTAGGGGATCAAATGTGTGGTTACAGTTATCTAAACGGATAAACATAAACAGAAAGCGAGAGCGAGGAGCTCAGCTCAGAACAGAACAAGATTGAGGAAAATGTAATTGTTTATGAGAGCGTGATGACGCTATTGGAGATTATTCCCTTTTCCTCTCAGGATTACACGAGACAAATAAATCCCTCCCTACTCTAAATGTGCTATCTATACTCAACAAGCCCCACACACCAACCCTCTATACATTCAGACATGTCCCCAGTGAATCAGAACAGATTTACTCTCTGTAAATCTTACAGCTTCAGAAACTAAGAAATAACTATGGAAGCACTTTATCTTATGGCAGAATTTAAACTAGGACGTTGAGTAAAAAAAAAAAGAATGTGAATACTAAACTGATGGTGGAAGCTGGTTTTAGTCCAAAGCAGCATTTTCAAATCCACTGTCATAACATACCAGGTAATTCATTTACTGACACAGTATCAGCATCATCCCACTTCAGGTTTTGGTTGTTTCCTTCATTGACTACTGAGCTGAAACACAAGAGGCCCGACTCACAGCTCTACACATGAAAGCCAAAATCAGACACCAATTACAGCTCATCGTGTCCTGTTCGTCCGATGGCGGTCAGTTTGGAGAGTTGAGCGCTGAATTTTCCATCTGTGTGGGTCACTGGAGGTCAGAGAGGAGAGCAAATTGCGGTCACAGATAATATTGAAACAAAACAAGGACATACAGCGTCACTGATGCAAAGCACCCGAGAACCAGCCAGTATCATCTGACTGCAGTGCCAGCAGTTTGAGACCTGCCGGTCGGGTCCAACCTGCACTGCCTGCTTGCAAGTAAAGCAACAGCAGACGCAGATCAGATGCGCAGATGTAGATGTGCGCCGTCTACAGGAAAGTGAAGTAACGGCTGCTGCAATTTAGAAACTAATGACACCAACGAACAAGTGTTACAACTGCAATTTCATGTATTCTAGGTGCTGCTTGTGCTTGGAGTTTAAATGTAACAGTTTTGTTCACTAGAGCATATTTTCCTTTAGAATGAGGAAGACCTTTGTGTTGATCTTGCTCATAGTGTATCTGCTGTCCAGATTACTTTGGTGATACAGTAATGTCGTACATTTCTAGAAGTTATTTTCTAACCAACTGATGTTTTAGATGTGAAAACCATGGATGTATACAGAGAGCTTTGTGCTGATCCGCCACTCAGCCTTGCTGCCAGTTTGTCCCAGTGGTCATTTGTGGCAGTGCAATAAAAAACAAAGTCCCCATAGACCTCCATTATAAAGACACATCAGAAAAAACCTCAAACACAAAGCTATCCGCAGCTTTAACAATCTGCAGTTGTGACACTAATTCCCTTCTAGGTGGCACACATGGTAGAATTGTGAAAACTGTCACTACATAACATCTATTACAAGCACCTACAAGTCTAAACTGCAGTGACTTCTCTGTCCTATAGGTGGTGCACGTTGGGACGTGTACAACTAGTCTAATAGTGATTGAACAGTTCCTCTTTGTGGTGAATCGGCTTCTAAAAGAGTAATTTACCTACTGTACAACTGTTAAGGAGTTTATCCCGCAAAATCATGACTGGAGGAGTTTCCCCAGAGGTGTCACAGAGATGGGATTATCCTTAAATCTGGGATAGTTGCAGGAAAATGAGCATATAACCCTCTGTACTGTCGTGACTAATCTGCTGTTACAGTAAATTGCCGTGCGATTTGTCAAATCCTGCTAATCACAGGCCGGAACTGTAGCCACAGCGGGGAATTTTTTTTTTTTGTGCAAAAACCGAACAACAACAAATAATGCCACAGGGACAAACTGCAACCCACTCACAGCTGGTGCATATGCTTTAGAGGAAAATCAGCAGGGAGCTCGCAACGTGATGAGGGCAGGGAGGGCGCGAGAGATTGACGTGTCAAGCGGAGGGAGTTGATTGAACACTTGCAAATACAATCAATTCCTCACCTGTTGAGTCTCCTACGGTAAATTCCTCCGGCTTCAAAGGCATGTCACTTTGTCCTGCAGCCGCCGTCTGAGACTGGAGAGAAATACAGCAGCAGTGAGGAGGAGGAGGAGGAGGAGGAGGAGGAAAGGAGAAAAATAAATAAATAAACAAAAACAGGATGAGAGGCGGAACACGACCGGCCCGTCTGCACCAGACGGGCCGGGAGAGAAGAGGAGGATGTGACGACAAGGTCAAGGAGACGCTGTGCGTGGGTGGCAGGTGTGCGTTTGTGTACGCGAGGTCATTTTCGTCCCGTCGTTTAGTGGAGTTGTTTTCTGTGCGTTTGTCTTCTGCTTGCAGGGCACGGAGCCAGAGCGGGGAGGAGGAAACATGTGCTCTCACTAATGACAGAATGTCAGGACTGCCCTTGCTGGGGGAAGGAGGCGTGTCCACGTGCGCCTCACTTCAGCGACGACCACATCAGACACGGCAGACCTCCGCTAAGTGACTGAGCTCAGGAACACTCCGGACATTAACCTTCATTGAAACATTAAGTGCAAAGACACGGAGAGTTTGACTTCCAGGAGAAGGAAAGCTTTTCTGTTACTATGCCCGTGCTAGTTCGTCATAGGTTGGTCTTAGCTGGAACCATCATTAAAGGACAATGGACCAAAAAATGTCAGGGACAAGTGAAGCATGTGATGGGTTACCATGGATACACAAGTGTGAGGGGGGGAGGGTGCAGTAAAGAAAAAAGGGACAGCATGTTTTATTCTACTCAGGACTGTGTGGTCAGGTACATTCAGCGGTGGCTCTCAGGCGATGTTAGGTGACGTTTAATCCTGCATATGACGGAGGTCTCCAGAAAACCTCATTGTGGTGGTGGGGGGGGGCGTGTCCCTAGCATTACTTCTTTGGTTCAGAGTATTAAAATACTCTGACAGAGTGTCAATGGTTTTTCTAACTGACTGTTATATTTAGAGCTGAAACAATCAATTAGTTGACAGACAATGCAAAACATTCTCTGGCTCCAGCTGCACACATTTGAAGATTTGCTGCTTTTTTTGTTTGCTTTAAATCTTTATAAATTAAATGTCTTTGGGGTTTTAGACTGTCGGACAAAACAAGAAACTTTAAGATCTTGGGCTCTGGAAACAATGGACATTTTCGGCTATTTTATAAACAATCAATTCAATCATTAGAAAAATAATAATTTAATTGCCAATAAAAAATAGTAGTTTGTAGATGTATTGAAACAGCACTTAATGGAGATAAGGTCTGGCTACACGACTTTGGTGAAACTCCTGTTTATGATTTTACACAGAAATGTTACATTCACACACACGTGCATATCCAGGAAAGAGGCCCGCTACGGCGAAATAATAAATTGTGTCATTACATGTGATAATGATCTTTGCACAAAAGACAAAATGTGTTTACAGCCACCAGCTTTGTGGTAAAAATAATAAATAAAAGTTAAAAAACCCTGCCTTAATCTTCTCCCTAAGCCTCTGATAGACATATTGCTGGTGCATAGGTGGATGGTTTAATATTTGCAGGCTACGCAAAAATGTTCATCAACTGTGTTCTGCCTCGATTTTCTGACATTTGTGCAGACACTGTAAATCTAACGCTCTAAAATGGTTTTGGGGCGAAGGTATGAGAAGCTGTAATCTCCACACCGACAGAGTGCATTAAAAAGTGTGCAGCTCCATCGAGGAACAACTTTTTACTCCACTCGGTCTTTGTTTGGCAGTAAAGTCTTGGGAGCTTCTTGCTGCCCAACATCAGGCTCCAGTCCCACTAATCACTCTGAAGGTCATGTCTCGCACCTACAGCGTCACAACTACATTCTGCAGGATGTGGGGCAAAGTGGCTGCTAATGAATTACAACCATGAGGGCAAGGGATGTGCAAATCTTGTTTTTTTTTAAGATAAAACATGTAGTTTTTGGGTTAACTTGGTATTTTGGAAGAAGGAAGTCAGCGTCAGCATAAAGATAAATGTAAAAGATCCGTTTCTTCAATTGTTGTGTTTAACTTTTATAAAGTGTGACTTGTTTTTTTACGATATGACTGAACGAGAGACACACAACAAACTGACAATGTCACACAAATATCAAGGTGCAACTGACACGAGACATGTTGTATGTGGTTTCCTTAATCCCTATATTGGCCGGATGCCATTATTGAATTCATTATACATTAAACGTTGGCTATCCCTGTCGAGGAACAGGATCGGTTGACAACATAAAGACGAAGTCATGTGAACGGGACGGTTGAGGGAATTGTGTTTCTATTATACTTACATAAGCATTAGCATATTGAATTTTGGTTCCTTTCAGTTCAGCTTTGAACTGAGTGAAAAACAAGTAGGATTTCCCCTGGGGCCTGTGGCAGAAACGAAAAAGAAATAATTGTTACCAACATTGAGTCATTTGCATGTATTCATTAAGTCGAAGCTGGACATGAATATATTTAAACCAAGAGGTTAGAAACTATTGTTTCTCCTCTACAATCAAAGAGTGACTCAGTGGAAAGAGGCGGGACAAATTCTCACTGAAGACACACCGAACATCAGGGTCACTCAGCTGGAGAAGAGTCTCACCACAGTGTGTGTGTGTGTGTGTGTGTGTGCGTGTGTGTCTGTCTCTCACCGCCACACGGAGCAGGAAAACAATTTGTCGTCGTCACTCAGACCCACACTCATCAGCCATTGCTGTTTGGCACAAAAACAGAAGAATAGTTATGCATAAAACCTGCTGTGATTAAAAATCGATAAATCGATAACATGATGAGAGAGAGAGAGACTCACCTCGTTGGTTCCCCCTTGTGAAGCATAAGTGAATGAGCACTCATACTCCCTCTGAAATAAGAGAGTGTAACATAATGCTAATTAGTGCATCATTAAATCTGCATATCACTTTCATTATTGAGTTTTCAATTACATTTACGTGCTATTAATAAACACCTTTCATCAATCTACTAATTCTCATCGGGCGTTTCTGAACTAGAGGGGAAATGTCAGAGTGCTGCTCAGTTTCAGAGACGCGTGTTGATTGGATTTCATATAAATTCAGTTTTTAAATCGAGCAAACGTTCTTTTCTGCAGCTCCACAAAGGCAGAGATTAGCTTGCTTCTCTTGGCTTCACATCGTTATAAACTCAAAGGTTTGCGTGTTATGATGGCGCAATAACAATGTTTTAAAGACATCAATCTGTCCGCTGCTAAAGACGTTTGTCACCTGCCTACGTCCTAGAGGAAAGGCCCAGTTGTAAATGTTACACTTGATATTGTGCACGAGGGATCACTGCTAAGCTAGAGCAGAGCGATGAATCAATAACATCCCTTCTTGCCTTTCAGCAAAATCACTTCATGATAAATGAATTCTATTGCCCAAAGTAATGACGTGTACAAAACAGTAATCACAAACTTAAAAACTGGTTATCGACTACGCTTATACACATTTTAGTCTTGTGTAATGCAAAACAGTGGAAGGCAAGGCATCGCTTTCAACATCGGTTTGATCTTATTTAAGACTGTGCAAACATTTTCCATATTGGAATATATGGACACGTGATTAAGTAATTAATAGATTAATTAAAAGAATAATTGTCTTTTGTCAGAGAGACATCATTTTAAAAACCTAACTTTACCCCCAATGCCCTGCATGCACTCACTGCCTGTCTCACGGACATTAACGCATGTGTGGATGGGTAAAAACATTTTAAATCTGAGATGAAGAAAATGCTGAGATTATTTTTAATTGGATCCAAAGCAGCACTGAGAAAAACTGCACTCAGTGTTTGGTGGCAAACAGATTAAAACCGACATCACAAGTGATTTTAGGCTATGATTTAAATTAAAATGTTAACAATGTCATTAAAACACCCTTTTATCAATTAAGTGATATCGACAAAGTCCGGAATTTTTTTGACTTTTGTAATTCCCTTTTCACTGGATTACCTAAACCGCCCATAAGGAAACTACAGCTAGCACAGCAGTGAGGCTTAACTAAAACATGGACATTGATCACATTACCCATCTCCACTGGTTAGCTGCATCTTTTAGAATTGATTCAAAAGTTATTTTACATTAAAGACCTATTATTTTATCTGGCTTTTAATTTAGAGTAATGTTATAGCCTTGTTTTTAAGCTTAAATCATTTGTTGTTACATGTTTTCTTGTATGGTGTTCATTTCATCTTTTGTTTATTGATTTTAACATTTGATTGTTCTAATTTTAGTCCAGCAAATGTTTTATTTATCGTTGGCTGTTGTTTTGTTTCGACCCCTCTAAGTGAAGCTGCATGTATCTTATGTATGAAAGTCGCTCTATACACATAAATAAATAAAGTTGAGTTTCAAACTCTACAAAAAAGCAGTTCACAGGCATGCAAACTGTGAACCAATGAATGGAGCCACTGTGGCAGCGAGGCAGCGACGTGTCGGCCTCTCACAGGCTGTGTCGTCATCACGCAGTAGTTTTGTTTTTCCACGCATGTCATTATAAATCATACCAAATACATTAAAGATGTGTGACACACTACAATGAAAGAAACACACCTCTTACTCACACACAGTGGAATTTGTGATGTATTCAATCCTGTCATTATTCTGCTCAGCTACTTAATAATAACAATGAAGATAATTTCACACACACGGTGAGTTAGCCCACATTCAGACGTGCACGCTTAGACGTTAGCATAACTGTGGCTTTGTGTCCGGGTGGTGTTTAGAAACGTCAGCTGGTCGTGTAAAAACAAAAAGACAACAAGACACTCACAATCCCCTCAGTGAACGTGTGCACCACTCCTCCCGGTTTAACGTTGAACTCCACCGTCTTCGTCCCGCCAGCAGCTGCATCAACCGGGACTAACGCGGCATTCCACACGAATATGAGCAGAAACGACAAAGTCGCAGCACTGAAGTTATTTTGCGTGGCCATCTCTTCCTCCTCAGATGTGCGGCGGTGTGTCGCTGTGAGTGGCTTCCAGGGAAACCGGTATTTCCCTGTCGTCTCTTGATGACGTCACATCACGCGTCCACATACCAAAGACCAACACAAGCAAACAAAATATGAAAAAAAGATTAATATCTCGACAGCAAAGTAGTATAAGAATACACTCCTGGTTGATGTAGCTTAGAGATACATTTATTTCAATGTTGACGAATAAAAGTATTAGTACATAAGTCATTGAATGTAACGATATCTTTTATGGCCACACGATGTCGCCCTTGTTCAACCAATTTTGTCCATGTATTTTTAATGCAGGATAGATGGATGGATGGATGGATGGATGGATAGATATATATGTAGATAGATAGATAGATAGATAGATAGATAGATAGGTAGATAGATAGATAGATATAGATGGATAGATAGATAGATAGGTAGATAATGGATAGATGGATGGATAGACACTTTATTCATCCCGCAAGGGGAAATTTGATCGTTACAGCAGCAGAAAATACTTAAGCAATTAAAGTAACAGAGTAAAATATACTAGATATAAAAAATGCACAGTATATGCAATGAAATAGTATAGTATTAAATTAACTAACTAAACAGTGGTACAAAGATCAACCAACAGCAAACAAACAACAGTGTAGCAGTGCTATAGTCTTGTGGATGATTTGACAACTAAGTAGAACCATTGCAAAAATGTCTAAATTTGTATTTGTATGACAGCATCAAAGTAAGCGTAAAATAACATGAAATAGCAATTTGACAAATCCACCCCAACTCAAGGTCCAGTGAGCTCACTTCAAACTCCATCCACTGATGATAACACAGTGTGACTGTTAACACCTCCAGAACAAAGCCAGTGAGTGGAGCTTGAGTTGGGATTGTTTGGTCAAACTAAATCACAGTAGATTTTTACAGATTTCAAATAGCCACACAAAGTATAGTTTACGCCACCTGACGTCAAAACTGATGCTTTATGGAAGGTCCAAGAGAGAGAACTCTCATGCAAACATACCTATGTTTGCCTATATAAAGCATACAGTAGGCCCATGTGTCTTTTTTGTACTGCCTGGCAGCAGCCCAGGATGTCATGTGCAGGTGTAAAAGGGAGAGGGCGGAGCGCACATCTCATCCTCGCAAATGTATGAGTTGCATGAACATGTCACTGACGTTTCTTGTCTCAGTGTAAATCTTATCCACTCCAATCTTATCGCAATGAATCGTTCCTCCACGACAATACAAAATCTAATGAACAACATCATTAATTCAAATGTGTTGTAAAGATAATATCAGACTTTATTCATCCCTGGGGGGAAATTACCCACCAGTATCTACAGGTAAAATCGTTACTAAAAACTGCATATGGTTTATGGCCTGGTTTTAAATGTTCTGTATGAGTAGTGCATTACGTGTAAGGAACACTGGGATAACATTGTATTTACAAAGAGATGTTTGTGCACATCTATAAATGGACTGATTATATGTGCAGTATGTACAGCCTGTTTTGACGAACAATGAACAGTAAAAAATATTATGTACACAGCACTGAACAATAAGAATAGTAGGCTTTGTATGCACAGTAAGATGATTTGGTGTTTTATTACACACATATTCATATCAAACTACTATAATTTGACAAAACCATTTCAGTGCATTAAGCTGAAAGTGCCCACATTCAAACATTTCAAAGAAAGTTTTGGGAAAAAACATAAATAAACGTGTCAACAACCGAAAGGAAAACATCTTTGCCCAACCCTTTGCAGCACTTAAAATTTCTTTAACCACACTTAACATTAACGCGATTAAAGTTCCATGCTATGTATCCTCTGATCGATGAAATAACCCTCTGATACAACTTGCGGGGAATGAGTGCTGCTTGTGCCTCTTGTATTCAGGTCTGCTGGTCAAATATATATAAACGTTTTTATGCGAGTGGCATCCTCTTACAAACCGTCTACACAATACTCTCGATAACAAATACTGTACACGTACATTCCTCTCTTTTTTCACAGTAGAACAACATTTTCTGTTACAGGAGACAAAAACAGTCTCATGTCTGTTCCTACACGTCTGTGTGTTTCTGTACGTATGTCTCTGGAGCCATAAGGCGTCCTCCCGTGACAGTTGAACAGATGCCTGGTACGAGGGGAGACACCTTAACGTTGTCTGACACTCATGTGCAAAACCCATAAAACAATACGAGCATTTAGAAGCAAATTCAGACCAACAATAACTGAAGGATTTCAGCTGAATAACCTGTCTGCCTTCTTCACCCTTTCTCCTCACCCTCCCCTCCATCTCCTCCTCGCCTGTTCCTAGCCTCATCCGGTCCGCCTCCCTTCCCAATCCCACTTCCCAGCCCAAAAATAATACAATAACAGGATTAATAACAGCATGCATTCACTCGGACAGCCTGTTGAGTGTGTGGATATTTACACAGCAGCTCCGGGAGGAAAAGTACAGGGGCCATTACATTCTTCTATTTCAAATAGGGAGAGCTGTTAATGATGTGTAAAGGGTGAGACTCAGGGAGTCCTTGTCCTGCCCAGGTAAACATTGTCTTCTTGTTTTCAGGATGTTAGTGTACTCGTCTGAGGAGTCATTTCCACTGTGCTCGCAGAAACAGCTTCTGCTCTTTGCTACAAACAAACAATTCTCTCAAATATACAGACCAGACGTCCAGACAGAGAAACACAACATTAGCACGGTTATTTCACTAATGATGCAAACTCATACTGCAGACTCTCTACATACGGGAGGCAGTGTTAGAAATCTATACTTCAGTATGTCAGTGGTTATGTATGTGTAGATTTATATACATCAGAGTTCCTTTGAACATATAATAGTTTTGCACATCTGTTACAGAGCCGAATCAGTTCGGTCGATTACCTCCGTGATTGGATGATTAATAAGCTGTTAAAATGTTGTATGCATTATTATTTGTCCTCTCATGGAGCTGATGTGTGAGTTCATAGTTGTCTAAATGGGTTATATTAATTCTGAAGGATGATAATTTATATAGAAACTGGCATGGTGTTGATTATTGCAATGTCACATTAATCTCCTCAATCCCACAGAGCCTTCAGCAGGTCCATCACAATGAGCTCATACTATGTGAACGAACAGACGTTTATCTTGAATTCTCCTGGTTGGTGAGTGTCTCTTTGAGTGACATTGTGATAAGTAAAGGCTGGGGCTGGGACTTTTGGGCCCCTGGGCCTGTGCCCGGTAGGCCCGGTCAGTATCCATCAATGATCACAAGGTTTACAAATGTATGACTCAAAAGAACACCCAGACATGATCAGATAATGCTATGAACTACACCTCAGAGATTTGAAAACTTAAAGCTGTAACAAAAAGAATAGAGAAATCAGAAGCATAGAGGTTGACGGGGTCAGTATTGACCATTTTGCTGTTTGTGTCTGTACAAGGAACAAGCTCTGGCATAAAGTGTCACTGCAGTCTCGCCTGTTGGCTCTGACACTTGTTTACCGGGATTCTCAGACAGTCAGGCCTCTGGGCACAGCCTCACAGAGCTTCAGCCGGTGATAAGAATGGTTTAGCCGTGGTGCTGCTGAGGTAAGCAGTTTGCAGTCAGGTTTTCCTGGCCGTCTGCAGATCTGTGGAATTTCTCTCCTCCTCGCCATCTCCAGCGGGGAAGGCAGGGGCGACCGGCAGCTCTGGCTATCCTGCAGGCCCTGCGGCCACATCGACCTGCCCTGAGCAAACAGCACCTGAGCGGCCGAGGAGGCTCTGCCCTGACCCTCTGTCACACTCAAATTCACATCAGTGGATCTCCGACGGCTCTCTGACCAAAGATGGTTTGGGCTCCATAGAGACGCCATATTTGGATAAGAGGATGAGTGAAATCTGGCGTTATGAAATAGGTTTCAATCCCAGTGTGATGTGGATATCTGCAGACTTTCCTCATCTCTGATACTCTCTTCTGTCTTACCACCTTTTTGATCCATGTACCTTTATCTTAACAGCAAAGGAAAGTCACCTGTACAGTTACAGGGTGTCACAATCTGGCTCGTGAGGCCAGATTGACAAAGTTTGAGACACACTTAAAACAAACTGCGATTAACTAAATGCACAACAAATCTAAAAAATAAATCAAACACATGAAGACTGGAGGTCAGAGGGATCAGTGGTGCAGGTTGTGCGTGAGAGAGGAGATAGTGTTAATGTTGTGGGGTGCATGTAAATAAAGTAAAGCAAAGAACCGAAGCAGAACTACAGCTGCAACACAACCAAATGGGTGGCTGCAGGGAAGGAGAGAGGGAGACTGTTAGACTGGGAACAGTGGTTGGCACTAATGATCGCCTGCCACCAGGTGTCTGAAAAACGACAGATTGGCAGGAATGAGCAGAGGATGTCACAAGAGAGGTTTTGTACTTTTTATTCAGCTACATTGTTCAGCAACAGATATACAGTTACAACAGTTATACTTTTCAGTTTAATATTTCACCAACAATAAACATAATGCTAAAATACCAAATTAAACCAGTGGTTAGGAACTACAGAACCAAACCACAAATGCTTCTTATCCAGTATTAATACTTTGTTATACATAATAATATATCTGTCACAGGAGGCATTATACTGCAGAACCAGTACATTTATATTTGAAGTATACATTTTGATGATGATACTGATGTACTTTTACTTAGGTATATTTTGAATGAGTATTTTTACATTATTGTATTAGTACCTCCACTTCAATTAAAAGATCTGAATACATCCTTCACTGCTGTATTACTGTGTTCCAACACTGAATATACACTAATGTAAGGAATTCTCTAAAACTTTCTTCTGGTTTTCTTGGCGCCTTCATAGCGAGTGTGAATTAACAGACGGAGATCATCAACAGCAACAGATGCTGCAGCACCGTACAGAAAATACACTCTATGACCTCAGCTCCCACCTGCCTGCATATCCATCTCATGAACATCCTGGAAGAGTTTCCTTCTTTCAACATAAGGCTTCGCATACAAGTTGCTGAGATCTCCCACTTTACAAGGACTTTATGAGGACTTTACAAGTCAATACAGTCAAAAGCTTCCTTCACACTCTATGTTTAACATTACAAGACCATGAAGGAACATATTTGTGCTGGACAGCAAAGAGCGCTGTCTAAAAAACAGCAAAATGAATGAACTGTGTTAAAAAAAAAGTAGTTGTAGTGAGCGTTTATTCATTTCCACGTCCCAGCCAGACGGTGTCCCTAATAAAACTGGTGACAAAGTGTAAACAGAGCGTTCCCAGACGCCTCACACGGCGTCATTGCCAGGTGAATAAATGTTTTCTCAATCACTCATCTACTGTAACACAACATGACAAACACGCAACAACAGGCTTGTGGTGTGAAGCTCCGTGCTTCCATTTCCGAGACACGTAAACGTGCTAAGTGGAGTTTCAGGTATTTCTCTGAGGTGTGTTATTCCAAAAGCATTTTAGAAATGTACCACTCCTCACTTTAATGGCCCTCAGCTTGTGTTAACTGATGGTAATGGTAAATGGTCAGTGGAATGACTTCATGTTGTTAAATATTTGTTCAAATTATCCCATCAGTAGTGACTATTCAGATTTCTTTTTTAAGTAAGGCATCAGTCTTCAATGGTAACCTTTGTTTAAAAAAAAAAACAACTTCATTAATACATTTATTATACCTTTAAAACAATCAAATACTCTTTCACTAGATTGTAAAATAACAGACAATACATTTGTGTGTACACTGCACAAAATCATACACCCTGTTCTGCTCGAAATGCATGCATGACAGTATTTGGCTTTTATATTTTAACAGCACTTTTAAGTCTTTTATTCCTATACATAGTCAATATTAAAAGGGTCGTTTTCTCTGACAAGGCATATTGCTAATGAATTTGAAAAGGAGAAGAGCACCACGCAAAATAAGCACCAATTCAGTCGCACAGTGTAACCGAATGAATTGACGCAGCTTGAATCGCTTCTTTATATTTGTGAATCACGCTAACACACATTCCTCAAGTTTTCTGCACACAAACAGCTAACAGTAGAGTCTTGCATTGCTTAAAAATGTATATTTTTACAAATAACATAAGTTAACATGTAGCCAGTCTGGCTGTAGCAACAGTATATCATATCACATAAATAAGAACAGATTAGAAAAACATTTTAAAGTAAGTATCAACTGCACAGTAAGAGCAACAGTCAAGAAGGTATTGAGTATAAGTATTCTGTGGGGAAATGTATGTCTTCAGTCAGGTCAGCTTCTGTGGAACAAAGAAAAGATATCAGTGATGAGCTCTTCTTCTTTTGGACTTCTGATCTCAGCTAAAAGGAGCGAGCACACAAGACTGACTTACACAGTGATCCTGCAGTTTCTTGCCTGCACGTAGCTTCCTGTGTACCTGATGTCGCAGCGCACCTCATTGTTGGAGAAATCTGACTCCTGAACCATCTGAGAGGGGTTCACTGTCACCTGAGGAACAGTAGAAACAGCTATGAAACCTAGATATTCTATCTGATTCCAGTTATTTGAAAACATGCTGTTGTGAAGTGAATAAGTAATCTGTTTTTATCCATCGTGTCCTATTTCATTAACTGCCACCTTGAGTATGTAGTTTCCAGGTGGTACATCAGTGATGTCGATCCACTGGCAGTCGATGTTGGCATGATACGTGTCGTAGCAACCAGGACCGAGCCCCTAAGAAAAAGCCAAACGTGCATTATTCATGGCATCGAGGAAAAGAGTTCATCTTTGAGTAATAAATCATCATCTAATAAATAAATAAAAAATGGATGGATGGATTAATGGAAAAGTAAAAATTAATCTGAGACCAGGAGGACCAACCTGTGTGTGAGAAGTGCAGGCGAAGCGCCGTCGCACCCCCGGGTCACAGGACGTGTCCTCCAGGCAGAAACTGGCCTTGTGTCCCTCTGCAACCTTCTGTCCAGTGGAGACGTCCAACAAGTCGTAATTGCTAAAGGCGTCCATACTGTGGTAATGCCTGTAGATGCACAGAGAGAAATGAGAGCGTTACTGAAAATGTGTTGTGGAAATCCTCATTTCTGTTTGATCATACACATATTAGCACCAAGTAAAGGAACTCAACAAACTGTAACTGGCACCAAGTACAACTGCTGGAGTGGCTCTTCATTGTTTCACAAGGAGCAATTTGTGATTTAGTGAATTTGCCATGGACATGTGGACAGGAGGAGTTGGGTTGTGATTTGAATGACTGAAGCTGCACTCTTAATAGATGGCACACTATCCTTGGATTTTAATATTAATATTTCTCAGAATTGTGTATACATGTTTGATTTTATATGCACCTTTTGTGATTTTGTCATTTAATGCACTTTCAAATTTGCATATTTTATGACTCTGTGAAAGCCGAGGAAAGACTACATCTCTGCACGGTGGCAGCTAGGAGACTAATAAAATATTACAGACGACAAGATTTAGACGGGGAATAACTGACACATTCTCAAATGTATGATTCATTCAAATCTGGTAGATCAAAGAGCCGACACACCACTGTGCATGGATTTGATATAATACTACTGAACTCACTGGTGACAGCTGTGCCATTCCCACTCATGTCTGGGCTTCACTGGGAGAAAGTCTGCTGTTCCTTGGTTCTTCACTCGCTGGGGGAACCGCAGCAGGACTCTGTAGTCGAGGTCCGTCACACTGGGATGACTCGCAGACCTGAAAGAAAAGGAAACAAGAAGAGAACGAGCCAAGTTAAACTCCAGTATCTTCACTATGAACTGAAACGACACGAAGGAAGACCTAATTCACTGAGCGCACAGCTCGGGTTGACTTGCATCACCTTTTTATCTGTGGTGTCTTTACATCACATTATCCTCCAAGCACACTGAGCTTCTTATATAATGGTGCATTACTGTGTAAGTGACAGGGCTGGATTCTTGCCTCAGCAATTTTTGCATTCACCTCAGGAATCCTTTGCCTTTCACTTCAGAGCTCCTTTTACTTGGCTAAGTGGCTGCTCAGATCAGAGGAGGGAATCTCGGGCGGCTGCCAGGTCTGTATCCAGCCGCTCAGTCACTCAGCTATAGCTTCCAAATGGGACTGAGGCCAACACACATCCTAATGTGGTAACCTCAGAGGAAGCCTAAATGATTATCATTATGCCTTTAGAAGTGTATACCGCATTGATTGACCTTTTATCACACTGTAGAGAGCTCGTGCATAACAAAATGCCAGTTAAGGACAAAGGGCAATACAAGAATCATCAGACTAACGCCACATCTACTCGTATCTTCACTAATTAACTGATTTCATTGGTCTTGACTCAACTGACAGAATAATTCTGTGTGAAGTCAAATAAATAAGTGCACCTGGAAAGACAGTTTTCTTCAGCAGCACAGCGAAGTGCGTACATCTGCACTCTCTGGATGTAAGAGGCAGCTTGGATGTAGTAAGGGTCAGGAACCAAGTCTGGGAGACCTGCAGAAGAAGAAAAAAACACAAGTTAAAAAGAATGTAAATTCACTGATTCAAACAGAGTTTCACTTTTCATTAAGACTTTTGAGGGGGGCTTCAAACATCGTCTCTCTTCTGGAAAAGAGGTGGAAACTTCAATATTCTCAAAGGAAATCGGGACAGAAAACATGTAAATTATTTACGAGGCATAATCGACAGAACTGTATGTGGTGTTTTGAATTTGCATGCATAGATCATCAGAACACTACCTTGGGTAAAAATCTATTTGTATTAACTGATTATATATTTCAAAAAATATTTATTAAATTAAACTATTCTTATTGTTTAACAAGTAATTTTACTTTGTATGCCTGAGTACATTTAATACAAACACTTTAATAGAATACTTCAGCAGATGACTGAATAGAAAACTTTGGATAATATACTCTCATAACTTGTACTCTGCACCACTTCTAGCAAACTACTGGACTAATGACTCCCGATCTATCAATCAGCCATTTAATTTCAATTCTGCTTAGAGGCTCTCATACTGGAGACATTAATTGTGTTGTAGGGTGCATTAACTCTCACTCCCATTAAAACTGCATTAGAAAAAAGGAGATTTAAATTTGAAAATGCATGAGGCATCTGTGCCTCAGCATTGCAGGCTCAGTGCTTCCCAGGGCTATCATTATTCAGACTTTGATTCAGGGTGTCATCAATTAAGAAATAACTGTTTTATCTACTTTTTATGGGCTAAACTTTGGTTTCAATCTCTCCTGTCCGCCTCACCATTGTGGAAGAACCTGGTGCCATAGCCCGGTCCTGGTGGAGGGCGCACAGTGATCCTGTTTCTGCGGTCTGGTGGGTAAACATTATAGAAAACTGAGTTTCTGTGATGAATACTGTGCGGATCCTGTGGGTCACCCATGTCCGTAGTCCTTGTTGTCTCCAATCTTGGTCGAGGAAAGTGTATTTCTACGGCGTTACTGGACAGCGCTGTGGGAGAAACATTTGACTCCGATGTGATTCTGGTCAGTGAGTGCGCTATTTGCGCACTGGTAGCGTCTCCTAAACGCGTTTGCTGCTGGATGTGACGTATATTCCCACTATCCTCTGCCACTGTGACCAATCCAGCTGTGGCAGATGACCGGGCAGCGGATTCCAAGCTTTCAGATCTTATCCTGCCCGCTCGGCTGTGCGTAAAGTCCGGTGATCTTACCGGTGACGCTGTGGCCTGTTGAGCGCCATCTCCAGGTGTACTCCGGCCTCCTCGCGGGACTCCGCTGCCGGAGGACTCCTGGATGGAGGTGAAAGCGGCAGCGCTACTGTTGGACGGTGCCTCTTGTGAGCGGACAACCACAACCGTGGTTGCTAGGCGCGGTGGGGACTGACTGTGTGTCCCGGGTCGTCCCGAGGCGAGTAAATACTGACCCGCATCAACACCAAGAACCGACGCATCCATTTGATTGAGGTCATTTTGTTGAATGTGACCCCCGGCTGCGTCCTCGAGGTCTCCATGTCTGATTCTGGTGGATCTACTCAGTGCAACAGGAGGGTGAAGTCGGTTAAAATTGTTTTTAGTTGTCAATACCAGCTGAGCGCGTCTTCTGCTCTGCGCAGGTGAGCGATATTGAGTCCCCGTGCTCAGTAAACTGTACACCTGGCCGTTATTCTCCCACTGAATCCGGTGTCTCCACGGTCCAACACGTGCGCGTAAATGGTGCTGACCGGTTCCGAAACACACCAAAACACCTAGTAGGCAGATTAATACAAGCACTGACTTCTCCATGGCTCAATGTGAAGGTGTCTCTATGTGGAGAGGTCTGACACTGAGGCATTAACGACGAACATTTGAGTTTGACCTGGGTGATGGGGTGGTGTTTTGAATACACTCAACTCCGTCACGCAGTTACATCACCACTGAGAGACTTCGTGTAGAGGCGTCTTCAAATGTTTGTAATGTGAGTTACTCTCAGAAAAAAAGGGTTTTCACATGTACAGCAAGGAGCTACACTTATGTCCCAGATTAACCATTTCCCCACCGTCCAAGTAGAATCCTGGAACTAACGGTGCACTGAAAGCAATTAAGCCTACTAATATCTGTATGGAACTTAATTTCCTTGTAGTCTATTGGCACATTTCGCATAAGACACATTAGGGACTGTCAGTGTTAGTGTATGTCTTTAGTTGCACAGTGTACCGCTGGGCTTTAATGAACCTATTGAATCCCCACTCTGGGGCCAAGTCGACCTCTTCACCACATGATGGCAGTGGATCCTCACTGACAGTCAGCACTCTGACTATTTGTTTTTTTATCAAAGTCTTGTAAGTTTTAGTGTTAGCACGTAACGGCCCGTTGATTCAGCTTTGATTGAAGGGAAGATATAAATGCCAATGAAGTGACTTGAAGTTTTTTCCTCAAAATTTTGGATCCAGATATCATGTATTTCAAACGAACTTGTATTCACGAGTCTCCCTTAATTAACCTTCAAACCCTAAATGTATGCATGTATACTTAATTAACCTTCAAACCCTAAATGTATGCATGTATACTTAATTAACCTTCAAACCCTAAATGTATGCATGTATACGTATATTTAAGAAACAGAACACCTATCTTCTCTCCCAAAGCATGTCTGCCCTTCAAGTCTTGTTATGTGACATACTTCAAAGTCAGGTCAAGGTCAGGTCATATAAATAGATCACTATAAATCACTGTGGAGCTTTAAAGGGCTTATTGATCTCTTCATTCAGTTGCAGACCATTTAGATGAATATTTTTAAATTTTTTTTTATACTATATTGATCCCTTTAAGGGGGAAATTTGCCTCTCTGCATTTGACCCATCCCTGTATATAGGGCGCAGTGGGCTGCCAATGACAGGCGCCCAGGGAGCCTGGGATTCAGTGTATTGCTCAGGGACACTACGACACGTCCCCGTTGACCTGCTGGTTCCCAGACAACCCTCTTAACTCAGTCAGCCACGGTCACCCCACGAATATATCCCCATAACAGTAACATGAAGACTTTGCCAGACTGTTCAATGTCTTTCAAGGTTGTGATTGTTTAAATATAATATGTACATGTTTTGCGATGAGAAACTGGTATTTATTGGTAACAATAAAAAGAAAAAGACATGAGGCTCAGTCCTCACTCCTCTTGTTGATTGACAGATCAACAAGTCATCATACACATTACAAACGGCTATAAAAAACAAATATCCCTCATAGTGTTTTTCTGTAGGACAAAAAGTGGATTAGGAGAGTGAGACATGCTGAAAGAAACCCTCTAAATAACTCCATTGAAGTCTATTGATGTTCAAAACGTGTAACACCTTATTTTATTCTTCTCAAACATGCAAACCGTCATGGCCTGAAGTAATCCAGCATAACGCGTGAACAATAACAGACAAAAAACATAGCAAACTATACATCCACCAGAGGACAGTCACAGGTCAGCCTTATGTGGTGCGTACGTGCAACGTATATATACACACAATGATGCGGTTGTAGTATGGGGGAGGCCCTCACCTTTGCCTTTATTTTGTGTCATTCATCATGTGGCTCAGCTGTTCTGGCTGCTTGGACATGTGAACAGACTTGTAGAAAGTATACGTGGTGCAAGTCACGAGTGTGCATGGTGACAAAAAGCACACTCTGGATTAGTGGAGGTCAGAGTGTATAAAACCTCCTGTATCTGCACCAACACTACAAGAACCCTCTAAATATACTCACACACCCTGGCAAGCACCCAGAGCCTTTCTGCAATCTGTGCAAGTATAAATCCATGAGTGAGTGTGAGAAACACGAGCACGGTAGGTGTGTGTGTGTAAGTGTGAGTAAGTCGTGGGACATGATCACAGGGTCTGTTTAGCTCAGGCAGGCTGTAACCGGATGGGTGTCATTGCTCCAGCTTGTCGGGTGGTCTATCACAGTGTAAGCCTTTGAGATCTCTCCAGCCAGTGATACTGCTCTGTCCCTAACTCGTTGACACACATGATTTAAACCCCCAGCCATCCAACAACATCAATGAAGACTGGCTTCAGTTTCCATTGTAGTTTCTTGGGAGGTTAAAGTTACAGGGTTTTAACAAGAAACCCGTTTGTTTAAAATGTTCAGATATTGTAGCCTACTTTATACTTAGCTGCATTTTGACAGCCTGTGTATTAAAATGTCTGCATACCAAATGATCAGTTAGTTAAATAAATGTTGAACGGTAAATAAACTGCACTAAAGACCTTCAGCATCTTGCTTAAGGACACATCGACAGGTGGACAGGGAGGAGCTGGGGATTGAATTGAATTTACGAAAAATGTATAATTACCCAGCTGAACAAAAAGGGTTAAAATAGAAATTAGAAGTTTTTATTTTTCATATCCATGTACAGTATACGTATATTGCATTGGTTTTGTTATTCATATGAAAACTAAAATTGCATTTAACTGAATTCAATAATGTCGTGTTTATGATTATTGCATTCAAAACGTAGCTCCCTCCGAACCTGCGGTGTACTTATCCTGCAGTGGGTTACAGACAACCAAATTGAACTAAAGGACAGTACTTGAGAGGATGTACTCGGTTATTCTCCACCACTCGGTTTGAATGTCAACATGGAGACAGCAAACTTGAAGTTGCATGCTAAAACAATGAGAGATTCTTTCCATGTAGGTAATAAACCTCAGTGTCCTGTGACTCACGCACATAGAGAAGAGGTTTGTGAATCCAAAACAAAGACCTATAACTTCCCTGATTCCTCAGCAGCTCACTGACACCGTGGTGCCTGTATTCCGTTGTTGTTCTTACTCAAATGGGGCCGTTTAAAACATGGTCAATTTAGTAGACAGGAAAAAACTTCATCAGATTTACTCACACTGAATCAAAATAAGGGAGTTTATTTTTTACACTTACCAAAATATTGGGAACAAAGAGCAGTGGAGGACAGGTCTGAGAGTTATATTACTGACTTTATAGAGGCCCAGCATGCCAATGGATCAGTCACATGATTCACACAAGCTGTGAGTAACGAGGTCACGTTTGTACAGGAAAATATCTAGACTGGATTTTGTCTTCACTGTAAAGCTGCTTGGTATAATTAAGGCACCGTTTCGCACTTGCCTTTCCTTGTGTGGTGAAATTTGCATTATTAGATTGGGGCACCATTACCCAAAATCAGGGATGGATGTTAATTTAGATTTTTTTTTTCCTGACCGACCCTTAAAAACCCACCCAGCTGCAACAATAACTGGAGCACCGGACAGGACTGGGGACACATGCAGCCCTTTTCCTAGTATGTCGTAATTCTATTTTTTATAAAATAAAACTATGCCAAAGATAATTCTAAAATAAAACATGTACATAAATAGACTCAAATCATGTCAATCGACTGAACCAACTTAACTTCTAAAAGTGCAATGTATATAAAGATTATTGATTAATGTGTTCATTCATTAAGCCCATAAACGTTTGTGTGGCTGATATGGAAAGTGTAACACTTTCAGTGGACTTTTTACTGCTAATCGTCAAGTTGCTGCGACCGGTGTT
This sequence comes from Anarrhichthys ocellatus, assembly GCF_004355925.1. NCBI lineage: Eukaryota > Metazoa > Chordata > Actinopteri > Perciformes > Anarhichadidae > Anarrhichthys > Anarrhichthys ocellatus. The sequence goes on from NW_022280060.1 coordinate 1,909,719, forward strand.
TTCTGAGTTAGATCGTCTAAAGAGGACGTCTCATGTCTCTGCAATTAATGCAATCCTCAATGTGTTTTGTCATCAAGTATTTTGCTAACATTAACTGTTGACACATGTCCTCCAAATTGAAGTTAAAAAAAAAAGCAAAAAAAAAAAAAAGCAAGTTGTTTGCATCCCTGCAAAACACAGATATTATCGTCTTTTCTCCTTGAACAGACCCGCATGTGTGCGTGTTTTAACAGTCATCACACATACTGATGTCATTTTTAGCACCGGGAGTCCAGGCCAGTGTGGTTTACTCCACGTCCACCTGCTGGAGCCTCACAACAATCACCTTGTCACTCAATTTCCACAAGACACACACACACGACAGATCACACGTACAAACAGCTGATGTCATCAGGAATGGGAAGACAGGTCGTTATTTTAATAGGCGTCAAACTGAATGGGAACATATAGATGCACTACTTTTTCAAATTAACAGGAGACCTGTAGTTAACTACCGTTTTATAACCAAGAATTTATTCAACTCGGACTCAAAAATGAGCCAAATCACTTTTACTTTCAGACAGATTTTGATGCCAAAATGGTCTTTGTTCTTCTAATGGCCGTCAACGTACTTTGGGTGAAGAATACATGCACCTACCTGACCCGTTCTTTATTTAGCTGTGGTATGATGAGCTGCTCACACTAACTCTGTGACAGCATAAGGTATTCACTCAGGGGAAATGAGAAATTATTCTGGCCTCGCATGGAAACATAGGTGATGACGGCCTCGTGTGCTGTAAATCTGGTGTGTTAGTCTAAATCTTGTGGTTAGTCAATGACTTACTCATGGGGACTATCAAGTCCTGATCCCAGGTCTGGGATGAACAACCCACACTAAATGAATTCCTAGGTGACAAGATGAAACTGTCCAAACAACTACCAATACTCAAGTTTATCAGTATTTACAACTATTAAAGGAAATATGTAGTTCTCATGCAAGCTCATTATTATATTGCAAGTTCATAAAAACCCAACTGCTAAATTGAATTTTGTGAAGACAAGAAAATAGAGATTGTTTATGTTCTGTATATCAACAGCAACTAATGCATTTATTTGTAGGAGAATGCGACAAATGTTCCAGTACAAGTCAGTGGTTTAACATAACAGTAACATAGTATGTTCTGGTTCAAAAATGAATTAAAAAACAAAAAACACAAAACCATATTGACCATCTGAAGATGATAAAAACAAACAAAAAAAAAAAAAAACAATGATAAGTTAACATTGCTTTGTTTCAGTCACAAACAAAGAATAAAATTAGAAAAACGTCATAAAAAAAGAATCCATGGGACTATTTACAAGCTCTGTACAGGGATGAAGGAGTCTTCCTGCTGCAAGAAAGACAGAAAATAGTAATACCGTTAGGAGTTTGTACACTTTTACAATTGGACCAGTTCATATACATTTGTATTTTAGAAAACATGCATTTTGATGAGTTGTCCCTCAAATGTGGCAGATTTTTGAAACTAGGACATTAGACATCCCTAAAATGTAAATTCCCTTCAAATTGGAAACAGTGACGCACTTAAATCGGTCTTCTTATCTATAAACGATTGAGCAGATTGTTCTGAATGTCCTCATACACCTGGTTGTAGATGATCTCTTTGGACATCAAACCATCCAGGCACTCTGCAACAGTTAAAAAGTTCACCAGTTAAAAATCATACAACAAAAACTATTGGAAGTTGAAAATAAATGACACTTAATTTCCATGAGCAAATATGGATACATGGAAAAAAAAGACGGGCAACATACGGATATTCAAGCCACTGCTCTCCATCTCCCTCCTGTGCTTCAGGTACATCGGCCACACGTGGCCATCAAACAGGCCGGGAGGGTCGGGGACGGTGTACTGCCTCGTACTGAAAGCAATAACAAACTGTTAGAGAACGTGCACGAGCCATGACAGGATTATGGGCAAAAACAGCTGAAGTCAATGACTAGAAAAGAGTAAATGTGAGAATGTATTCTTTAAAATGTAGAAAAGGTAAAAACACTTTGTGTACGCTCACCTTCTCCTTCTCTTGCACTCCTCGTAGGGAATCGTGATGTAATAGCTCTTGTCGAAAACATCCAGCAGAGGCCTAGAGGGGAGATGAAGAAGGACATCGAGGATTATGCAAGTTTTCAAACAAACTAGAGAAAAAGGACAGTAGTGACTGCCCATACCATCTCATATCTATCTCTCTGCAGTGGGCTTGATATTCATCTCTAGCACACAGTGTCCACCAAGCAGCAGTGCGCTTTAAGGACAACTAACAGAGTCTGCTGAAACCCTTATCTTTAACTGCAGGACCTGCCTGAAGGGGTACACGTACCAATAGTAAGCATGCAAAACGAACATGTGACATTACAGAAATAACGTATACAATCTTTGTCGTCATACATTTCTCAGTATTGGCAAGAAACAGACTGTTCCCCATCACTGAAAATTACGTAATGTGAACGAGAGACGTCATTCATTTAGAGCCAGATTTAAAAACACAGAATAAATTTTACATTGTGCAAATAAACAAAAATGCTAATCACACACACACACACACACACACACTTACAGGTAGTTGTAGAGCAGGAAGCCCTCCACGATCAGAATGTGGGTCTGCTCGTCTGGGTCGGCCACGTCGGATGCAGAAGACAGAGGGACTCCGTGGGAACGGGCGAACTTCACTGGGTTCTCGATCCAGCCTTTTAACGTGTTGGTCATGGCCTCCATATCCATGGCGGTTATCACTACAGAGCAAAGTGGATAGAAGAGGAAGGGAAAGGATAGATAGTGAATTAGATTAGACGTTATTCAAGAATATAAAAAATTGAAAATGTGTTTTTGCATTTTGCACCAAGTTACGAGAGGGTATGAGCTTAATGTTGTGCGGTGTATGTAATGTTGGAGGGAGGAGCTATATGACATCAAAGTGTAAACAATAAGTCTTATGCAGTCTTTAGTGAAGTCTTACCATCCCATTGTCTAAAGCCGTCCTCACCGACTTCTATCTGATCGGGTTTCTGAAATAACATTCACCAATAAAACATTGCTGCAACCTCACGGCTCTGAACAAAAGTGGCAGATTCTACTCGCATGCAAAGAGTACTACGGCTAGAGAAGAGCACACACACACACACACACACACACACACACACACACACACACACACACACACACACACACAGAAGAAAAGGGAAAGGCGCAGAGCAAAGGGTATGCACAAAACTAAGCAAGGAATTAACTAAATGACACAGCTATGAAGAAATTGGGGGGGGGGATTAATCACTATATATTGTGAAGGTGCTAATGGAAATGAAGTAGAGAATAGATGCACAGGCCATGTTTGAATATTGTTAATTGATTGAAGGGCTGTTATACGGCTATATTCAAAGGACACAAGAAGCAGTAAGAAGGGACAAGCAGGTAGAGGAACTATGCTCCAAAGACATTAAGCTCATTTCTATAGCTACTGTGGGGAACACAGTGTGGCATAGAGTGGCAGCACTCACTACTTTGCTCACATGCAAAGCAGAGTTAAACAAGGAAACCGCTGGCTAACAAGAACACTTTTTATTGCTAAAACTCGCCTTGAAAAAGTCATCTTGGTGCACAACACAGCAGTTGGGCAGAGTCTTGGTCAACTTGTTTGTCAGGGTGGTTTTGCCACCATTCGTGACTCTGTAAACAAAAAGCAAAACGTGATAAAAAATGTAAATTAATAATGTGTTGCCAGCTACAGGTTTGATTTTAAACTATTTGGATTTGCAAGATTTCCATCAAAAGTGGTGGCGTGGTGCCATTTGTTTACATGGTGACTCAAAGTTTAGTTAATTTATACAGGGAAAAGGACACATTAGCCTTAAACACGGTTAAGTGTGTGCGTGCGCGCGCGTGCGTGATTAAAAAGTAAACAAATGGTGGTGAATAAAAAGCACATGCTCAGTTTTCATAATAGCTGAAATAACATGGATTAAATATAGTGTATTTTCAT
>NW_022280060.1:1914131-1964317 GCF_004355925.1 Anarrhichthys ocellatus
ATATAAATAAAGCTGGTTTTGGGACAATACTCATGTTCAATCTCCCTCCACTTTTGAACAGAGTCTCTCGGTGAATTTCAAATGTCCCGCTCGATCCATGACAATAAACCAGCCACACCGGACATGGCTGTAAAGTGGTTTAACTCTTTTCTGTCAGGCAGCTGATAAAACATGGCAACAGTCTCCAAACTACCAGTCAGGTAAACAATACCTTATTATTCAGATATAAGGAGTGTTGGATGTAACGTTAACTCTACGACCAAAATGTTAGTAACTAACAAGCTATTTAAGAAAAATATAAAACTCACCCGCCAATTCCTATAATGTATTTCATCTCTTCGTCTCTTCTCGACTGTCCTGCTCAACGTCAGCTGAAGAAACAGTCAACAGCACTTTTATACTAAGTCAGGATAAACATCAAACAAATCACACTCTTCAAAAAAAAAAAAAGTCGTAAATTTAATTTTTATCGGTCTGTCGGCGTTTCTTACTACTACTGCTCCATTGACTGAGCACGCGAGCCACTGCAATTTATATCCAACTTGCGTCGTATTGCGTCACCACTCACGCAGGCAGGGTGCGTCCTCGTGGTCGGACGTGCTCGTGCTCTTCTTGGCTAGTGCCTACGTGCCTCTCCGCAGCAGCCAATCACAGCCCGTAAACTTTCACATACTTACATATTTCACTTCACCTGATCTTATCCAACACAGCGATGATCAGCAGCTCGTGCTGTTCCGTTCAGCCGTTAATCCACCTGATGACCGTGGAAAACTACCATTGATGGTGTCTTATTGATACGTCCAATAGATACAGCGGTCTAAAATGGAACATAGTCACATAAAGTGTATGTTTATAAGTTTAGTTTTTTCCAGGCCAAACTCTGTATCTGAAGAAGAGTATTAATGAGCTCCCATATGAGTACATAGAAAGTGTGAAAAATACATTTTGGGAGGAACAGTTTATTCAGTTATATGTACAAGGCATAATCGATCATATCAATCTAAAGCACAGAACCATGAATGATAGATCATCTTCCCCATTTAAATCTGAGCAAACATTTTACGGCAGACAAATGGTAGGCAAAGAATTTGTAATAATATAAATATTGTGCTTTTATAGTCAAAATGAACATTTAGATTTTTGGAAAGGTCATACAAACCATTTCTATGCAAACCTTGCTTATATTACTGGGTGAAGTTTAATATAATAAACCTGTAAACTACAATAACTACAAATGGAAGGGCTTCACTTTATGTCACTTTGTCTGGATTTTTAAAAATCATTTGATGCAAAAATAGGCACACAGTGCAAACAAACCTCAAACACAAAGAATGACGAGCTGCAGTAACTGAGCTGTTCTATCAAGGAAGATCAATATTTGATGAAACTGCTCATGTTTGGTTTACTGGTTTGAAAACAGCCGAACAGGACTAACAATATTTGAAAAGTTGAACCTAAAAAAAGGCAAAAGAATTTAATTGAGATGGCACTTTAGAAACAGACATTTCATGAGACTAGTTTTCTGTAACAAAGAAGCATAAAAAGGTTCATTCTTTACGAACTACACAACTGCATGCCATCAATGCTACACAAAATATGCTTTCAGTAAACTTTTCTCCACCTAAAAATAACCAAATCTTATGAGTGCAAAACAAGGCAGGCAGGCATTACAATTGATGCAGTTCTTTACAAAAATAATAAATTCTTACTCCTCTGCTCTCCTGCTACAATAAGTTGAACAGATGGAAGACACGAGAGAAAATCAATGCAACCCCAGAAAACATCCAATCCCTAATGCATTAGGACGTTTGAGAAATGTTAAAACTTCGGTTAAATATGGGAATGTGCTGACATCGTCCCAAAGGTTCATCAGACACAACCACATAAAAACATAAAGGGGCTGCCGCTCTGCTGAACACAAGCTACATTTTTTACATAAGCTACAAAAACTTCATGATTCTGGAAAAAAGATCCTCAGAGGCCACTTTATACTTCATCGAGTTAGTGGTCATGAATATGATTTCACAACCTAAGCTGACAGCAAACGTTCCCATATGAAACAGATCAATAAGAATTATAGATATGCACAATTAATAACATTAATATGCATAATCATATGTACAATGTTTGTGTATTGTGTCTTGATTATTGCCACTTTCATACAAAATTATTGCAGATGTTTTGTCTACGGCGGGTTAGAATTATATTCGTCTTATGTCATACAATATATAATATGATTACAGTCTAAATGTTGATATATAAAACACATGTGTTTAATGTTGTATGACATATATTTATGTGGCCATAACCATGTTACACAAAATAAACAAGCATTGTATTTTACAACACATATATGTTTCTTAAAGATTTTGTCATTTGGGGTTTCCAGGTCACAAATTAAAATATTGTTCATGTTTCTGTATTTTTCTACACACTGAGGCACACCAATAACACATGTTACAGTACAGATGTTAGTACATTTGGACATTTTCAAAATGTCACCACGGCAAAAGAGAGATACAGCTGGTGTGAGGCAAACAAAGATGAAGGTGTCGGATGCATTATTTACATCGAACACACATTATATTCACACGAACCAGCATGAATATAAATGTATGTTTGGTCACACACTGACCTAACATCAGCATCTGCTACATCAGTAATGTTTCTGTTCGACATCTCTGGTCTTGCCAAGTGTTAAATATTTCATAACATATGTTCACATCAGTTGTATCAGGCAAAAAGCTGATTTCTCCAATTGTCAGATTTTTGATGAAGAATTCGTCATTTTTTCCAGTTAATTTTGTATATTTATTTAATTATTAACAAAAAGTTTTTGAAGGCGTAATCCTAAACTAAGTTACAACATGAGTATCATCAATTGGAGTTACAGTTGTTTCACCCAACACTGTCGTTCTTTAGTCTTCCAGTTTATTTTGTTTTGCATTATAGAGCGTGAGTTTCTGTCAATGGCCTGGTCCTCCAGAGCATCACGATGATGTAATATTACAATGTGGGCGATACAACAGGTCCGACCACACAGCAGGTTAATGAGTCAATGAACCCAGCTTTCCATAATGAAACACTTCCTGCCACTTCCTTTGTACATTTTCAAGTTTCCATATGAAAACCCCACTGGCAGAGAGGAAGAAGGGGTTCCACACAAAGGGTTAATGAGGAGGAGCTTCACCATCTTCGTGGCACAAATCTACAGCTGGATGTTGGTAAAACAGGGAAGCGTACAGTAGACTTGTTGGACACCGCTGCTTCATACGGGTAAAAATCCAAAGGTTCATTCTCCATACGTCTGTCACACACTGCATGAAGAAAAGGACATGCTTGTGGATGATGAAAGCATGACAAGACAATAAAAACATTTCTGCTGCTCATGTATCATGTAAGGGATAAATTGCCTTTAGTACCAAAAATCTTCAAATATACCCTTCTAAAAGAAGTTTTGCTTACTGGAGATTTAAATAACTTTTTTGATTTTTTTAAAATCAATCACTTGTTGCAGCGTCAAGCTCTGAACTGAATATGTGCTTAACCTCCCTGGTCCACCTTGATGGTTTACTTAAAGCAGATGAAGAAAGAGTTAATCTGTTGATTCTGACATGTAAAACTTAACCAAAGTCACGGCTCCAGTCTCATTTGGATGGAGCCTACACCAAAACGCAGGCAAGACACTGACTAGAGGAAAAGGGCACTCCAGAGAAGCTACTTTAAAAACCTGAAAAACAAGTCCGTCTAACGACCAAGCATCCATGTACAAGACATCACAAACCACAGATAGATATCCCCATTGATAATGGAGGAGTATCAACTGTATGAATGTGAATCGGAAAACATAATTATCTTTACCCATTGCTGCGCACTGTTTCTTTGTTAATAATCTATATGTCCATGGCCTTTTACTCAGCTAAAAGCACACTTGAATATTCTGTTTGATTATTTCAGTTTAAGAAAGAATTCACACAATTAGGCTACTGTTTTTCAAACTGGATAAATACATGATTGCTTTAAAAATGCATGTAACAAAGGAAATCTAATAGAATATTTAACATTTTGTTTACGTAACAGAAAGTGTAAAGAGTAAGCACACATACTGAAATATTAGACTTTGATCATAATCTGATTGTCGTATAAAATATATAAAAACAGTACACTGGAACTGATTATTGGCCCCTATTTAGACATCTGTGTGGAGATACAAAGGGCTATGTGGTGAATATATTTCAGAACAGAAAGCCACATTGGGGCTCCTAAAAGATACACAACAGTGGTTTATATTACCTTTACCTGCTGAGAAGCTGTCCTCATTACTCTTGATCTACAAGCATCGACTTCGGCCTGAAAATGAGAAAAAAAACTGTTAGAAAGTTGAAGGGATGACAACGTACCAAAAGTGAATGACTGTCCCAACTATTTAAACGTCCGATGTGAAAATATGATTTTTATATCCAGAGTGGACCATTACCTCTCAGATTTTTTAATTGGCTCCTGTGGGATTGGCTGCTGCTGCTGCTGTTGTCTGTGCTCCTGCTCCATCCTACACACACACACACACACACACACACACACACACACGCACACACACACACAGAGACAGAGAGACAGCGAGAGAGAGAGAGAGAGAGAGAGAGAGAGAGAGAGAGAGAGAGTTATTATAGGCATTTGGGCTGATGCCCATTTGGTTGTGAATCTAAAGGCAGTCTTCTCCATCCAATTAATTCAATTGAAGTGCTTTAACCGTAGTTCATTTCAAGTGCAATTTTGTATGAGCAATATATATGTATGAGAAGCTGATCTTATCAAATGTATTTTACCTTTCCCTCCTTACTTTAATCCTCTCCTCGTCAAATCTGAAAATAAGTAACACTGTTAGATCCTTCAGTAAATTCAAGTCCTTTTAAAGAGCTCAAGTATCTTATTTTACTTTTATTCAAACACATTACTCTTGTTCTTTGCCAGATGTACATGAATGATCATTATAAGGCAGGACAAGCTGCTGTCACTGCTACGGCTCGTTTTCTCCATCTAGTGGTCAGAGATACTTACTGCACTACACACTCGGGTACATGGACATGATCCATGGGGACGATCTCTGCAAGTTCATCCAGGCTGTGGACATACTGGATCTTATTCATGAACTTCACACTGCAGAGAGACAACAACAACAATAACAACACGACTACCGTTACAGTCGCTGCATCACCGATGTCTCAGTTACAAAATCCTCATGATCAAAAGCACAGCCTGGTGCTCATTAGTTCAGTACTAGAAAAAAGCATTTTAACTTGTGCACCGAGTTTTGTGGATTCCCTGCTTTCAGATATAATTGTTCAGTTGTTGGTGTGTGTGAGTGTGTGTGTGTATTACCTGATAAAGGGCCTGGATATAGCCAGGACGGTGCGTATGAACCATGTGGGATGAGCGATGACCAAAGACTTCAGGTTCTTCCTTAATCTGCCCTCACAACACGAAGAACAAGTCCATTCAGTTAGCACAGTTAAGTAAGTGTTCAAAATAAATAAATGTTAAACTGATAATTATTGAGGATTCTCTAAACGGAGTCCTGTTATAAATGTAACCTCGGAGTCATCCTCAGACTCGTACTGACAGCAACTGACAACTTCCATTAACCTCCAATTTGTGTCTGTCAGTTCCAATGTCATGCATTTCTGTATATTGACGGTGAACAATACTCAGCAGCTAATAGCAGGTTGGGCCGAAATCATATTTCAGTTCAGAACTGTCATCTTTTAAATGAGTATTAAGACGTGTTTTATAGACAGCACATCACAAATATAATATCTGAGTAGTTTCTCCTTTTACCACCTTCTGTCAATCATTTGGTAACATTTCTTGAGCCAACTGATCCCAGGCATTTTACTCCGAGGAGTGGCTCCGTTCATGTAGATGATCAGGTAATCTTCAGCCACCAGCATCTCCAGACTGCTCACCACATACCTGGAGGAAAGGGAAGGCTGTCATGTGTCGTATCCAAAACACTGAATAACCTCAAAACAGTTGCACGAGAGGGATCAGCATCATGGACGCCCAGATGCATTTAAAAGAACTGGGAAATTAAAAAAAGAATATGATCAAGACATGCCTGCTTTTGACCGAGCCATGTCACTTTCCTCCCAGACATGATAATAACTAGCCAACTAACTTCTGACTTTGGTGCCCAGTATACACATTAATCCGTTCCAATTTCAAAGCCTGTACTTGAAAACTAAGAGTCACTCACAGGAAGAGGTTCTCCATGATGTAGTGGTAGTCTGCACAGCTGTTGTCAGGCAGGTAACAGGCAGAGAAAACAATGATGGCATTAAGCCCCTCGCCATAATAACCTAATGGGAGAGAGTTTCAGTTAATAGTGAATAATGCTTCTCTGCATATGAGATAAACTGTAAACCATCTTCTAAAGACTCTCATGAGATTGATTTAATTGATTTCTGATTGACTGACCTCCATGTGTGATGACCCGGAGGTAGGGCCTGATGACCTGCATGTCAATACGATGCTCCTGTTCTCCGATAATCACCGTCCTCCAGAGGCGTCCGTTGTTGACATTCCCCTGTTCATCCACGTCTCCTGAACCGCAAGCGGGACCTGCTTTGGCCGAGGCCACCGGCGTGTCATCTGGACGAACACAGAGACAGATTTTGTTCTGAAATATCTGCCACATTGCATTGCACTGGTTCCAAGAGAGAGTGAAATGTATTGCCTGTGTGTAACCTAATCTTAAGTAAGTGTTGAATATTAGATTAACAAAACTGCAGTTACATTTTGTCTTGCTGTCTAAGGATTAACATTTATTAAGGATTAGGACTCAGGTTTGTGGCTTAATTTAGAATTAGTTTTAGGTTGAAGATATCCTAACTCTTCAGTTGTGTACAATGATGGAAAAAGATCCTTTACTGAATCAAAAGTGGAAAAAAGTTGAAAGTCCTGAATTCAAAAAGTAAAACATACTAGTGTCAATTAATAAAAGTAAAAGTAAAAATTATGCAGAATGGGTCATTTCACAGTGTTGTATTATTATAGATTAATATATATTTCTTTGACTGACAAATACATGAAAGAGCATTTTAGTGTTGTAATTTGGAATTTGCTGATTCTGCAAACTTCAGTAGATATCTGTCTAGATATATGCATATGTGTTTTTAACCACCTACCTTCCCACTCCAGCTCATTGCCATTGGTGATGAACTCCAGCGAGTCTGTCTCGTCGGGCGTATCGATGTCATCAACATTGATGTCCAGGTCATCCGGTGTATCCAGGAAGTCATCTGACAGCAAAGAGCCCTCGCTTCGGTCCAGTGAAAGGTTCATCTCCGGGGCAATCAACGTACGCCGTTTGCGGTGGGACGAGGACATGCCGCCTCCTCCTCCAGGTGGGCTTACATTCAGGAAGTTAGGGGGAGCTACAGCAGGACGAGGAGAGGAGAGACAGATCCGAAAATGTTAGTGATGTCATAAATCAGGGTTATTATGGACTTTCCATTATTGACCAATCAGTGACCCCCGATGTTTACTTACAGGCTCTGTCGTCTGTGAGACCACAAGAGGGATCCATGTCTCCGTACTCTGGTAGTGGTCTGGAGGGAAGCATACACAGGTGAGCAACCAGCACTGAGCTTGTTGAGTATAATATATAATATAAAGCCGGTCATGATGCTGCTGAGAACAGAGGTTCAGCAGAACAATCATGGCTCTCACTGGATCTTTAATATAAGCAACCATAACTTTTGAATGTAGCATATTTATCTTAAACTCCAGTCTGTTCTCCAGCATACAGCAGTCTCAAACGATGGCCTCACAATAGAATGTAGCATTGTGATTAGGATGGTGTTCAATGGACCAGTAAAGGCGTGGGTGTAACTGATCTGGCTAAGCACTAAAAAGAGGAGCAAGCAGAAGATGATAGAGATGGTAATTAACTTCTCACTGGGGGGGATAAAGGAGAAAATGGGAGGAATAAAAAATAGAGACTGAGTAGAAGAGAGAGAAGAGGCAAGAAGTATGTCTACGCACAGACAAAAAGGTGCAGCTCTCTTTCCCTCTATGCTACTTGTTATTTACCCTGCGCAGAAGGAGGAGCAAGCTGGAGATCCTGCCACGCATATTGTGTAGCATCCATGTGTTTTTTTTGAGAGTAAGCAAAACTATGCACATTAGGACAGACGTGTTGTTTTGCATATGAGCAACAACACCCGATGCAATCAGGGACGTGGAAACGTTTACAACTAAATGGAAGAGATGCAGAGAGTCACAACGCAGTGTCATTCAGCAGACAGGATCTTAGCTGCATTCCTGCGAAAGCCAACTGCCTCTTCCTCCCATCTAGAGGGGGACAGTGTGTGCTCCCCCTGAGCCAACAACACTGGCTTTAGCCCAGAGAAACAGACACTGATGAACGGTTCCACCCTTTTCCCCCGAGGATCCCTGCAGTGATTATTAGTCCAATGCTTCTTTTGTCAGAAATTAAGTCAATTCTATGAACAGATTCATGGGGATTTCTAGTTTTAACAAAAGCAAGATAATCTATTTTGTTCCAGTTCATAGCTGCATTGTCCTTCAGCTACAAACAACAATCACATGACAAATCAATGATGCTTACCTTCTGGAAATAGCCCGGGGCTGCTGTTGTCAAGGCTGATTCAAATAGCTTTTTAACCTGACACACCTTTAGATTTAGTCTGCTTACTCAGTCCCTGTTTGCTCAGCTTATAACAGACAGTGTAGAGCAGAGCATCTCTCACAGGATGCCTTGATAATCCATTTGCTGCTGGCTATTCCTTCGTCTCTGTCTGGCTTCAACAAAAAACTGCCACCATTTTCCTGACGATGCTGTGTTGTTGATCAGTGACTGCTCTTTGCGTCAAATGACGTAGCCTGAGACCATCTACAGACAGAGCTGCACCTGCTCCCTGGCTTCCTGCCTCCCATTCTGACGGAGGAGGAGGGGGGAGGAGGAGGAGGAGGAGGAGGAGGAGGAGGGAGCCCAGAACTGACTGTCATCACCCTTCTCCCCTGCTCTTTTTATGCCCATCAAGCTCTGCATCTCCACCTCTGAACATCAAATTCCCACACTCTCTAAATCGCTTTAAAACCTTTTTTTTTTATCATTTATCTTTCTCTCTGTCCGTCTATCTTACTGTGAACATGTAATTAAATGTCACTGGGCTCAAACCTTGCACCCTGTACATTTTACAGCAACACAATAAGCGTACATAGATCCACTGTTGCTTTTATAATAGAACAGAAATAAGATATGGCTATCATAGGTAAGCTTTTATAAAATAAAAACTGTCAATATTACAAAACCACAGATTAATATAAACAGCACTGCTTCTAAATCCACACAGACAATAAGAATTAAGAAACCCTGTTTGGCAATTCATCCCTAAATAACTGCACAATTAATCTTAAATAATGAGATTCTAATCCATAAATTAAAATGTGCTGCATATTCACCAGCACACACATTCACAAGAATATGCCGTATAGTTAAAGGCACACACACAGCTCTAAGAGATGCCATAACGACAGCTTTTTCTGCTCAAGTGTTTCATAGTTTTCCACTTTCAACATCATCCAATTGACATCAAAAGAACAGTGAACGAGATGGTGATTAGTAGAAAGTAAAAGGATCCCACCTGGGGAAGTCTTCATCCTGCCACTCGTCTTTCACCTCCAAGTTCTCCATTCGTAGAGTTGCCTCTGTGGTGCCCATCCCTCAGGGAAGAGAGCAGAGGCCTGGAGATGTGAAGAAAACTGTTTATGAATGAACTCCAGTTACAATAACAAAGGAAAAGCTGTCCCATAAAATGTGTGTACTTACTAGACAGTCAGCTTCATGGCTGCACTGCAGGAACACGTGTTTGACTTAGATGACAAAGGGAAAAGTCAGCATTGTTGCAGGATTTTTTTTCAAATACTTTTCCATTGCAATTTGGGGGCTGTATCCACTCTTCAGTCAGATGTTTTTTTATCCCCGACCCCGGAGGAGCACATGAGAGAGGCATGTGACTGACTCGAACAGAGCCCACTTTTAGCTCAGCTCTCCTCAAAGTCAAATATCATGTACAAATTTCTTCCTAGGTGGAATTCAAGAGGCCAATGTGGAGAACGACATGCACATTTAATCCTCCCTCACTGCTCCTTAATCCTGCCGCACTGATGTGACTGTTGCCTTTTACGCTCAAACTTTATGTCACCAATAGTATTAACAGAAGAAACAAAAACTTCTCTTAAAATCTAATATTCATTTGTTTCAGGAGTTTGAAGATAATCCATATACTGGTGAATGCCTTTACAATGATTACACACCGACTGTATAATCAACGGTGGCATTGAGATGCACTGCACTCTTCTTAATTATAGGATGTAATGCTGGAATCCAGATGCGTTATCACAACACAACAGTGACACATTAATAACAACAGGAAGCACAGGTCTGTTTTGGCTGGTGAACTGCATGAGAGGAGCACTGTGGATATTTAATTGGACTGTAAGTCCTGTTCTCTTTGTAGTCCTCCACTCAAGTATAAAATGTCTGAGCAGCTTCTGCTGAGTGACAGAGGATGGTCAGGTTTGTGTTGGAGGTTATTCTTACAAACAGAGGAAAGGCACATCATAACTGCTTGTCAGGGTCACATTAATGCGGTTCAGAGCGTGTTAGGAGAGCGCAACAAAAATACTGTTGTGGGAGAATAAAATACAACAAACATTCTTGTCGGCAGTGCATAATGTTGCTGTGATATAATTACTGAAAGGAGTGGAGTGGTTTTGGCAGCTACACTTGTGGCTTTAATGGAAGACAGCCATGTCTCACATAGAGGAAATAATTCATTTTTACAGGCCTAACATTACACATAAGGAACAAAGCAAAGATAAGAGATTGTACCATGAAGCAAAATCCACTAACACATCACATGTTTGTAAAATCCAATGTGACAACACCCGATAAAGAAAGCGGTTAAGCAAGAGGGAGAGCAGAAAACAGAATAAATCAATGACAATGAGGTTTCTTCTTTCTCACACCATGTTTGACAGGCTGGGAAAATGTTGACAATGTAATGCAAATATCTTTAACCTTTAATGTTGTATTATGCTACCCATGTTCAATCATTCTGCTTGCAAATTCCAATATTGCAAAATATACTAAATTAATTGCCATCAAATGTGCAAAACGTCACAGAGTAAAGAGACCCCACCACCTTTCTGGGTCATCCCAAATGTAACAGCCAAAAAGGAAAATACCTAAATGGATTTCATGTGTTAGTGGACATGTTGTGCATGCAGTCAGTCTAAGGTGTCTGATTTGTGCAGCGAGCAGAATAGAGATACAAGGACGTTAATTCAGTGACTATATACTCACATGAGCGTTGTGAGATCCCCTCAAAACCTCTCGCTGGTCTGTGTGTCCTCCCTCCTCCTCAGTCACAGATGCAAAGATTCAAGGGGAGAAATTCCTGATCCTCCACATCAACAGAAAAGCAGAGGTCAGGCTGAATTTTCTCTTCTCACGCTCCCTGTCTTACACTCATTCACATGCATACACACACACTTGTGCACAGACACAGTCCTAGTGTCCTCGATGTCAGCCGCTAGCCAGCAGCAGGTGTCTAAAGACAGGGGGCACCTCTGTGGTGGACCCCCCCCCCCCTCTTCTCCTCCGCCTCTGGCCACCTTTGTTGGGGAAAGACTGGCCGTGAAGAACGAGCTGACAGCCTGCCTCTCAGCTCGCATACGTCCACACCACCAAGACACAAAATTCCTTTAATCAGAATGCATCTGCTCTGGCATCATGATATCCCTCCCTACACCGCCTTCTTTTCCCTGCTTGCAAATCCAAATACCTTTTTTTCCACTCCCAAATATCAATTCAATCCCCTCTCCGTGAGGGGAAAATGAGCACCAGTCTCTGTTTCCCTTTACCCCATCAGATAATCCTGCTGTTGTTTTCAGTGGTCCTCTATGTGGCTGCTGTTCCCTGGCAACAGCATCTCTCTCTCTCTCCATCCATAGCTTCTCCCCTCCTTCTCTGTCTCCTCGCCCCACTCTCCTTCATACACCCCAACTCTCCTCACGCATTAATTATTCAGTCCCTTACTTCACTTGCACCCACCCAATCATATCACTGCCCAGTTTCCCTGCAAAGTGTGCTGCTGGCTGCACATTCCTATAACAGGCCTCTCTGTATAATTAGGGCATTCTGTTCCTCTTGTGATCTACTAATCACGTCATGTATATTTTTTCTATTTGAATCTGACATTTGTGTCCCTCTTTAGATTTATGCCATAACTGTCATCAATATGTGGCGAGGACATGTTTAAAACCCAAGGGTCGTCTTTATTAGCTGGAACATTATGGTTACCAGGCAGTTTAATAAGAATCTGAATCTGATGATATGTTGATTTATTTTTGTCTACAAACTCAGTGCCCGGTAGTTAGGTTTAGATGAGATATATTATTTGTCATTAATGAGTATGTCAGCATGACTGACAGGCACACGCGACATTCAGCAGATACAGCAGAACGAGATGATTCATTGTACGTTACTTCCGTTTTCGCGTAAACCCCGTTTTTTTTAGGGTTAGGGTTTATATAGTCTATGTTTAGGCGACAGTAAAATATGAGTAGCAAGGTATTTTAGCATTGCAGTTTTTATTTTGTAAACCAGGCCTCAAAAATTAACTAGATTCTTTTCTGCATTTGCATTTTTTTAAATTTATTTCCTTCCCAACAGGAGTATATATCAGAGCAAAGAGTAAACATGCTCTTTTATTTTTCCTCTTTTCCCTCTTTCTTTATTTTTTTTGTTCTTTGATCCCTTTCACATACACCTAACTTTCTACTGTTTATTCAAACACAAGCAAAAAAACTATTGTTATTGTTAATTATTGGTGCGCATGCGTGATGTAGTTACGTGGAATCCCAAGAACAAATTGTAAAAATAAATTTATGCCCAAACTGTTAGTGTAAATTAACTGCAATGATACATTTTCTCGCTGAGTTTTCGTTCATATCTCAGATATGTTTTGTTTTTTTTGTCTAACGCAGTTCCGGTGAAGCAGAGCGGCGTTGCCATTGGCTGCAGTAGAGGGGGTGAACTATCTTGACAGATAGTTTCAGGGTTTTTACTGTTGGCTACCAATACTGTACTGTACTGGGGATGCCAAGATGGCTGCAAGCAATTATTTCGGGTTCACACATGCTGCCGGTCCACAATACAGGTAATTCAAGAGATGCAGGTTGATGTCAGTGTGTCTGTTGTGTCACATTTATCAGCCGCCGGTGTATAACGGTCAGTGGTGGGATTGATGAGCTACACAGCTAGCTTCGCTTGACCCGCTAGTTCGGTTAGCTAACGTTAGCTAGCTGAGTTTGCAGGCCAGCTCTTACCGACACGCTGCTTGACTTAAGAGAACCCCAGTACGGTCATCTTTGGGTATTCACGGGTCAACAAATTACCACTTTAAATACTTTGACGTCAGTTATAGCAAGCGTCACGAAACCGGTTTAGGTAATCGCTGTGACGGGGTGATATTTTGGCCCGGTGTTCAGGAT
Organism: Anarrhichthys ocellatus; assembly: GCF_004355925.1. NCBI lineage: Eukaryota > Metazoa > Chordata > Actinopteri > Perciformes > Anarhichadidae > Anarrhichthys > Anarrhichthys ocellatus. The sequence goes on from NW_022280060.1 coordinate 1,927,716, forward strand.
TAACAACCTGTACTGAAGGTCCCCCTGTCTCACAAACAGTGTACTTGTACCTGTAATAGTCCGACATGCAGCTACAAAGGAACATTAAAGTAGATTATGTTAAGGTAGATCATGGACACTGGTCACCTGTAAAACTCTTAGTAGCATGGGTTGGTGTTTGGCAACTTTGGTTTGACAGGTACATCGTTTAGCCATCTTGACAGGTAATCGGATATAATTAGCATATCATGTAATTATCATTCACTGCAGCAACGTTTCCTGTTTTGTCTGGTGTTTAGATATTTTTTGACTAGCACTCAACAAACCTGTCAAACAGTAGAAAACTGATGTTTTTACAATACAGAGTGCTGTTGTATTAATTTGTCATGTTTCCCTTAGTTCATTCACCAAAGTCTTAAATTGTGCTAATTCTTGATTGAACATAAAGCCTCACAAAGCAGTAAACATGTCGCTGTGTTGGAGCTGCAGGAAGGTTTTAGTCTTCATGAGATGCACACACCTGGTGCAAGGTTACAGTATCGGGCGATATTATTAAAATCCGCCATCACAATGTGTAATTCGATACTGCAAAATCAATATTTAGTGCAATATTGCCGTAAAGCAGTTTCCCCCCCATTGGTTGCAAAATTCCCATAATAAACTCACAAGTCCAGAGATGTCTCAGGGAAACACTGTCAAAGTGGTCAGTGTCCGTTGTCCTATATGCATAATGTATTTATTACAATTCTGTTTAGGGTTTGCTAAAAGGTTTAGTTGGATTGGAACCATGCACTTCATTCAGCAGCACTCTCTTTCATCACATGTAGAGATATTTCACCAGCATGTCATGAAAAAGGAATTCAGTAAAATGACAACCCTCTGCATGCATGGTGCATTTATGGCCATTAATTAGTTGTCCACTAAAATAATTTGCTGCGTACCATTTCTGAACCATACCACATTCACATTTAATGGAAATATTTGAACATTTAAAGGACTCCTCACACCCCATAAACCCTCCATTCAGTCTTCTACATTTGGGTAAAAGACTATACGCAGTATCAAGACTGGAACATCTCGGCTCGCTTCCACAAGAGCACTTATCCTGAAGCAATCCGCATCCTAAATCCTTCACCGGTTGTATAATGAAGCACATGTACTTTAACATGTCACTTTAAGGGCATGAGCCGTCTGCTGGCACTATTTGTATTTATTGTATGGTTACTGAGTGCTGCAGGGATGGATGTGTTTTTGTAGGACGTTGGCATCGCACTGGTTCCCTCGAGAAAAAGCCGATGGGATTTCTCTGTTGGATTTTGGATTATTGCAGAAAATAAATTCTCTGGCAAACTTATGATACTTGCATGTTATGTTCAGCAGGATAATCTTCACAAATGACCACTTTCATGATTTTTGAAGCGTGAATGCAATCGGCAGAAGTAAAACATCTAATGTTGGGCTATAAACACACTAGACCACGGTAGCATGTGCGTGAGTATACACAACAAGGACTAGATGGCGTTATGATGTTTTGTAGTCTCATTTAGCCACCAAAAAAAAAGAAAACTATTGACTTTGCCACAAAGGAGCCGGAAGTGCAAAAATGCGAACTAATTTTACTCGCCTGTTCTTTCCGTGTGCTGTGTGCGGTTGACAGCAGAAACAGACAGTGAAAATGACCTTTTGACAGCATATTGACATCACACTATCGACATTACTACAGTTTTGATGTCTTTATCTGTAGATGTAGACATGCCCGGACGTCCACCACACTTATTCAGGTGAAGTATCTGATTCACAACATCACATGTAGCACTAGCACAATCCAGTTAGTAGGTTGTGGAAATTCTTTCCCACATTGAGATGATTACATTACATAGAGGAACTATTGAGAGGCTCAATGCACTAGTCAACTTTGGAAAAATGGGTTTTTCCAAACCCCATCTTAGTACTTTCTATTTTTTTGTATTCGAACTCCGTTTCCTGTATAAATTCTAACGTGCAACTGTTTTTAATTTTCCCCCGGGTCCAGTACATTTTTGTAAGATAATACGGTGTTATGATTACTCCCACAGCATGTTGAGTCCATACTCTTTCATGACCTTTTAAGAAGTCATTTAAGTTTAGCTCACTTGTGTTTTGTTCATCTAGACACTGAAAGCTTAATAAAGATGCTGATATCATCAGTTACTGATGCCGTTGCCAGTAACTGCCATCCCCATCCCAAACCAGGCCAACAACGACAACGCTGCTGCAGAGTTCTCTCTGTCAATGCAGGGCTGCTCAGCGAATCATGTAATATTATTAGTGATCACAATTTTGACCTCCGTGATTAATTAATCTGGATTGGATGTTGACGTTTTGCATTTCACTTGTCTCTCTATTTTTCGCTCCTATATTTAGCCGTGTTAGCGGTGTGACCAAGCGGCAAAAATAAAGCCGACGCATTCAATATTTGATATAGTTATACATGGGCATCATTTATATTGGGCTGTTGGTTAGTTAGTGAGTTGGTCTGTCCACCACTTCAGTCCAGACTGAAGTATTTCATCAACTATGTGATGGATTTATATGATATCTTGAATAGATGTTCATGGCGCTCGGATGACGAATCCTCCTGACTTTGTTGATTCCCCGATGTTTCCTCTTGCACCACCATAAGGTTCACATTTGTGGTTTTGCCTCAACAACTATTGGATGGATTCCCCTGAAATATAGTACAGAGCACTGACATTCATGCCTCCTCTGACTTTTTTTTAGCTTGCCAACATTAGCATGTAGCTCAAAGCACCACTCTTCCCTAGTAGAAGACTCTCAATCTTGTTAAAATATCCATACACTTGAACGAAGTTTTGTTAACTAAGAAGTGAGTGTAGTTTAGAAATACTCAAGTGCAGGTAAACTATTACAGAAATGGATTAATTATTATGATAAATGGAGTAAAATGATCCTAATTATCATTCCACTGTCCGTGCTAGCATTTATCAAGGTTACCTATATTGTAAACCAGTCTCACTGTTAAATCAGGCATCAGAAATATCATACCATGATGAAACAGACAGTAAATGCATAAATAGTCTTTAATTTTCCTTCCCTCTCCTCTCCTTCAGTGCCCAGCCTCCCCCGGCCTATTCCCATCCCTCTACAGCCAGTTACAGTGTCCAGCAGGCTCCAGCCGTGGCTCATGCAGTGACTGCATCCTATTCTCCAGCTCCAGTCCAGGCAGCCAGGCCTGTGGTCACTGCCCCTTACCCCGCCTATCAGAGCCACCAGGCTCCTCCTGACTACGCATACAGGCAGCCAGACCCCCCGGCCCCCCCGCAGCCCACCACCACCCCACAGACGTACCAGGTGTACCCGGAAACGGTGAGTCGCTTTCTGCTTTCTTTAATATCTCTTCTCAGTTTCTCATAGCATGATGTAGTCATATTGGATGTAATGTAAATAATTTAGTTTTGGGTCAAATAATGTGATTTTTAGCCACTGGGACAGACAGCAGTGCATGCTCCTTTTGTACCAACTTTCACTGGGATTGTCTTATTTTATTAGTTTTTTAATCTTGTTGCTTTCCAGTTTGATCAAATGCTCTCTTGTAAACATCAGCAGGACAACTACAGCTACGGGCGTCCTGCAGCTGTGACTACCTATGACAATAAACAGTACTACCAGACGAGTATAGCTTCGGCTCAGAGGACGCACACAGATAATTACTACCAGACTGGTGAGTCACTTTATTTTTCTCTGTTTGCAGCTGATGTACCACTGCATATGTGAAGAAAGTTGTATAAACTCTTATACAACCCTGCACAAAATCTGATAAATTGCCTCGAGTGATGTCATTTGAGTCAGCTTTGGTTAAATGATGACAAGTTTAAAATTGAAAAAAATCCAGAGGGGTGGAGTTAGAAAGCAGTGAGCTTACCTAATTGAATACCTAAAAGTTCTATAACTAAAAAATATTGTTGACTGTTGTAAAACGAGTGTTTCACTGACATACACCCCTCAGTCTTGCTGGGGGATTTGTGGGTCATCGGTCCTGGTGTTGTTAATTCTTATTCACTGTTGAAGCTGTGATATGATATACTGTATGTGGAAGGTGTCTGTTGCTCATTAGCTTGTGAAATAAAGATCCTTCCTGTGCTGCCAAAAACTCTGACAGGCAGTCCCAGAGGATAGGATGGATGTCTCAGATTTCTTTTGCTGTGCTCTCTTCTCAGTCTAATACCCTTCCTCTCCACCTCTACTGCCCTTTTCTCCTCTCCCCCCCCCCCACCCCCCCACCCTTTTCCTGTATCAGTAGGAGTAAAGAGCGCTTACAGTCCAGCCCCCACCACTGTGTACAGCCAGCCTCCTCCCCCCCAGAGGCAGGTAACGGCCCTGAAGCCCCTGGCCCCCTCTGTGTCCACCAGCTACAACATCTACCCAGTGTCCACCAGTGTGCAGCAGCCGCCCACACCCATTTCATCCTACACCCTCGGCTCCACCTTCGGCTCCACTGTTGCGGCCACCACCTACTCAGGTAAGATAAGACGAGATATAAGATAAGAAAGAATTGAATTCATCCCGAAGAAATATTTGACCCCAAAATACTTCATATACATAATCAAATAGATATCAGTTTATCGCTGATGTGTATAGCTTAGTGCGTAGCTTTTTATTCATAACGTTGACATTTCAATTCTAAATCCACATTGTGTTCCTTATTTTTGTAATGAAAATAATGAATCAAAGCAGTCCGAATAAGAGACGGTGTGCAGCCACATATGTTAATATATGAAAGTGACAAGAATTTTAAAAGCGGTGTGGCAATCAATGTCCATATTCAAATGCAATGTCTTGGTTCTTTTGTAGAAGAAATGTTTTAAAAGTTGTGAATCGATTCAGAATATTAGAAGACAAGAATCTAGATTCTTACGTGAATTTAATTCTTTCTCAAGTTGCTAATGAGCAGTGCTCAGAACAGAGAGTCTTGGCCTGGATATCAGCTGGCTACACCAGAATCCCACAAATGGAGCCCCTTGCCCCCAGAGGCTTATCCGTAGTCAGACCAATAGACGATGGGTTCAGAGAAGATTGGACTTCTGTTGCTCCTGAAGTCGTGTTATTATGGTAAGAATGGCCTCTGAGCAATGTGGAACAGTGTTACCTTGATGGCTCACATTACCTCAGTCTTTGAAAGAAAGGATTTAGCGGAGGGCTATTCAGTGTGTTGCAATCTGAAAGTGTCACAGGGAAGTTCACCAACTCGTCTAGACGCTTGGTGACGTAGTGACTACTTGCAGTGCAAGTTTGTGAACTACTGTAGCTGGTGTGCTGAGCTATCACTCTGCTGGTTCTTGAGATTGAGTATCTTCTTGAGAGAACAAAGGTGTGAGCTGATTCTGAGAGGCAGCGACAGGAGTATACAAACGTTAGCACCTTGCTAATTCAAGCTTACGTTTCTTATGACACATTTTCACATTTTTTAAGAATGACTTTGGCCGTCTTGGTCCGAATGTTGGTGCAATTGCAGTGCCGGTAATTTCTTGCATGACCGCTGACTAATAACTGACCCATATATTGAATGCTTCTGTTCTCTCTAATAACTCTCTGTCCTCGCTTTCTTCCTCCCGCTCTCTCAACCCCAGGCATTAGCTACTCCAGTTATGACTCAACCGGCTATACCTCCACACCCACCCCCTCCTATTACCAGCCGGCCCAGCAGGCTCTCACCCAGCCGCAGCCTCCACCTCAGCAGCTGCAACAGCCCCAGCCCCCCATCCAGCCACCCCTTAAACAGCTGACGAGCTCCTCCTGGAGCAACTCGGGCAGCAACATGGTGACAGCTCCGACTGTAAACGCCTACAAAAAGCCCACATTTCATCAGAGCAAGCTGCAGAAGCCCAAAGGGCCTCCCAAGCAGCCCCAGCTGCATTACTGTGACATTTGCAAGATCAGCTGTGCAGGCCCTCAGGTAGGAGTTTATAATGAGCTTCATACAAAGCTTTCAACTGAAAAGCTTTATTGTGTTGTGCGTTACTGAGCTTTGAATAAGATATACAAACACAAAGAAATGAGAACAGACACACTACAATATCAACATTTAAGACCAGAGTACATCTTTTAATGTCTATATAAAAACATATAGTTTCATAGCTGGTTAACATCATTAAGTATCAGCAGTTGTCTGATTTGATTGTATTATATTGAGTTTATCTAATCGCAGAATAAAAAACACTGAAAAGTAACAAATATGAGTGTTTCTGTATATGTATTTGGAAGCTACATCTTGCTAACTGGTTTGATTTGCTGCACCAGACGTACCGGGAGCACCTCGAGGGCCAGAAGCATAAGAAAAAGGAGGCAGCCCTGAAATCTGGGGGGCAGACTGGGGCCAGCAACGGGCCCAGGGGGGTCCAGACCCAGTTACGCTGTGAGCTGTGTGACGTCTCCTGCACCGGAGTGGATGCCTACGCCGCACATATCCGTGGGGCCAAACACCAGAAGGTTAGCACGGCTGTGATCATTTCTCTTAAATATCGGCCTCTGTAGTAGATATTGACGTAACATGCTTTCTTTATTGAACATGACTGTGGTGAACTCATGTGATGGTCCAATCTCAGCTGCCAAGTCTTGGAACAAAACCTGCCTTAAGGATTTGGGATGGGATTTAGTATCAGGAGGTCTAAATGGTTGTATCTTCCTCTGTTCCCTTTGTCAACCTTGGAAAGGTGGTGAAACTTCACACCAAGTTGGGTAAACCTATACCTTCCACTGAGCCAGTGTTGGTGAATTCGGCTCCAGTTGTCACAACATCGACAGCTGGGAAACCTTCGGTCTCTACATCCACTCCTGCTTCTGTCTCAACCACTTCAACTGCGACTGTGACGCCCAAACAGGCGGCTGTAAACGTCAATGCCAAACCAGCACAAGCCAAGAAACCAGCTCCTTCCAAAATAACTGTCATTTGTAAGTTTGCTAATTTGTTACGTTGATTATTGGAGATGTTTCTCTCCCCCATACGACCCATTTATTAATGAATAACTGCCAAACGGAGCTTAATATCTACCTCCATAATATTCATTTTCAGACAGTTTGAAGACATTCTGGTTGTACACACCACAAGTGACATAAATAGTTGTCAAGAAAGGATGGGTGTGAGTGTCAGTTTTGGAAAGGTGTCGGGGTGTGTCCCAACCTACTTGACCATCTGACGGTGCATACTGACTCCTTTAGTCTTAAACTAGTGGCATGAAGGTCTGAACAGGATTATTTAGCCCCTCCTCATCCTTGCATAAACAAAATCCTGAAGTTCAAAAGCAATGTGCACCTGCAAAATAAGAGTCCGTGCTGAGTCAGTGTCTTTTCCTCTCAACAAATGGACATTTGATTTAAACTACAACATTTTGCTTGCTGTGTTGTTAAATAAGTGTTTATTTTGAATGTTTAATCTTCAGTTTTACCAACTAAGCATATGACTCGGGCAAACTTCATATCATTCTGCTCTAAGGACATAGTGAATCCTTATTGGTGTCAAAGCAAGGTCAAATTTAATTAACAGAATGAACTGTTTCGCAACAATTTAAACAAATCAAATGACTTACAAATACTGTTACATAAATGCTTCTCAAGATGGAATCTTGAATGGTCGTCTATCATTGGTTATTTACTAACCTCTGGATTAGAATAGAAATTGGAGACTATAAATACCGTTCCTTAAATGAACTCACTAACTTGTAATATTTGACCTGCTGCATAGCCAATAAGCCGGTCAGCGCTCCAGCAGTGACGGCGGCGGTGGTTGTTGCCAAAGCGGAGGAGCCCATGCAACAGAGAATGGAGCCTGAGAGTGACGATGAGGACTGTGACAGAGCTGGAGGCCAGGGAGACATCCAGCCAGTGGGACACGACTATGTAGAGGAGGTCAGCAGGAAACAAGAAGCCTGTCGGAGGGATATATGTTGGTTTATATGCAAATTGAAAAACAGTTACCGTATTTTCCGCACTATAAGGCGCACTGGATTATAAGGCGCACCTTCAATGAATGGCCTATTTTAGAACTGTTTTTATATATAGGGCGCACCGGATTATAAGGCGCATAGAACAGAAGCTACTACAGTCAAACGTTTGACAGGGGTTGCGTTATGCATCCACTAGATGGAGCTGTGCTAAAGGGAATGTCAACAAAACAGTCAGATAAGTCCTTCAGTCAAACTTTATTGATTTTTGATTTCATTCACAATACGGTAACTTAAACATAGAGGGGAACTTTTCCCTGATTCAGTAAACACGTAAAAGAAACAGTCTGATACCACTAAATCAAACGTTAGTGCATTCACAATATAGTAACTCTCGAAATTGTTCAAGTTTGAACTCGGCGTCGTAAGCGTGTCTCTTGAAAGGTGCCATTTTGGGGTCTTTATACACACAAGTGGTGTTGGACTAGGAGTAAGCACAGTACCGGTGTTTACCGCTATTACTTCGGCGACGCCCCTGACTACGGTAGCCGTAATGCTGCAAGCGGTGCGGCTTTGTAGTTTACCAGTCGTACTGAAACATTTTGACAGAGCGCCGTGTACAACCAGTATAGATCAACCAATTAACCAATTGATCCATATATAAGGCGCTCCGGATTACAAGGCGCACTGTCGTTTTTTGAGAAAATTAAAGGCTTTTAAGTGCGCCTTATAGTGCGGAAAATACGGTATAAAGTAAAAAAGGGTTTCATTTTTTATATACTTTGATCTCAATTTTCACAGTAGTCTACAACATGTGAGTTAGAGATAGTTAGATTATTTTAATAAGAGTTTGTCGTACTTCTACATCAAATGTTTTGTGTCATTTTCTTATGATGACAGTAAAAGATCATGTATATAGGGTTCGTTGTCCTGCATGACATGTGTTTACCTGAACTATCCGTCTGTTTCAGGTCCGCAACGATGACGGAAAAGTGATTCGATTCCACTGTAAACTGTGTGAGTGCAGTTTCAACGACCCTAATGCTAAAGACATGCACCTGAAAGGCAGAAGGCACAGACTCCAGTACAAGGTAAGAACGTTTGAGCATCTATGAGTCGAAGACTGGTTGTACAGAGAGACATACTCAACAGGGCTGAGACGCATACTTTCAAAGGTTTCTGGTGTTTTAAATTACATGAACTGTCAAGCAGGGTTCTGTTCACAGCAGATGATTTTCCAAAACAGTCCAATCTCTTTCCTCCTTTCTTCTTTTGGTTGAACGGCAACAAAACCTGTATTATGTGATTGGCTGTATTGATGCAGAAAATGAGCAACTAAAAATATGGAGCTGTTTTTCTATGAGTGGGTCCACATTTTGTTGCACACATGAGACACAGTTCCACCAATGGTGTCACACTATTAAGACGCCAAGACTTGATCTTGTCTCTTAGGTTGCTTTTTTTTAAAGAAAAAGAAAAGATCTTCGGGGTAAAAATGCCAGCTTGGCTGGAAGCCCAGATTATTTTACATTGAATCTGCACTAATCTTCAGGATCCCGTGTGTTACATTACATTTAAAAAATGTTCTGATCTTCTCTCTGTAGAAGAAAGTCAACCCGGAGCTTCCTGTGGAGATCAAGCCCAGTAACCGGGCCAGGAAGCTGCAGGAGAGCAAGCTGAAGAAGCAGAAGCAGAAGGCGGTGCTGAAGAGACAGAGAGACGATGAGCAGCGCTGGCACATGGAGATGAGGTCAGACTCGTGGCCAAAGTTAGTAACCTAAACTTCTTCCACCTTTGACGTTACATTTGAAGTGTAATTCAGAAAATTGACATACCAGTCCTATGCTTTAATTGTTGTTACAAGAGGAAATGCTTGTTTTGTAACCTTGGATTATCTTCAACGAACACAATGTTTTTGAGAAGAAACCTCTGTATAGTAATGTCTTATATGATCAACTGTAGTTCAGAGTTAATGTTTAGCTAAAGTGCTTTCTTATGGACTAGTCCGTACCATTAATGGCAGCCATAACAATCCCCTGTTGGAATAAATGACTTTTAATGAATGAGATTAAAAACGTTCCCTTCTCCTGCAGACGATATGAGGAGGACATGTACTGGAGGAGGATGGAGGAGGAGCAGATGTACTGGGGGGAGCAAAGACGCAGGCTGGCTCCTCCGCCCCTGATGAGCCGCCCTGGTATGCCAGTACCACCTCTACTGGTGAGCAGCGCAATCGCAGTCATTTTCTTTGTTTTGTGTTGTATAACAAAACATTCACTCAAACTTAATTCCAAGTGTGATCTCTCTTATTTCCTCCCCCCTCATAAGACGTGTGTGCGTCGGCCAGACTCCCCCGATGACCGTCACATCATGGCTAAACACTCGACCATCTACCCAGTAGAGGACGAGCTGCAGGCTGTTCAGAGGATTGTCTCCCACTCTGAGAGAGCCCTGAAACTGGTGTCGGACTCCCTGCTGGAGAAGGAGGCACCAGCTGTAGATACCGCTGCTATTGAAGGAGAAGATGAAAAAGGGTAAAAAGTTATCTCTGGCAGATAATGCACATTTATCTTTTGGCATATTGGTATAAACGAGGATTAAGGTACCTAAGCGAACTGTTTTCAACCACTGGGCCGGGGCCTACTGGTGGACATCAGAGCTCAGGTACTGCTCTATATTAGATTACATTTAACAAATGTTTTTTTTGGTAATTTACAAAGCTAGTTATTTTTACATCTTAATGATCTTAGGAATTCATATAAAGAAAAAACAAAGTTATTTAAACAAAGCATCATTTCATGAATAGTTATGTTTAAATGCATCACCACGTCAATCACAATACATCATCAGTTACAGACAAACCTGTTCTGCCACCGTTAGCTCCAACAGGAAAAGCTCCAAATATGTGAGGAGAGGAAATATGACCCTGAATACATAACATTTGGCAGGCAGTGATAGGCGAGGGAAAGCAGAATGTTTATTTTGGTCATTACAGCTGATGGTGACATCACATATTTACAGCCCAATTTATTTTTCTCACTTTTTTTACTTTTACACTATTTTTTTCCAATATATTCTGGAAGGTGGTCCTTTTGAAATTTCTTTTAACAAGTTATAAAAGGTTGAGAGTCCCTGGTTCAAGCCAAGAGTGTCTTACCTTTGCTTGTGGTTTTAATGTAGGTTTTTGTCATGTGGATAATGGAACATGTATTCATGAATTATAAGTTTACAACCTTATTAATGAAACACAAATCATATTTCAGGTATGAACACATACATTAGAGCTACAGGTGTAGCATCGTTAAATAAAACGTCCATTATGACCCGAGTCTCTTATTTGTGAGCCGTCAAGTTGCCACAAAAGAAACCACTTCGGCTGAACTGTTTGTTCTCTTGACAGTACTGAGAACTCGGGACGGCTGCTAAAAGGCGTGATGAGGGTGGGTATCCTGGCCAAAGGCCTGCTGCTTCGTGGAGACAGAAATGTCGAGCTCATCCTGCTGACTGCTAAGAAACCCACCATCACTTTACTGAAGAATATCGCCAAGCATTTGCCCAAAGAACTGGAGGTAAGAAAATGTCACCGGTTACTTTAGGACATCGGTTGAGGTTGAGGGAGGGAAGAATTGTGGTAAACTTGGAGTTCACAACACTGACAATCTTACGTTTTAAGTTTTGTACCAAATTATTTAAGGATTCCGTGACATACAGTCCACCAGAGGTGTGTGGGATCATACAGATGTGACTGTAAATCCTGACAAAAATGGCAGGAAAAAAATCTTCCTTTGCCAGTTTTATCAGTAGTTTGTTAAAAAATGATGTCAGATGCAGTAGATTTTTAAAAAGAGGAAATTGTCATCCACTGCCTCATGACTTGTCATGAGAAGTGGCTGCTGAGGGACTGAAAGGTTTACTTTTTATGTACCGTAGAATAGGAACAAGAAGTTCTCACTCTATTTATAAAAAACAAAACAAGCGAAACATCGTGATGTAGTATTTGTAATACTCCCACATGTTCGGCAGCCAAAATCCCAACCCACAAAGAAATTCCACTGCTAAATCACTTCATCCTAGACTGGTTTCTCTCATGCGCTCGAGCAGCTTATTGATCATTGGTGAACATGGGCCGCTGTCCTCCGCAGCCAGAAACAACACAGCAGTTTGTCCTCCACTCATGCATTAATGACTATGATTAACATCAGTAGAGTTGACTCTCTGCCGATATACAGTACACGTTTTGGTGGTTCAGAACTGTCACTTAGTAAAGTTAATTGTGTTAATCGATTAAGTCTCTTTCTTTTTGTTATTAGAGGAATTCCTGGCTGTTTGTTCTACATCTACTGTGTGGCTTCTAGCTTTGCGAGAGATGTTTCCATGCACACAAATGATTGAACTGCTTCCAGCCTGAAGAGAAAAACTTTAATTTACCGGCCATTTAAGCTCCACAAGACAGAGGACTGGCGCCAAATACAAGGTTGCAATGTGTTGTAATTCCACACTGTTCCTCCCTCCTGCTTTAGCTGTAATGAGTGTTTCATTAAAGGTGCTTTTGACTGATCTTTAGATTCACTGCCTGGTTATGACACCTGAATCCTACAGAGTGAGATGGGGCTTTTCTTCTTAAACTGCCCCGTTGCTTTACTAAATATTACGATTTAAGGAAATGTTGAGAAATATATTTGTGATAATATCACAGACCCTGTTTTAAATAAGGGAACTACCTTGAGAAAAAAAACAATTGCACAACCCGGGGTTAAAAATATAACCGCATTGCCCTGTAACCTCCCCAATCAAGGCTATTCTCTGCCCCTACACCCCTCCTCCTCTGTAGTGAGTAATCCCAAGTGTCCTTTTAACCGGCAGACATTTTCTGAAGATCAGTATGAGGTGCAGGCTCACCCCGAGGAGGCCAACATCGTGATATTTTCAAGCAAGGAGCCCAAAATGCAGGTGACCATTTCTCTCACCTCGCCGCTGATGAGGGAGGACCCTGCTACTGAGAAGGACAAGCAGGCAGGAGGAAAAGCGGCTGAGAAAGGTTAGAGAAGCCAAAGCTTTCAGTACCACGACCAAATGTAAGCGATGTGTGTAATACACTTATATATATATATATATATTAAGATACCCCTCGTTCCACCCTTCCACCCATTAGTAGCCTAAATGTTTAGGCTGAAAAGCTCCTAAATTACATAAAATGAGAAGTGGGACTTTTAACCAAGCCCACGTAGAAGTTGTTTTCTCTTTAACCCCTAAAATAAGAATTAACTTGCACATTCATTTGCCCCTTTTTTTTCCCCCCCCCCCCCCCCCCCACATTTTTTGCAGTTTACACTAGTCCCCAATTTCTTTATTTCTTTTCCACAACATGGGAATCAAAAGCCGGGCTCTCCGACCTTTCTGTGCCACTAGGGTGTGTGTTTATCTTGTGAACACATGCTCAGATGAGACCTTTGGGACACTATAACGAGAGACTGAAGGTGATGATCAGTGTTCAGATAATGCCGAGGGATGAGAAATGCTTCAAATAGTGATACTTTTCACAAATATCCTTATTTCTTAAACTTGATAATCGTTGTGCTTCTTGCTGCATTTTGGTCACGATACCTGTCAGGGGATTTTGAGGTCCAGCGACTTCCCATCCCCTCGTCTCTCATCCCTGTATCATGCTGTAGCATTATCAGTGACGAGGTGTTGGAGTGTCACTTTATCGCTTCACAGTGATCAGTAAATCCATTGTCATTGCCCCCCCCCCCCCTCATTCAACAGTAACGGTAATAAGATCATTGTGTTGCAAACACTCCTCCGCCTGTGCCAATAACTGTCAGTATTTTAACGTGTTTTCTTTTCCCCCATTTGGAAAACATGGTAGAAATGTTTTCTGTGGCCTGTTGTGTTTTATTTTTTTAAATTTTGTTTGGGTTTGTTGATCAGTGCCCCTACTGCTGTATCAGCAGACCTAGGCAAGCCAATGGCTGATCTGAAGACCACACTTGTTCACATACCACTAAGAATAGAAACATTAAAGGAACCAGGTCGCCCGTGTTCATTAAGCTTCGTAGAGGAGGAAACCCCCTCTTGTTCGCGATCATCAGAGGGGCTCAGCGGCTGCTAAATCCAACTCCCCTCTCGTAGAGGCATGATAAATATGGGTCTTTAATTCTAAGTGGTATGGAAGTGTAGACTTCAAAAAAGTGGCTTTGTTTTTGTTATGCATTTTCCCTGTAAGGAAGCTAATGACCTCTGTTGTTGCTACAGTTCTAGTGAACATAGCAGTGTGGAAAGCCCCAAGGCTGCTCTTGTGAAATGTTACTTCGTCACAGTCGTCAGTAACCAAGTTGAATGTTGTGGACAAACCTGTCATTTTAAATATACTTTAGAATTTCCTCAACATCGAAATCCAACACACACCTGTACTACTCATGAAGTTATTCTTGGGCTTTGTCATATAGACATCACCTTTAATTGGTTTGTTTTTTTTATGTTGGTATTGTCTTCAAAATGTGGAGGCATGAAGGACAAAGTATTCTTCCGACTTTATCTGCTTAAGAAGTTTCCTTTTTAAACATAGTTGCAGAGGAGTAATGGGAAAAGTTGCTGTCAATGCAAAGTAGGGCCAATTAAAAACATTTGATGTAGAAGGAGAGCTTTTCAAAGGGATGAAGTCCATGTTTCATGATCAAAGCTGTAGAAAATATATTTTTGGATGTCACGCCTTTGAACTGTTTCAATCAAAAAAGAGGAAATCCACAACTCAAGAGTTTGTTTATTAAGAGAAAATTCTACAATGTGGACATCTTAAAAATTCTACCTTATATCCAAGAATTACTCATTTCCTTCATAAAAGACAAATTAGATTTTTTTTGTCAAAAAAAAAGTGGGGAGAAATGTCAGAATTCGGACTCAATGATCAGTTCCTGAACTGAAGAAAGGTCAAAAGATATTTTCGAGATCTTGAGAGTGATAAGACTCCTTTGAAGTGAGTGGGAAATATATGTGAGTAAGACTGAAACAGGCTGATGGTCATATGATAAAACGGTCTTAATGCGTCTTTCTTACGAAGATATTTTTGACTTGTCATAGCAGGAAAACGATTAACGATCACTTCCTTATACGTGTCCAGTGAAGCAGCATGCTCAGTGTCACAGTCCTGGCACAGACGCACCTAGACATTAACAAGGTTATCAGTTATGCCCATGTTTGACAAGTCAAAATGTCTTTCTAGGAGAAAGATGCAGACGATAATGGGGCACTTGTCTGGTTTAGTCATCTTAAACTAAGTATTATAAACTCCACCGTTCTTCTCTCTGAATGCCTTGGATTTCCTTATTTTTTGCATGCCTCTCTGTAACTTTCGAACCCTAGAATATATCTGCAAAACACAAACACTTCAGACTTCCTTCTTTTTGATTTGATGACCGATAGCTTTCATTTTTTCTCATGTCTTCCCCTCATCATTTTTTTTTTTTTCCACAAAACAAACTGAAACAAACTTGTATTTAAGGACTCAAGGAAATGTCCGGACACATGAACGTCCAGCGTTTTTATAATCTCATCCCAGATCGGCGACTACATCAACACTTGCTATGTATTGCATAGTCATCATTTGGGGTTTTGCATTAGTTTGACTGTAAGTCATGAGCCAGTGCATGCTATCTTCACCAGGTGTGGCTGAAAAGGAGCCTACTGATCTTCTGAACAAGAGCAAATGTTTGGAGTACCTGGCTGCTCTCCGTCACGCCAAATGGTTTCAGGTAAGCGCATCACCAGCATGTCAAAATGTCCTCAAAAGGTCTAATTTGTGATGAGATATTTATGATATATATAATGTGTTGTATTGCAGAAGTGGACGAGTGGGGGAAACTTGATATTTTTAAGGCTAAAAACAGACTGGGATTTTGTGTTAAAGCAATACCAATGAGGATGTCTTTTGTAAGCAGACATTACTCAGAATATTCTTTCTTCTCCGTGGCTTTACAGAAGAAAAGTCTCGCTGTTTTACTAATGTGGCGTTCAAGATTATTTATATTTCGTTATCTGATCAGTCCAAACATAATGACAACAAAATTCTTGCTAGGACCGATTCAAGTTGTGATAAAGAGCATGTACGGCCATCTTGTTCTCAATCATTAAGTTTTCTTTATAGTTTTGTGTACAATCATAAATGATTTTGCCTTTTTTGTTATTAAAATACACACATTTAAAGTCACCAGTTGGATATTATAGGGACATTGTCAGAGGTCCAGTCTATCTAAAAATAAATGCCCCTTTCTTGTTAATTCATGTTTTTTCTGAAGGCTCGTGCCAACGGCCTGCAGTCCTGTGTGATCATCATTCGGCTGCTGAGAGATTTATGTCAGCGGGTTCCCACCTGGGGAAAGATGCCCGGCTGGGTAAGAAGCTTCCACTCTCTGTTGTGTTTTAATAAAAAATGTTTAGTGCAGTAGGAACCTTCTCCTAGTGCGGTTTTATAATATAATGTGTCATTTCTGCAAGCATGTGCACTGTTGTTCGCTTGATTAGGGTTTTCCGTCCTCTTCTTTTGTATGTCTGTCTCGTCTGATGTTGTCGATGAGAGAATAATAACATAAAAAGTAAATTCACAAACATTCACAGCGCTATCAGTGCTGAATCCATGCTGTATTAGCATCTTGTGTGAGGAGATTACCCACCAAATGTCTTGAGCAGGTGTTTTAATGCAGATTTAAGACCGGTAGAGGAGTACCTATAAGGGTACTTCAATCAGCCGTCTGCAGTGTCTTCTTCCATTCAGTGTGTCTGCTTCCCTCCATGCATTCCTCTATTCAGGCGATGGAGCTGTTGGTGGAGAAAGTGATCAGCAGTGCTGCAGGCCCGCTCAGCCCAGGAGAGGCCATGCGCAGAGTCCTGGAGTGCATCTCCACAGGCATCCTGCTACCAGGTCAGACAAATGTTAATGTGATGTGAATAGGTCGATTCTTTCACAGGATACAGAACTTTTATCACTTTTTATACCGGGGACATTTTCATCGTCTATTGTGCAACGAAATCAGCTCGTGTCAAACTTTAACCATTTAAAGGAGAATAATTCTGATTCAGTAACTTATATTATATTATTTACATGTTAAACTTATTCCCCTTGTTCAGATGGACCAGGTTTGATGGACCCTTGTGAGAAAGACACTACGGATGCTTTGGAAAGCATGATGCTTCAAGCCAGAGAGGACATAACTGCCAGCGCACAGGTACTGAAAAGCCTGGATTGGCTGGGAGGCTTCACTTTTGATAATGATGCTTAAACGGGACACATTAGTTTGTTTTAGATGTTTGTTTTCAGCACAGCAGCAGTGTGAGGTTCAGATAAAGACCTCGTGAGAGGGTTATTTGTGTTACCGCTAACGGAACCACGCACATTTACCGTGTTTGATTTTTGTTGACATGGAAATCAACTAATGGTCGGAGGAATGAGAGGACTTTTAAAATAACGTTATCCACAGTGAACCTGGTAGTCTGTGTCTGAGGGACATCTGCTGCAGGGGAAAGGAGAGAGGACCACAAACTTTGCTGCACGTCATACCCTCTCCTCTTGTTTCCTCTGTGCCATTAACTGTCAAATAAAATGCCAATACAATCATCTACAAACAAATAACTACAACTCTACAAACCTACATGTCCCTTTCCTGTTTTCTCTGGTTCCAGCATGCTCTGCGGCTGCTGGCTTTCCGTCAGATCCACAAGGTTCTGGGTATGGACTCACTGCCGGCGTCCAAGGCCAGCGCTCGCAACCGCAAACGTAGACGGGACGGCAGCGACACGGGCGACGGGGAGGGGGAGGGCAAAAAAGACAAGAAGGAAGAAGCAGAGAGCGCTTGACCTCTGCCTCCAGAGCAGGAGGCGTATGCTAGTTTTAGAGACTGGTAGAATGTCACAACTTTCAACTTTTCTTATCTTGAAAACAATCTTAACACGCAGCTACACACATAGGAATATAACTGACTGTACATGTTACATGTCTACCCTTGAATTAAGAGGAGTAAAGTGTGGGGAGGAGACTGACGCTTGAGAATCTGTACTAGAAATCCTTCTCTCGTATAGTCATTTCCCACAGATTTAGTGTCTTTTAAAGTGTGCAGAGAAAATTGACAAAGTAAAAAAAAAAAAAAAAATACATGAAAGTGACTGACTATAATTGCACACTAACTACTGACCCTCCTTCCTGTTTATTCATAATAGTTAAACCACTACCGTCAAGTACAGTTATATTGTTTTCTACTATGTTAAATCATCAGCACCTTAAGCTGTATTTTCAGCAGAGTCTGAACTCACACGCTTGAGTCAGGACTCTCTGAACTAACGTCGGTGCATGACATTTGTAAACTTGTTTTTTTCAGTCTGTGTTAAACAAAGACAAGAGGAGGGTTCAAGTTTAGAAGCTTTGAAAGTGTGGGAAAGGTCCCAGAGGACTGACTGTGTTTGAGATCTACGTAAATACAGTACCGTGATGTTCATTGTGCCGAAGAGGACACCGTAGTAAAATCGTGTGCCGCTGTTGAGCTCACCTCTACAGTCGAGTTGAAAGGCGACACTAAAAATGACTTCGCTTTGAAAATACGTCATTAAGGCTTTTACAAGAAACGTACAAGAACATGGAAGTTCTGCTTTTTGTGTTTTTTCTATGGCGGTCACACTGGAGAGTCAATCTGTCTGAGCAGAGAGAGAAGTGTTGTGTTGGACAGTCTGTAGCATGCTGAGGGAATGAAGCACTTAAGAAATTACAATGTTACTGAATGCAGCCATAATTTTATCATTTGAATAATATGCCTAGTAATCGTTTTTCTTCCAGAGTACGGTTAGCAGAAGAGAGAAGCTTTATTCTGAGAAAGGAGACTGAATATCTACTATAATGATCAAGTAGTCTTTTCACTTTCTTCCTTGTGCCTGCATCATGTTGTGTATTTACAGAGGAAGGGGAACATTTATGAGTTGTTTTTTGTCAGGTTGATATTGTAATGATATAATTTCACAAAGATGTGGGACAGGGAAGGGACAGTTGTACAACTCTTTGGCTTAAAAGTTGATGTGAGAGAGAATTAATGTGCGGTTTTTAGTTTGATTTTCATTCATCAAGAGCATCACATAAGTATCGCTTATTTTATTTCTAAAGGAAATTCTATTTTGTGTTTAAATGGAAAGTGTGAACGTTGCTGTCCTTTATTATTTGAATGTCTTTGTAGTGTTGCCTAACATTAAGGGGAGATATTAAAACACTTTTAAGCCATTTTGTGTCCTGTTTTGTTTAACCAATTAAACGCTTTCTACATTTTCGAGAGACGCGATTATTTCATTTTTTTTAATCAGGAGAAGGAAGAGAAGTCACCTCCAGCGTCACTACTTGTGCCTCCTCATGAAATATAAACCACATTTTCCTAAATAAAGAGGAAGTGGTCCGACCGACTGATATCAGCGCGCACTACACGTCTGAGACATGAATGAGACATGAACATCCACAGCATCGGTTCCTGCCGAGTTGTTTTAATGGAGAAATGTCACCGCTGATCGAGTCGTAGCGGATTTCTAAAGTCGTCTTCCGGGTCCTGTTTACGGACCCAGCTGTGCTGAAGAGGAATGTTCAACATCTGCCCGGAGAGCCGCAGGTACTGAAATATGTATGTCGTTAAGTAACCAGACTGAACAAGCCGTCCGGGGCGTTTTAGTTTAAATGCATGCGACACGAGCAGCTGGGCACAGTCTGTCAACAGCCTGCTACCCGCTAACATCTTCATCTCTGCTTAATGGTGTGTTTGGATCCTCATTGTCTTGACCACAGCTACTCTTAAGATCTCTATTTATGCACTGCATTTTATTTAATTTCATGTTTTGTTACTGTTCAGAGACCATTCTTCTCCTCGACAGGTGTTCAACACAGAATTATCCAACAATCCTGCCCTGCTGATGGCAAAGGTAAGCCTGTGTGCTGCGTGCACCACATTATGTGGTTTGTCTTCACACATCAGTCACCATACAAGGAGCTGAATCAAGTGCACTTTAATATCTGGTGTGACGTTTTGGTAAAAATGATGGGGCTTTGAAAAAGAGACATTCAAGAATAGCAAAAAAAAAATACACATGAGATTATTATAAATTAAGAAAAACCGAAGTCTCAACTACAGTCTGAAGTTCAGTAATGTTCGAATAAAATGTAACGGGCTGTGAGATGATTGGGCTGTGTATCAGAGTGCATGTTGTGTTTTAAAGTATATTCCATGTGAACTTGTCATTGGTTAAACATGGAGCATAATCTTGAGCTACATGCGAGTACCGCATAACCACCATTACTGATTAAAGGATACATTTGGGTAGCCTTTTAGGCGAAAGTTTTTTGGGTGACATATTATATTGGCGGGTTATAAATTCCTAATGGTTTCCTAAGACGACTCCTATAAAGACTCATGTAACTGTCAGTGGTTATATGTAGAGACATAACGAGATCAACCTCAGGTATAAGTCTTGGATTTAAATGAAATAGTTCTTTCAAGATCAATCTTGAAAATGAATAATGGCTAAAATGACAGAGTGGGTTTCCCTATCATTAAATATACCAAATTACATAGTTATTTGAAGAAAACTTAACTATTTGGGAATAATTGTTTTGTAAAATAGATATGAAACATTTGCCATGTTTAATATGTTGTTTAAAACGGCCAGCCTGTCGAGCCTAACTATTACAATTATTAATATTTCTCTGCTCCTGAAGATGAGCTGGGCTGCAGGTACACAGTGTGTGGCCAAGGGGGACCACAGGAAACCAAAACCTGGAGAACTGGCTTACCACAAAGGAGACATCCTCACTATTGTTGATGCCAGCACGGTACTGTCACGTTTAAAAGGGGCTACAAACGGTTTGTTCAGTTCATTTTTGTATTTTTTTCCCCCATTTGACACAAGACTTGTGCTCTTTTCCAGAAGAAGGGATATTACAAGGTCAGACTCAACACCACAGGAGAGGAAGGACTCATAAACTCCACCAATGTGCGCAAAAGAGAGGCTCTGCGCGTTGACCCCAGCCTCAGCCTCATGCCGTAGGTCTCCTCCTCCTCTCATTTTTGCCATGACTGTCTCACATCAGTAGGATGCAGCCATGTTTACATGCGGTTAACACAATCCATGTGACTGTGCCACAGAGACAACTTTAGCTGTTGGCTTGGTAAATGATGAAAACTCATCTTGTGACCAAATTGTGTGGTTTTGGACATGCTATAACAAACAGAGTGATTAATACAAAGACTAACTTCCTTTTCTTGTGTGTAAAACACTGAGATAAGTACACCTCCTGTTTTTTATAAAATTATCATCTGTAAGATATGTGGAACTTATGAGACAGATGGGTTTTTTTTATTGTGTGTGTGGCCCACTCTGTCCTGTCTTTCACCAGTTGGTTTCATGGGAAGATCTCGGGTCCAGAGGCGGTGTGTAAGCTGCAGCCGGCCGAGGACGGCCTGTTCCTGGTTCGAGAGTCCATCCGCCATCCCGGCGACTACGTCCTGTGTGTCAGTGTCTCTGGAGGTGTTATCCACTACCGGGTGATTTATCAGGACAAGCAGCTGACCATTGATAACACACAGTATTTCTACAACCTCATTGACATGATAGAGGTAAGCGGCTCCTGGTTAGATTCCTTTTAAGTTGTGTAGGAAGGACAAAAAACAACCTGAAACACATATTCATTTGTTATTCCTACCTCAAGTTTTGCTGGAGTTTTGACCCCTTCAATCAGAATTGAGCCAGATGTTGCAGCGCAGATAATCAGTTCACCAATTCAGTTTAGCTCTTTCTTCCATGGAAACTCCAGACCAGTAGTGGAACAAGCGACTCTACAGCTCTGTGAGGCTGGTCGTTCTTTACCATGTTCACCATCTTAGTTGATCATGTTAGAATGTTTAAATTTGCTTATTAGCACTAAACACAAAGTATATGTGAAGCTGATGGGAATGTCATTAGTACTGCAGTTGGCCATAAATCAAACTATTAGACTAAGTCTTTACGATGGCAATAGAAGAAAAACTCATCCTAAGGTGGACCAGAATGTGTGTACCAAACTGCATGGCGAACCATTGTCAAGACATTTCAATAAATACCATAAATATCAAACTCATGGTGGCGCAATCCTATAAATCTGGACCAAATGCTGCAGTTGGGTCTTTCAAAACATAAGGCAGAGATCTGGATCCATTTCATGCCAAAATTCAGGATCATTTGGATCCCACCTCAGAGGTGGATTTGATGTAGATTGACAAATAGCCTAGGCTTCTCCTCCTCTCCCAAATATTGTTACCCAAGATATACATTAATTGATAATCAGGTGAATGTGCCTTTCAAATGTGAGTGTTTTAATTCTAGTTTATTTAGCTAGTTTTAGTGTAATTGGGTAACTGTTAATCAATGCAAAATGGTTAGGCCACACAATTCTTCCTGAAAACTGCTGTAAATACAACTGTAACAACAAACACAGGCAACATGTTTCCAAAGTCTAGTTTCAATTAAATATTGTAACTACATTATTTGTACCAAAAAATCCAACATATGACCACTAGCATGGCTAAAAGTCCCTCTAATGTTCACATTGAGGCCACAAATGATGACAAGGGGACATAAATAGACAGTTTGTCATGTTAGAGGGATTGTGGACCGCAGCACTCTGATGCCTGCTGTATTTTTGGCCAAAGTGTTTGTCAGCTTGAAAACCAATCAGCATAACTGACGCCAGAGTAAAAATACATCTTTCATGTGTCAAAATGAAGCAGAGGCAGGAAAACACATGAAGCCTTTTTAAGGTCAGTATTTGTGTCTGTGTGAGGGTGCATTGGAAGCTTTGCTGCCATGAGGGTTTGTGGATAGACTCCAAAGAGATGGCCAGCTCTTATCTGCGAGCCACAGATGGCTTCAGGCCTAAGTCAGACCGGCTGACTTACTCCTGCGGGGAAACAGATGAATATTTGGGCTGAATCATGTAATAAATGCTATTCTGTCTCAATGCTGGCAGACTGCTGACGATACAAAACCAGGCTCTGATGTGTCGCTGTGTCAGAATTTACTTTTGTAATTTAATTCAGCTGCCGCCTCTCATTGTGTTTTGTCATTAGGAAACCTTACAATGACATTGAAGAGTATGCATACACAAACTGTGTTGTGCAGTTTTGTTAATGATTTCTAAAGCTAAATATAGGTTATACTTTTTTTTTTTTGTCTAACCACAGTTCTTATCCGTTTTCAAATGGCTGAGTATTGTGACGTGTTATTTTGTCTTAGTCAGAGTTTCAATGAGTTCATTGTTCTCTTTAGAGCTAGATTAAATATTAATGTACTCTTCATTCATAGAACTTAAGTATGTGGCATACTTTACACGGCACTTCAGACTGTGGAGAAGGACGATACCAGATATCATATACAATAACATCTGCTGTAAATAACTGAATGTCTGTTGTTGTGTGTTTCCATTTTTGCAGTTCTACTCAAAGAACAAAGGCTCCATCGCTACAACTCTTCTGAAGCCAAAACAAAAACAAGGGACCAAGTCAGCTGAGTTGGAGCTGTCTAAAAGTAAGTCTGAGGTCAAGAAAACTGCATCTACAGATCAAATATAATAACGATTACAATTATGAAGGCTTGTAAAGGTGTGAGGCTCACAGTTCATCTCTCTCTCTCTTCTCCAGCTGGATGGTTGCTGGACATTACGAAGCTCAAACTGGGAGAGAACATAGGAGAAGGGGAGTTTGGTGGTGAGCTTTTATTTGGTCCTCCTTTTATTATCTTTGTTTCCAACACCACAACATTTATAGTGAAAGGTGTCATCAAACATTTACAGAAAAGAATAATTCTGTCTTAGTACGGATGTACTAAACACTATGTGTGACTCTCAACCCCAGCTGTTTATGAAGGAGACTATATGGGCCAGAGGGTGGCAGTAAAGACTATTAAATGTGATGTCACAGCGCAGGCCTTCCTGCAGGAGACCACAGTCATGACGTGAGTCTGAAGACTTCCTCAATTTTACTGTTTAATGCTTTGACAAAACACTTTCAAGAGCTGTGAATTCAATCCTAATAAAACCAGGTTTTAGCGAGTTTGCTCAATGAATAAATTAATAATTGTATCTTATTGTACAAGTGATCATATTATTTTGAATCAAATGTAACTTGTTGGTATTTTTATTCCCGCTGTCAGTGTTTAATGTGAATTCACTCTTTACAGGAAGCTCCAGCATAAAAACCTGGTGCGATTGTTGGGGGTCATTCTTCACAAAGGGCTTCATATTGTCACGGAGCTCATGACTAAGGTACAGTTAACACATCATTTATCAGCAGGTCTCAGTTGGAGCTGAAACACGATTATAATAACCTGGAGCAATACAAAAGTAGGCAACATAGTAAATTAAGATTAAGTGTGTGATGTCACACAATGAAGCAGAAAATATAATCACATATAGTAAGTGAAAGCCTATCGACATTGGTGTCTCATATATGAACAGAAAAGTGGACTCACCAGCTATGAATATATCTAAATTTTACTGCAAATTCACCGCCAGCAACCGTGAGCTATCCCCTGAATCTGAAACAAATTTTCTCCCATGTGAGACGACAGTCCAAAAATCCAAACAATTACAGACTGCCCTGCTGCCACTTGGAGCCGCCACTGATGCAATGGTTTTCCAATGATGCAACTTTAAGGAGTCAGGGTCTGACTTCTTCTTGTGTTCAATGATAGTAGGACAAAATGCAGAAGCTCATTGTAGTTGCTTGGCCTCAAGTACAGTCATATAATGACTTTAGTTGACATTTTAAAATATTTGCAAACCAAACGGTTAAACCATGCTTGTTGTATTTCTGTCTGCATGTAGTATTTCTCATAATACTAACTGAGAAATGTTCTAATATAACCTTATTTGAGTATTTTATATGTGTCATATATGCATATGTGTTTGTGTTGCAGGGAAACCTTGTCAACTTTCTCAGGACAAGAGGACGCTCGGTTGTGAACTCAGTTCAGCTGCTCCGCTTTGCTCTGTGAGTTCAAACGTCAGCGGCAAACTTAAAGATTTGAACGTTCTACACAGCAGCAATCACAGTGTGTGCAAAGTAGTACATTGTGTGACCGCTGGGTCCATAGATGCAAAAACTGCTAGTTAACTGTATATACTTTACACTGTTTGTGTGTGTTCAACAGTTACATGTACAACATTTGAATGACGATTGTTTCTGTGTGTCTACGTGTATGTGGTCAGTGATGTGTGTGAGGGGATGGAGTACCTGGAGGCCAAGAAGTTGGTTCACAGAGATTTGGCAGCTCGTAACGTGTTGGTCTCTGACGACAGCCTGGCTAAGGTCAGCGACTTCGGTCTGACCAAGGTGGACTCGAAGGTGTCAGATAACGCCAAACTGCCAGTCAAATGGACCGCCCCCGAAGCTCTGAAGAAAGAGGTTGGTTAGAAGAGTGTCACTTTTATTCAACCTGTGATTTGTTTTCATTTTCCATATATCTGTTTCTGCCCCTCTGTGAAATCTCTGTCTCTCTGAGACCTCTTTTTGGTACTAAAATATTTCATATATTTGAAATAATGCTGTATTAATGGTTAAAGTGTAACTTCCCCTGCCGGCCACCAGCCCGCTGTCATTAACATTGATTCACCAGACTTTGTAATGCTGATAGCTTAATTTCCAGCAGACAGACAGGAGAGAACAGGCTTGTGCTGGGACTGTAATACTACACAGCGGTTATGGAAAAATTAAAAATCATAGACGCTGTGGGGAGAAGCCAGGAGGGGGTCTGATTAGAGGGCGTTAATATTCTTTTATTTCATGACGTAGATTAGTCCCAAACGGTCAATTCTATCTCAAAATTGGACTTGCAAGATTAGGGCTCATTTTAAACGGTAGATGGCGTTTTGAGCCATTTTCAACCATGAAATGCAGATTTTTATAGATTTGGCATTGTCCAGTATTGACTTGTTTCATCAGAGTACAGTCATATCATTTATTTTATAATATAAGAAACACATTTAAGTGTACAGTTACTCTTTAAATAAGTAATAATCCATCAATGCTTTACATGTTTCTATATTTGCTCCCATGTTGCAGAAATTCTCCACAAAATCAGATGTTTGGAGCTACGGTGTTCTCCTGTGGGAGATCTTCTCTTACGGTCGTCAACCTTATCCTAAGATGGTAAGTAGCACCAGAACATGTCACTATTATACTGTCATGATGTGTGTGTGTGTGTGTGTGTGTGTGTGTGTGTGTGTGTGTGTGTGTGTATACAGTATATGGGTGATATCATGTCACTAGACACATTACAGACATGTCAGTTACAGCTCAAACCGTGTTAAACCAATAGTTTGACATTTTGGGAAATACACTTATTCACATTCAGTACCCCTTTCATGTCCGTCCATTGAATATGAAGCTACAACCAGACGGTTAGCTTAGCTTAGCAAAAAGACTGGCGACAAGGGGAAGCTAGCATGGCTCTGTCCAAAGACAATACAATACAATCTTCCTAAAACTCATTAATGAACACGCCATGTCTCCTTTGTTTGATCTGTAAAAAAAAGTCGAACAATTCCTTTAAATCAATCAGACAAAATCCATCTTCTATCTGTAAAGTCATGTGACCTCTATGGAAGATTTGTGCCTAATGCTTACAATCTATTGTTCTTCAGGTTTGATTAATGTTATTAATATGACTTTATTTAAGTTTGATACTTTGGCTTTATCTTTAAACAACTGCACGACTTCTCTTTGTCTGACAAGTTACAGACCTCAATCTTGTCTGTATCGCTCTCCCTGCTCATGAATAAATAAAAAGCAGATTTTGAGAAATGATACCCTATAATGAATAGAAAAATGGAAAAAAAACAAGACTTCAGATAAATCTTTACTCTCTGTCCTGTAACCAACAGGAAAGAGTATCAAGCTCGTAAGGTAACTCTGTGCCGTATCAGGATTTGTGTCTCTAGCAAGTCGTAGGTGTGTCAGTCGACTGTTACCTGGCTTTGTGGTCAGATTCGTCTGGAGGCCGCCGTCATTTTCTGGATCGACTTACTGTGTCTGAGCAGGAAAACCTCTTAAGGTGACTAAGTTCATAGTAGTGCGTCAGCAAGGATAGAGGTTTACTGAACATTGTGTGGGACCATTTAAAAAAGAAAGTAATCTTGTTATTGTCAGCCTAACTAATCTACTTTATGAGCGGTTTGGGCATGGAGGAAGAGGACGCTACATCGTACACAAAGACTTCATAGCAGGAGGTAACAGGCAAAAACAGGAAGTAGGTTGTAGTCTCATGAGGGCTGGATCATGTCGACACTGGAACGGAGAGACTTTGGAAAAGAAGAAACAATGCTACTTAAACACCGATCTGTTTGTCATACTAGGCGCTCTCAGGTAATCCGTGCTCAATGACTGCTGAGGCCAGCGGCTCAATGAGGACATCAGGATCAGCCAGCATTAATGGAAGGGACAGTTAGGTTGTGTCCTTTGCACCTTACGCCAGGTGGTGTCCTTTTAAATGCTGATGATTATCTCCTAATTACAGCCTGTTTGTAGATATATACACAAGTTGATTTATTTAGGTCAAGTTTGTGCTCCCCTTAATTAAACTCTTCAACTGGTCATTTGTTATCTGTTGGCAGAGAGACCGGGAGGAAAAGTGTGCGTGATTATTATCTGTGGTTTTAACATATATAATAAGAAAGGTATGACACAAATGTTTCATTTCACACACACAGTACCGATGAGAGCGATTTTTTTAAATGTAGTACTCAGGATTGTGAATACTTATAATACTTCACAATATATGATTTCTTCACCTCCTTTCTTTCCCTGTTCATGTAGTCTCTGAAGGAGGTGAAGGAGAGGGTGGAGGGGGGCTATCGCATGGAGGCTCCAGAGGACTGCCCCCCCGTTGTCTACTCGCTGATGAGGATTTGCTGGGAGCAGGAGCCACGACGAAGACCTGCCTTTCACAAACTGAGGGAGAAACTTGAGCGAGAGATGGGCCCGGGCCCTGGGTCTGAGTGTCGGGATGGGATGAGGTCTGGTTCTGGATGCTGATCTTGGTTGTGAATCTTTGAGCTCACTATGGTGGGAATAGACTGGCGGCTGATGCACAGATAATACACACATTGTAACCCACTTCTGATGGTGTGCATCACACAAGATGGCCCGGTGGAGTTCCTACTGGATTTCCTTTCATCTAACGGATGGGACAAGACGATCATTATGTAACTCTGGTCATCATGTAATGCTGGTGAGAAAGGACTTAACGGTTGGAGCCATGAATATACTAAATCCTAATGACTTTGGTGATCTCCTGACTTTTCCTTTAGCATCATCAACAGGTGGGTCAAGTCCAATACAGTCTTCGACACACCCTTCAGATGAAAAGGAGCATTTCTGACATTTCCCAAAATACCTTTTTTTCCTTCCTTTTAGTAATACAAAATGGTTAATAATAAGTTTTAAACTAGAGAACATTTTGCACTGGGATCACGCCAGCCGGGACACCAACTTGGACCAGTAGAGTAAAATGTGTGGGGGGGGGGAATTGTTCTTCCCTACTTCTTACGCCTCTACTGCCAGCACTCTTACTCAAATCCCACCCATCTTCAAACTCGGTCTTCATTTTGATCTCAGCTTAACACCTGTAAAGTGTTGTGACTGCATGTTGTACGGTTGTGACGTTATCGTAATGACAACATCTTTCCTAGCACACCTGGGAAAGTACTCAAAACCACTTCTCTGGTATTTCCAGCTACTGTAGGTGTATGCAGGACAACATTCTGCCATAATGACACACACACAGACTCACAAAGTGAAAACCGATACATCCACAGCTGATACCACTACGGCAACGTGATGTTAACCGCCCAGCTGCAACAATAACCCCATGCACAAACCGGTTAAATACGTCCAAACAAGCAGCCACCCATTCACCGGTCCAAGAGAGTTTGCAGCCACAATGTTGCATGCGTTGTTGTGGAGAGAAGCAGCCTTAAGGTGAACCAGCTATTCTCCTTTAAGTGACAAGCTGCTCCTCTTTTAACTTTTAACTGAAACTGCAGAGAACTAGTATCTGTTTGTATCAGGAAAACACAATGTTGAATGTCAGCAACATCATTATGTTCCATATCTTATTTGCCACAGTCAGAAAGGGAAGAAGAGCTGGTGATAATAAAACATGATTTCAAAGTTATTGTTAAAACTGGTAAAAGGGTATTGTTAAGTACTCATATCAATACTCTATATTGTCAATTACTCAAATGTAATTACTTGTACTTGGTCTGAAAAAAGTGGTATCAGTGTATCCCTTGTGAAAACAATACCAGCCACACACTGTCGCAGCACCAAATTAGACCAGGGGCGTAAAGTGGGGGGGGGGCAATGGCCCCTTACCCATTACCTAACCCCTTACTTCCGGCGCCTTTGCTCAGATCACCCCCATCTTTGAACTCGGCCCTCAGTTTAATCTCAAATACATACCTGTAAACCTTTGTGACTGGACCTTGCACAGTCAACAAAATGTGTCCACGGACAGGAAGACATATAAACACCTGGCAAAGAACTTTAAACAGCTTCTTTGGTAGTTCCCATTACAGAAGGTGTCTCCAGGACCACATTGTTCCATGCTGACAAAAAAAAACAACTCACAATACCAGCACCAGCCACACACTGTTGCGGCTGGTAATCAACCCACAGGACAATGCACAGCCACTGTCTGAAGTCTGTTGACACGGTTTGTACACCAGATCCCATGAAATGACAAAAACCAACAATGCATTACTCTAGCTAACAAGTATTGTCTCAGTAGTCAAAGACAATGGTGAGCGGCAGGACAGCGCCAAAACGTGTTGGAAATATTGTACATTGAGTGTGAATCTCAATGTACAATGTGTTGTGTTTGAATGTCAGTTTAGTCAGTCAGGTAAGATTTACTGAGATTTCATGTCTGTTTTTTGCCATATAAATATTGTACCTGTATGATCAAAGATCAACTTTACGCAGAGTAAACACAGGTTATTTATATTTAATGTCAGGGAGACACGTCTGAAGAAGCTTGTGTCCCGGCATTCATGTTCAACATTATGCCGTGGATTCAGGGCTTGATATGTAAAATATTTAATATTTAATGTTATTGTTGGTTTATGGCGAGAGAGGGATTTACGTACTTTTTAAAAAGCAGTCAGCATTTTGCTTGTCTGCAGGGAAGATCAGGTTGTTCATTTTCAACAGATACTCTGTAGGCCTTTGGTTAATTAAGTAGCTTTTTCACCTTTTAGATGAACTTTGTCATTTTACTTTTCCAGATTAGTTTTTGTTAAACCAAATCTCATACTATTTTTTACACTTTGTCCGTCCCACTCCACCAGACAGCATACTTGGGGCGGGGGCTTTGATTCAATTCATTCAAATTCAATTTATTCCATAAGACTAAATCAATGGGAAATACGGCATTTATTACTACTTTCTCTTCCCTCTTTATGAGGATTTAGAGATTACAATAGTGACTTTGTGTATCCACCATCCTCTTGGGATCTCTTTGTATTTTTGTAGGTTCAGAATGTTTTCTGAATTACTAATCTTTGGACGTCACATTATTATTTTACATATACCTTGATATATATGTATTCTATTTATTAATGTATAACTCATTTTAATATATGTGATTATCAGCTGGTTTTTAATCGAAAATGCAATTAAATATTCATATTTCTGATGACACTAATGCACATTCGGTTCTAAACTCACCACAAAATGAAACCTCTTTTTTTTTGATTGTTGTCACGTCACAAGACCAAATTAAAGATGTCATTTGACTTAAGTCTACGTAAGCCTGGTATTTGTCTCTGTCCCAGGAGATGGACCCCAAATTGAGTCTTTATCCGCCGTCATTGTACGGTGCAAGCGAGGGTCCGCCACAATTTGTTCAATCTGCTCAGTGTTTTCCTGGAGCTCTCTGATGGGATGAGCAGCAATTTTGTGGTCAAGGATTTATAAAGGATCCAAATGCTTAAAAAAAATTATAATAAAAGATGTGATGGTGGATGAGTTCTATTTTATCGAGTAAAGGATTTTTTTGTGAATACCGGTGGTTATTTCCTTTCTGTTGGTCAATGTGTATTTTTATAGCGCTGATGCAAGAATATCAAGACAAAGCTTTTGTCCTTTTGTACCCATAGTTTTTGGAGGGTCTTATGTCCTTGTGCGCTTTCTAAAGTGATGACTTTCAGCTTTCATTTTTGGGTGTTGAAATGTCGTTTAACACGTTTCATATAAACTGCAGTCCTCAAATTATTAATTGACTAACTGTAATAAAGAAGATCCTTTTAAGATCCCCTTAAAGTCCTCATCTAATATTTTGTAGTAAATCCTTTGGCTGAAGTCTATCACCTGTAATGCTTGGCCCGTTCTGCAGCCTCCCTCGATTTTTGCTTGTTTTGGAGGCTTTTTGCCTTCTGTCTGGTCTCAGATATCTGTGCCTTTTAAAGATGTATTATGAGCCTAATCAACAGACTCCCAACTGTCCACTTCTTCCACTAATTAGAGACTGCGCCATGTAAGCCGTGTTTGTGGCCTTTGTACAGCTCCAAGTGGAGCCAAGGCAGCACAAGACAGGCAGTGGGTTGCATCGGTAAACTTATGGGACTTAACTTATATAGATTATATAGATTGTAGTCACTTAAGGTGGGAGTCAGAAGCCAAGCAGCTAATATAGCTTAGAACCTTGATGATATCCCAATAAAAAAAACTGTATCAGCTGAGCATCTGTTCATCGCTAGAGGTTTGTTTCTTCATAAGATGTGACTATACTACAAAAAGCAAGATCACCGCCCTGTGAGATAGAAGATAGAAGAGATTGATCAAAGATTACAACAGAAGAAGAATAAAAAATGAGTAGAAGAAGTAGTACTAACACAAATGCAAAATAGAACAGCAATAAGAGTAGGATTAATTTAGTAACATAATTCAAATAAAATATTAAAAGTAAATTACAACATAAGAATAAAAAAAACCTGCAAAAATCAAAAGTGAATAAGAAGTTACACTGACACCAGTGCCTAATAGAAACTAAAAAAGAAAAGTTATATTGTGCATGATATTGACAGTAATATTAGCAATGATATTGACAATAAGTAATACTTATATATTGTATATATTATACATGATTGTATTGCACGTGATATGGATATCATTGTTTCAGCTGTCCTTCCTGCTGAAGGACGAATTATACAGTTTGATGTCCACTGGTATAGAAAAGACCTCCGTTATGGCTGTGCATCCCTCCATTATAACCACTGATCATGATACATTTTACTCACTCATATAGTCCCTCGGAAATACCTGTAGCTTTCAGTGGTGGAAAGTAAATAAGCACTTTTACTCGTGTACTGTACTGAAGTACAATTTTGTACTTAAGGACCTTACTTGAGTATTTTCATTGTATTTTACTTAATGCTTATCCTTTGCTACATTTCAAAGGGAAATATAATTTGTATTCATTACATTTGTCTGACAATTGTAGTTTATTTATTAAATTCATATTTTACATTCCAAAACATATTTTATGTGTAGTGGCTATTTGTCAAAGAGAAATAATCAAAGACAAAACTTACATCCAAAGGCCACTGATGCACCATTTCAGTTGGATTTTGAGGTATGTGTGGAATTCCAACTCTAAACAGGGAGAGTGAAGGAGCTTCACATTCTGCTTTTACTGTTTGGGGGGAACTTTACATAGATGATAGTTGTTTTCTACTTAATGTAGTTTAAGCTTAGATTTTCACATTCAGTGACTGACATAACATCAGTGAAGGAAAAATTACACATTTATAAATATCATAAAAACCGTGCCACAACCTACACTAGTAATCAAATGTTACCTCAGAGGAGCACGTCATTAACTGACTACGTATAGCTTTTTATGGTTACAGCTTGTGTGAAAATAGGCCCAGTTCAAGACTAGCGCATCCATTGTGCAGTAGACCCACTGTGTGTAAGACAATCCTGGATGTTATCAGAGTTTAGGATATCGTTATCATCTCTGTCCTGCTCTTTGTTGGATTGGATTTATTGGAACAACCCCAATCAAAGTTGAGCATAATGTTTACCAAACACAGGGGATAGTCCTCATCCTAAAAAGCCTTTTCTCATAATGTTACAAGTGAAAACTTTCTGATTGAAAATAACAACGGGCTATATTTCTGGGGCTCGGGTGTCCCCAGCAGATATCGGGGCCAAGACTTCCTTATTTGTTTGCTGCTGATGTTGACAGTCCGTTTAGCAACTTCAGATGCAAGACTGGAGTTGGAGTTGAGAGATGACGTTTGCAACTGGATTATTTCACAAGTGGCCTGTTTACAAGCTCATTTTAAACCAATAAAAGTGTAAGTCATTGCCAGAGGATAGCCGTTTGGTTCCCAGATTGCGTTTCGCCTCTTTTGCTCTCCACACGGACTGTTTACCCACATTCAACCAAAGCTTGCTCAAATGTGATTAGTCACTACTACACAGACTACTAATGGAAACCACAACGCTTCCGATGCCAAAATCTTGTCCCGTTGCCTCCAGATTCTTCAGGTGAATGCAGAATCTGTTTACAGACATCAAACCCAGAAAAATATGGATATCGTGGCTTTTTTGACTGACATCCCTTCACACCTGAATTAAATGAATATAAAGCTGCTGGGAAAATGAGAGAAGAACATGTATTTATTATCTGTAATTAATCAATTTTAAATCAGTGATAATAAATATTGTTTAGATATTATTCAGTTGAACTTTTTTTATTTGATTTGACACTCGGTTGTTGTCTACATACAGACGTTAATACAAATGTTGGCTACACATTGCACTAGATCGCAGCACAAATTAGACATTACTGTGATGTTCCGGACCTTTGCAATGAGGAAATTCTCTTTAACTGGAGCTCGCTGAATTTTACTTGAATGTTGACTTTCACACACACATTCACGTTGACATTCACAGACACCTCTTTGAGTGGTCGGAAGACTAGAAAGTCACGATGGGAATGCAAGATCGTTTACTTCAAGAGAAAGAAGTTTACAGACGTCTCTTTCCCAATGTAAGTCAATGGGGAGAAGTCTTTTGGGTTAATGTAAGATGCTATGTAAAATTAGCTTCAAAGCCCAGCGCTCCTACTCAAACTAAGTATTTCCTTCATGGTGAGACTTCAATGGATCCTAATAAATCCTCTAGATCCCTCATTTTGTCCCATTATTTCAACCTTTATCTTGAAACAATTTCTCAAAATATGACCTTTTTCTCCCTAAATATAGCATTTTCCATAATTTTGTGATATTAACATTACATTGTATTCTTGAGACATGACTTTGATTCTCAATAATACGGTTCTGTCTTCATTATGATTGCAGCTTTTATCATTTTGTTAATTCGTTTTTTTGGTCACTTTAAACTAACTCAACTGTACTATTATATAAATCAATTTTAATATTGAAAAATTACATTTACCTTACTCTTTGATTTGACATTACCATGGAACCAATCTCAACATATGGAATTCTCAACAGCCAATCACAGCAGAGTGGTCTCTGCTTCTGCCTGTGTGCTTCTGTATGACAGAGAACCAGTGAATCACATGACTGCTACCTTCCTCGTCACACCACCACCATCACCGTTTCTCTCCCTCTTTCTGCCTCCCTCCACCCTCTCTCCACTTCCCTCAGTAAGCTGACACTGCATTTACACGTTAGCTGCTTTTACCTCTAATAGGATCAGGGGGACTTAGATTGTCATCTGATAAAACTAAGCAGCTTGATAACTGCACTGCTGCTTCTTAACCAATTTATGTCCAATAAGGATAACAGAGAAACAGTGGAAGGACAAAAAATGTATTAACAAAATCATGAGGGGATAAACAAGCACCTTAGACTATCATTACTCTGTCAGCTTGCTAGCGGTGAGAGTCTTTTTGCAAACGGACTAGGGACTCCAATGAGAATGGCAAAATTATGTCATTATGGTACTCTCTGGTTTGGATGGCTTAGATTTAGATACTTATTCATGATGTTTATTTCTTTCTATATTTTGGTTATTTGATTATAAATTGCTGGTAATAAAAGTAGTTTAACCTAAATTAAGTCTGGGTTTTACAACCCCCACCGTCTGTGATTCCACTCCATTGTTGTCACTTGAATAATGTTTTATTATGATGTTATTTGTTGTTAAAATTATTTTTCTTTCTTGCCTGAACGATCTTGCCCAAATTGCCATTTTGTTTCACTTTATAACCACTGAAATCCATTTTGTTAAAATTGGTGATACATTTTGATGGAAACCTGGCTAAGTTTGATTCAAATGCCTGATCCAAAGAACCAACTTTACATTTTGTTTCTGAGCATTAGTGTTTCAAATATCTACTTTCCCCATGAAAACCTTTTTTTTTTTTTTATTATCTTCCTTTTTTCTCACAGCAGACTTTGTTTTGCATATTTTGTCATTTGCACACTCTAAAAGAGTCAACTGACTCAGCTGTTAAATATGCTTTCCAACTTCCCTTTAGATATGTTTTAGGTCACAGGTAATCTCTTTGCCGTCTTTAGAGTTGCGGTGGATTCCTGTGACATTAAGCCGAGTTCAAGTCTAGCGCTTTGAAGCTGCTAGCAGACACGTTTGAGCTGCTTCAACAAAGACACATCATCTGAGTATGAGATGATACAGAAGCAGCAGCAGACCTTTTGTGTCCGGTCAACATCAGCATCACAACCTGAAGGAGTTTATTGTCACCTAAAGCAGTTCACAACAGCTTTAAAAATGACTTGTGTTGCATCACCCTTTTCCTCCACCAGGTCAGTAAACTGGTCCAACACTGTCATCTGAGAATAATGGAGGTTCCTCCCAGAACACAAACACTTTAATTTTGTTTTACTAATTTAATATATTTATTCAGTTGTTCGGTTCTTATTTGCTCTTCTTTTCTAAGTTTGAAGAGTTCCCTACAGCCTAAGTTTAAATGACATTCAAACAATGTTACCGCAATGTTTCCCTAACAAATCCCTAATTGTTTTGATTAATTCTAAGTATTGTAATTAGAAGTAAGCAGCATTTATTACATAGTTTCCTGTCCGCGAGTAATTATCGTTCCAATTTACCTGCATGACATTTATTTATAATAGCTAATGACTATAAAACTCAAGAGTATTGATGTTGTGTTAAGGTTTTTAAATTCTGAAGTGTTTTTTGATTAGTTTCTTAATTATCTTAAAATATTTTGAAATATTGCAAAAAATAAGTTGCTGTATCTGGACCCTACTTATTTTTTTTGTTAATAAAGTTACATTTAATTTCGTTTTAGTGAATAATAAACAAGCATTTCAAATGAATTTATTTGGTCTTGTACCAGAATGTCAGATTGAACTAAGACGGATCACATGTAGGAAAGTCACAGACACTTAAATATTTTGGGGAAATTTAAGACAATCTTACTTTGTAATGTCATTTACAGTTTCATTCACAGTGGGGTATTAATGCAATTATTTATCACTCATACCTCTTTGAGAAAAGATGTTCTATTGTGAATTAATAGGTCAAGATAGTCTTTATGTTGATAGTAGTTTTAACATCATGTGATATCATTTGAAAGTTTCCCTTTTTAATGTAGATCCACATAATGGGGGGGGGGGGG
>NW_022280060.1:1964417-2025295 GCF_004355925.1 Anarrhichthys ocellatus
TGCTTAGTGAAAAATTTCAGTGGGCGTTTTGTCTTTAAAACAATACATTTATGAAAGAAAGTCTTGTCCAGGCTTCATTAGCCCGGGCCTCCTGCTGTGGGGGTGAATGGAAATGACATTTAAAACAATTACTTCTGCAGAAACCAGCTGCCAATCAGTCTTACAGGGGAAGGATTCCAATTATTAACCTTCTCTTAATCCCCACGTTTAACCTCATACGCCCCCCTCAGCTTTGTCCACCTCTCCCTCTCTGTGTTTCTCCTCTTCCACTCTCCTCTCCAAGCCGGAGTGCATGACGTCTGAACTCAATTGTTGAATGCTTTCTGCACTGGGGGGCTGCTGTCGGGACTGTTTGCTACATAGAGAAATTATTCAGAGAGATGCAAGGTAGGAAAAGCCGGCTGAGTGATTGCGAGCGCTGCACATTGCAGATCTGGGAAGAGTGAAATTGGAGGGGGAGCTGCTGAGAGGAACAGGTGGAGCACTGGCTTCAGCAACTTTAACAGTTCAGCGTAATTACTTCCAAAAGGTAAGCTCTACATCACTGTCTTATTTTATGGCTGTCGTACCTTTTAGTGGCACTAACCTTAACTGTGTTACTTGTCATGCAACTGGAGATGTGTGAGATAGGGGTGTGCTCAGTAGGTGAATCTCAGGATGCACTGAACAGACACAAGCTGGTGCTGTTGACACTAAAGTCTTTTTCATGAAAACTCCACATCTTCTATGAGTGAGCACCTAAAATCTGCCATTTTCACATGTCCGATGATGTATAGATTTATTTCTATTGCACAGCAGAACTCAAATAATAGACGAATGTAGAATCAATATTGCACACAATACTCTTTATTGCAATCCAGTCAATTCACTTTACTTGACTTACTTACTGAATAATAAGTAACATCAACGTGCTGTCCTGGATGTCCCAGATTTGGCCAAAAGGCTCTTTTTCATCTTCCTTATTTTTTTTATATTTTTTCCAAAAAATGTACTTCATTTGTTTGTTTAGCAACATGCATTATTTTACCCAAACCTTATAACCCGTAAATGAATTGCTGTAGTGAAACAGTCCATATTACAGATATCACAGGTGTGATTAATGGTTTCTTGCTCTTTAAAGATCTGGATCCTTGCTACAGTTACAATCTATACTTACCAAACATGATATTGACATAAATAAGACAAATGTCTGTAGTGAGTTTACAAAGTACTGGGAGGCAATGTTATCAGTAAAGTGGCAAGATATGTGTCATTGGTATGTCTAATGAGGTTTATACCACTAGAAGCTTTGATTTACATAAACAATTATGGATGTGTTTTTTTTATGAGAAACGTTTTGTAGAAATCTTGCAACTCACATTCATAATAGACACTGTATGGCCATTAGTACTGATCGTTCATAAAAAAAAAAGTACGGATTGGGGAGTAACTTGTGTCATTAGTGTCCATGAGCGCTCTTGTGAGTACTGTCACTCTAAAGGATAGATACTTGAGCTCCGGTGTCCTCAGAGGTTAAGCGGGTTTAGATGTAGGGACAGAAGGTCATCTTATGTCACCAGGTGATCTCTGTCCCACTACTCTACCTTTAGTCCTTCACTTAAACCCCTTTCTACTGATTTTAGTGCCCAGACGCTCGAATGCATTTATCACTGGACAGCATGAGCATGGTGGACGACAGCTGCCTCTCACCCAGCAACTTCCACGAGATGGGGAAAGGTGGGGGCGTCGCTGTGGGGGGCCGCGTCCACAGCATCGATGTCATTCTGGGTTTCAGCAAAGACCAGGACCCCCTGCTCAGCCCTGCTGGGGCCCCGCGACCCCACAAAGTGGACGTAGATGGCCTGGCAGAGCCTGGGAGTCAGCAGGAACCCTCATCACACCCGACCTACAGCGGGCAACTTTCCTCTCTGAGAAATGGCAGCACAGAGCAGCAGTACCACGGTGAGTCAAGCTGCTGCTGAAGGTCTCCGTCCTGTCAAAGTTTATACAGTAAAATCTCCTTTAAGAGCATTTAGTTTTACATCACCTTTAGGTTGAGTTCCTTCAGTGCAGACGTTTCTTCAGAGTTCGTTATTGAAGATAAAGTTTATGAATCATCTGATCTTTAGTCTCAAAACATATGAGATGGTCAAGGATATTGATTGAACAGCAGGACCTCTGGTCTTGGAAGGCTGGATAAGTATGAGCTCTGGGTTCAGTGTTTCAGAGATTTTAATTGGATTTGATAGAATTGATTTGGCTGCACTGAAGTTAGGATATTGATGCCTGTGAGCAAACATAATAAATCTAACTTGACCGCTGACTACAACGTTTTCTGGACACAAACACAGATTCAGTCTTTCAGGGTTATAAAAGAGCCAGCATCAACTTCTGAGCGAATGAAAAACTTCAAAGCCTGAATTTGAGTTTATACCGTTAACATTGAAGTGTTCCATAAGATGTAAGGAAGCATATCAAACAGCATATATTACACGCAGAGCATGCACTAAAAAGACAGAAGACTAAAACTTTTAGCTTAACAAACAGTTTCTGACACAATACAGACGCTTAAAAGGAGGTATCACCACAAAACAGTTATTTTATTAAATATGCTCTGATGTTTGAATGTTGACAAATCTGCACTGTAGGCCTATATGTTTAATAACTGCAATAATAAAAAGAAGAAGAAAAAAATGATCCAAACAATGGAACATCATTTTGGGATAATATCCTATGTTTGACAGACTGGCAACTGATGATTAAAAATCTGACCTATTTAAATATGGGTAAGGTACCATTGGATCCAATGTGTTGCATCCATTTAAAACCAGTGACATGCAGATTCAGAATCACTGTGTTACACACTGTTACCATGTGGAGTGCGTTGCATGAACTGTGCGGGCTGAGATTGGGAGATAAATTGCAGGACAAGATGGTGTAGGGGGTTTATGTCCCCAAGCCCAATCCCATCCCCTTGTGGAATTCCCCTAATCTTCTCTTCTTTGCGGATTAGATTGTACAGTAGTTCATTCGGGTGTTATCGTTATCGTTTTGTCTCAGAATCAAATTCATCATGTTTAATCTAAAGCTATTTTCACATGCAGTATCTGGCAGGTGGTTGGTGATTTTGTGTCAGAAACCCGATAAAAAAGACGAAGCGATTCAAATTCAGTCACTGAATCCAGGCAGACATTTGTTTTTCTTGATTAACATACATCCACATCAATGACATCACTCTTTTGTATGTAGCTGTCCTGTGAAGTCAGCCCGTTTCCCCCTGAATGAGTAATTTTTTTTGTTTGGTGTCAGTCAGCCCCCTCCTCTCGGAGCTGAGATGTTCTGCTGGCTGATAAACAGTGGGCAGCCTTCAGACCAGTGGCTGTGATGGGCTGACAGGCCAAGAGCTGGTCACTGAACCAGACCTGACCTCTGCCTTTGTCAGAGCCTGGCCTTTGTCATAGCTGCTTAATGAGAGGTGGATAAATGAACCCCTAAAGATCCTGCTTTGCCTTCGCCTCAGCTCCCGTTTGCCAGTTGAAAGACCACAATGACCCCCGCCTCCACCCCTCCCCTCCTCTATCTCCATACACACATCTCAGTCACAGAGACATACTCATATTTACATTTGGATACTGTCGGTTGTTGTACTGCAACAGTGACGGGAGGACAGTGACGTTTTGGAAAAAATGTCTACATGTATTGAACAATGATACTGAGAAAACCTCAAAAACAAACTGAATTACTATAATCAGGGAAATGAATATTTAAATCGATAAAGTTCATTAACTTATGAAATACTTATTTTTACATTTAAAAAGTGTAAATCAAATTCCGTGAATCTGCTTCTTTGGTTCGCTCTCAGCGCTCTCATAGCATTGTTGTCAGCCACAGCATGCAACAGTTTCAGTGAAAGGGCTCAACTGTACACTACCTGCTCATCACCAAATGGCAGACAGACAGAGTTAGTGATAGCTGGTGAACATAATGGAGCAAAAAGCAGCTTAAGAGCCAAATACTTCCCTCTGAAGTTGGTAGAGACCAAAATCGGAGCAAAAAGAGAGTGAATATTGGACTTACATTTGCCAGGTGGACACGTGAAACATGACTCCAAATGAATGATAATGTTGCTCCATATCTGCTGGTTGTGTGACTATGCAACAGTTTGCTGAAAAGTTCACTGTGTCAACTTAAAAGGTGATAATATATATGGCCCCCCCAGAAAAACTAGCTTTTTTCTGAGCAAATCCAATCCACTGAAGAGGACAGTGAGAAGCTAGTACATGTTTTTGCCTGTAGGAGTTAAATTCATTTGGATTATATTGATGGACAATACAAGATTCCTCTTAGTAAAATCTGAATCATTCCACTAATATTAACAATTATCTCTCTCTGGTCAGATGCCAAAATTGCATTGCGAATACTCATACATCTACCAGGACAGTAATTAAAAGTTAATTCAACCTACTGCTCTGTACACAACCTGAATGATGTATGGCACATGTTTCAGAGTACAGCTTCACAAAAGACTGATCTTATTGCCGGATCATCATCTTTGTACTTTGTTTAATTCAATTACTTGCTGGTTAGACTAATACGGTTAAAGATTTAATTCTCCTCTGTGTCATTTTTTTCTGTATTTCCCTGG
This sequence comes from Anarrhichthys ocellatus, assembly GCF_004355925.1. NCBI lineage: Eukaryota > Metazoa > Chordata > Actinopteri > Perciformes > Anarhichadidae > Anarrhichthys > Anarrhichthys ocellatus. The sequence continues at coordinate 1,969,042 of NW_022280060.1, forward strand.
AGCTGAAAGTGATATAAAAAAATATAATGGAAGATTAGGAATGAGGGAGCGAAAGAACAATTGAGAGGAAGACTAAGGGAAATTGTTTGCCTTTAAGGATCATCAGGAGAGACAGTTGCACTTAAACCTCTGTATTGTCAGTAAACGGTAGCTTTTCAGTGGCTGGTGCTCACAAATGTTGACAGGACGTGGATATTTTTTAATGTTTTTTTTGTGACCACAAAAGTTTTGAAGATGGTTTACTGTTTGAGAATATCAACACTGGACACAACTTTTCTAAATCCGATTAGGAATGTTTTTGAGCTTCATTGAAGTTCAAGGGATTGCTTGCTTCACTGACCTACAGTAGCCTATTGTTGCAAGTGTCAAACTAATGTCTGCTCTACTGGAAAGTGGGCACTACATTCTTCATTTCCACTCACCACTCTGCTTTTGTTTTTCCTCAAAATTTTTGTTCATTATTTCTAAAACATTGCCTTGATAATCGCAATTTTCAAAACTCCTGATTCATTTTTCTCGCTGTGCTCAACAGATACCGGCTTTTTCACAAACAAGTGTGATGAGGAGCTGAGTGAACTGAGGAAGAGCGTAGAGAGCGATGAAGGCAAGTCTCCAGAGCCATGCAAGGACGAGCAGCCCAAGAAGAAGCACAGGCGCAACCGCACCACCTTCACCACCTACCAGCTGCACGAGCTGGAGCGTGCCTTTGAGAAGTCCCACTACCCGGACGTGTACAGCCGGGAGGAGCTCGCCATGAAGGTGAACCTCCCAGAAGTCCGGGTTCAGGTAGGAGGAACCCAAACATCACAGAGATCTGAAATGTGTACTTCTCTCATTAATAAAGCCAAAGATATTTTTGTTTGTTGACATGAATAAGTATTCAGGTTTGTTTTTGTTGTTCTATTCTACTCCTTTGTACTGTACATCACGGCAGTAGAATAAGCCGACATGCCAAGAGCTGACAGGTACCTAAAGACTTACAGAAAGCCCGCCAAGCTTTTGGCCTGTGGCCATTGGCTTTTAGGTATTCAGGTGAGGAGATTGCACAAGTTATGCAAGCAGTTTGTGTGTATTTCCAAGTGTTGCAACACACAATGACAACATCGCGTGTGAGGACAAGAAGGTGCACTTTTTAAACTGTACGGTGGCTTCTTCAGAGAAAAAAAGGGTAGACCTTGTGGGTATTTAACTACACTTTGTGTTTTTTTGCAGCTAGATTTGAATAACTTTAGTTTGAACAGTATTTCTGTGAGTGTGGAGCTTAAAATACTTTATTATGTTTCCAAATATTTTCAATTGCATTTACAATTAATGATTGGGTCAACACATACTTGAAGGAGCATCATTAAACACACATCCAAAGTGATGGCATATCACATGTAGTTTCATTAAATTTACATTTTTATACCAGTTGAATCTTTGTGGTAAATGTGGTTTATGTCCCGCATATTCAGACACACTTCATGAGAACTTATTGTTGTCCTCCAGGTCTGGTTCCAGAACCGCAGAGCTAAATGGCGTCGGCAGGAAAAAATGGATGCCAGCACCATGAAGCTCCACGACTCGCCAATGCTTTCCTTCAACCGCCCGCCACCGGTTCATACCAGCATGGGCGCGATGACCAACTCCCTCCCCTTGGACCCCTGGCTCTCCTCTCCCCTGTCTAGCGCCACACCGGTCCACAGCATCCCGGGCTTCATGGGTCCAGCTCAGGGCCTCCAGCCCAGCTACCCCAGCCACAGCTTCCTCAACTCCACTCCTCATCCTCATCCGTCCATGGGCCAGGGGATGCAGAGTATGGCTCCTCCTCCCTACCAGTGCACAGCACCGTACCCTGATAAATATCCTCTGGAGGACGTGGACCAGCGCAGCTCCAGTATCGCCGCTCTGAGAATGAAAGCCAAGGAACATCTCCAATCCATGGACAAGACCTGGCATCCCATGTGACTAAAAAACCTGCCAGTCCATGGGAATGACATTGCGAAAGTAAGATGTCGAAATTGTGTCTTGGGGTCCAGGGACAGTCAGTATGTTGAACAATATGACAGTGACTTGTCTGATACCCACAGAGCACAGGAAATGGACTTAGAACTGTGAAAAACGAGGATTCTTTGACTTCCTTTTTTTTTTTTCTCATCTCAAGGACATGAAGCAGACAAGTGAACTCTATAGTCTTGTTAAGTTGCAAATTTTACACCACCAATTTCCATATGTCTGTTCTCCCTCTAATGTAAAAGTGTTCAGCGTCACCTTGGGTGCTTTAAAAGAAAATGTCTTCTTGCACCCGGGAAAGCAAGAAAATGTCTTTCCTGATCAACCTTTTTTTTAATTTTTATAACAAACCATCGTATCTTTACAGCCACAATTCCTGATGGATAAATGCGTACTTCCACCCATATTCCTGAACAGCACGTCTAGTGATGGCAGGCAGCAGCTTTTCAGGGGTCACAAACACTTTGAACACATATGAAAGCAATGGCAAAATATTTCTTTATGCCTCATATTTTAAGAAGACAGCTGTCCGGAAACAGGAAATTAAGATATCTTGAAAATCACCCAAATATGGGTATTATTATTGTTCTCATTACTTTGCGGTTATTCCTGTCAACTGTTACATTCAGCTTCTTTCCTTTTTCCTATTTTTTCACCAAGTTTGTGTTTTTACTAATTAATCCAATTGTAGCATTTTTATGGTTCAGCTAATCAGAGTCTCAGCGTACTTTGTGGATGAAAGACCAGTCTCAGTTTGATGTGAGAGCAGCTTTTAAAAATCAAGGCAGCGTCTCTGACTTTGTCTGTTAAATGCAGGTCTCACTAATCTTTTGGTTTATAAAAAGATATGTTTAAGCTTAACTCCCTATTATAGTTGGTTTGTACTGGATACCCAGTTTAGATACTTGAGTGTATAGCTTAGATAACCTGGTATGACTGGAATAAGATGACAGCCAAGGACCAGTGGGGCCTACTGTCGGGGTTTTCAATATACAGGAAAAAGAGAATCTCCCAATTATGCTGTATAATAGATAATTCTTTGGTGGGAAAGTTTATTAGAGTCAGGGATGTGTTGGCACCTTTGAAGTGGACCACGGCTGAAAATATACCAAAAATAATTCTGCACAGTTTCTGATTTGTGCTAAGATGCTTTAAAGAAGGAAGGAAGTATACAAGAAAGAAATAAAGACTAGAGACCAGTGTAACTCTCTTTTTGCTTGAGTGGCTGTTGGAGAAGAAGACCTGTTGGCAGCTCAGTGTTGGGTGGCTGCGTGTACGTGCAGGGCAGCAGAAAGAGCCCTGTGTGATGCGTCACCCCACATAGTTTAGTCTTTGTTCTTCACAATTGATCCAAGTGTATCCCCTTTGTCTGAAAGAGGCAGGGGGGGGACAGTCTCAGGCTGCACTAAATAGGCCCTTGTAACCACTTTGTCATGAAAGTTTTTTTTCTTTCTCAATCAAAGGAGGAGAAATATGGATTGTAGCTGCTATGGTCATTAGTGACACAATATTGGTCTTTTCCCATCTGTTACAGAGTCAAGCTCTAATTGTCTTGATATGTGTTTCACATGAGCTGGAGAGCTGAATAGATTTGAATGAGACATTTTTGCATCTGCAGGCAGCATCTCAAATAACTGAATATGTACAGAAATACAAGTTATATGGTACATTCTTTTGACTTTGTTGTGGAACAAGAGGGAAAGAAAATCCTTCATCTTAAAGTGCAATTTCAGACTCACTTTTGTTTTTTTTATATGTATTTCTTTTGTTTTTATGTATAAAGGAGACATGTTTCCCCCCTAACTACCTATTATATGTTTGTGATATTTCATTTTGATATGATACAAAAGTATAAAAGTTGTGCTGACAGCAAGTCATACATTCACACTGACTACAGCAGCAGCAACAACAGGATGTGATTTTTTGTGTTTTCATTTAAAAACCCATTGTTGTACTACTAACAGAGGGGAAAAACCCAGGTATTCATTTTTTTTAATGCTGTTGGTTAGTGATGCTTAGACTCCTTATTGGACAATGCCAGGACCTCACATTATAGAGGGAATGAGGATTACCTTGCACATTAGCAGCTTCTTTAGGATGCTACATACAGTAAATGTGGACCAAGAATAAGCCAAAGGTTAGATAATGGACAAAAATGCACTAGAAGTTTGATAGTTTTAGTTTTTTTAATGTGGAAATGTTTAGGTTATTTTCTTGAATGGCTGTTTTGTTTCTTACATGTCCTAGTTATATCTGTCCTAGTGATCTCATTGTTTCCTTTCTTTTTGATTTTGTCTGGAGTCGTTGATGACCATATTCTGGAAAGAATGAAGATCTACTGAAAATAAATATAGTTTGATAGAATATTTATCTCTACTTTCTCACTGCAGTGCTTTCATGTTGACCTGTGCACTCATTCCCACACAGTCACAGTATTATTTTTTTTACCCCGGTAAGTCTAAAGAGCAGTCCAAGATTACTACAGTATAATCGTTATCATCTGACATACATGGGCAGAGACATTTTTCTTTCTTTTCCTCTAACACTTGTGCCCCGTCTCTCTCTGTCATATAAGAGCTCTTTCTCCCTTTTGTACCCCTCCCAATCCTCTCTGCTGTTCCATGGTTCGGTGGCAGGGTGCCAGCCTGTTAGGAAGATGAGACTCCAATCAATCAGCACTTCCCAGGGGGGCCTCTGACCGCAGGGCCCGACTCCCTAATTGCCCCCAGGCAGACCGGCAGGCTCACCCGCTGTAACACATGTTCACAGAGGGACCGGTGCCGCCATGCTAGCTGGCCTCCTCAGCGTGTGAATCACTTTCTTGGACAGATGGAGGCCTGGATAAACCTCAGTACCAGGGCCATATGGATAGGCCAGTGGATGCAACAGAGAAATGTTTTTTTTACATGCCCTGAACTGATTAGATACTGAATTACACACAGTGGTTCATCAATTACTATTAGGCTACACTCAAGTCACAGAGCTGAGCATCCGATTTTCCAAATGCCATTTAACAACACTCCTCGAAGACTTTTATAACCACCTGGATGAAAAATGATTCTGTCTGTTGCACAACAAAAATGATTTATTATTGTTTTTCTAGTATTTTATATTTTCCTACAAAAGAATGTGTATATATTTTCTGTGTGGTAAGGTCAGATGTAATTTCGAGCTATCTGGATTAGAAACAATTTTGCAATTTGGAAAACAGGTTCACAATCTTATTTATTGTGCAGCGGACAGTATATTTCTTCATCCAGATGTTTTGAGGAGTCTTTGAGTATTCTGGAAATACATCCTGAACAGCAGCGAGTTTTGTTGAATTAACTGATATTTCTTTGTCAGGAAACGGGATGGCTCTATGATTCAAATGTAATGGTAACATGTGATAGGCACAAACTGGGGCCAGTTGTAATTAGGGAGCAAAAGTAAAGGCAGTTATAAATCATGTGACTGAACTTGATCTGTAAAGAAAACTCATGTTTGAGCTAAACTTTCAGGGATCACACAAATTGCATTTTACTCTGTAAAGTGTAACAAGTTGACAGGTAAGACTAGAAAGGTTTATAGGCACTTGACTACTTTCACATGTTATTTTTTGTTGATCAGATCATAGCTTATGGTGTTCTCAAAGAGATGAACGAACATTACGCTGAATTGATGAAAATGGAAAGAAAAAATGCTTGAAAGGATAAAAGGAGAGACAGAGAATGTGAAGAAGTCAGAGTGGGAGAGAGGAAAAATTGAAACATTAAGAAAGAGATTAAGGGAGAAAAGTGTGGGAGAGAAAGAGGGCGACAGAAGGAGTAAGAGTGGAGAGGAAGAGGAGAAGGAGGGAGGGATGGCTGCTCATCAGAGTTAATGATGTAGAAAATCCCCCAATTAGAGCGTTTTCCTGTGTTGCAGGATGAGTTCAGAGCGGGGTCCTCTGACAGCCTGAGGATTAGTACCCAGGCCGAGCTGGGCTGGGCCGGGCCTGAACAGACACTAACTTGCTGGACAGCTTGGCACTGCTCAGCTGGGGCCGGGTCGGGGCTGTAGCCACAGTCAGGGGCTCGGGGTAGGCATGCGTTTAGTTGGAGTGAGTGGCTCAAAGTAAAGCATGGGAAAAAGAGCAGCGACAGATCAAAATGGAGAAAAAAAGGTTCTGGTGAAAAGGTATTCTCTACTCTGCAGAATTGCAAATGTATTCAAATGTGAGCCAAGTAAGATTTTATCTGCTGCTTTTGTAAGTTACTCTCTACTTACTAAGAGCTGAACTTCTCAAAAAATATACCTATTTTTCTGAAATTATTGAGGATTTGGAAACATAGAAAAATAGGTGAGAACATCTAAGAAAGACCACCATATAATGTTAACATTTTCTCAGCTCAATGGTTCTTGCTGATGCATCAATTTTGAAACAGCATTACATCCAAAACACAACCTAATCTGATCTGGATTGTATTGAAAATCAATCTGTCTGCATGCTGCTTGATGTCAAGTCTTGTGGTGGTAAGACAGAGGAACACAGCCTTTAATCCTCCTGACCGTACTGGACAATAAATTTGAACATCAATCACACAACGATGACACATAACCAATAAAAGCCTTATGCGGTAATCACCTGCAAGTAAAAATAAACAAATACATAGAGGCAGAGATATTGGACTTGATTCACAGAAAAATGTGGACTTGAGATTTGAGCATGCAGATTCATGCTTGACCTTAGAACTCATGTGGTAAATATTCTGAACGACTTACTTAGCTATCCCCACAGCTTTTGACTGGGTCCATTGGCTAGTCAGTGAAGACTTGAGACCTGACACATGACTTATAGATTTGACCTGACTTGAGAAAATGAATTGACTTGCATAGCTTCACAACCTGAATAATTTATTATTAGGGCTATGCAGTGAAACAACCAGCTATAAAAAAAATAATTTAAAAAACACTACAAACACAGCTTTATTCAAGAGATTTGTAGTTCAACATTCAGTGACTTGAGCAGCTGGAGGTCAACATGAAAAATGTAAAATTTCAAAGTAAATCAAATGTAAGCTAACTAAGATTTTAGTTAGTGTATTTGAAAGTTGTTTCGTTCTCTTTTACTCAAAAAAAACTTGAAATTGTCCTCCAGTTAGCTTGTAAAGACTTGTGAATTGACTTGGACTACAGTAGCACCAACAAGCTAAAAACAACTCCGCAAATAAGTGAGGATATTACAGGTAGCCAGAATATGTTTTTCAGAATTATCAGTAACAATATGACTGCATAAAGGTGATCCATTCTAGCATTTGCACACGTTCATGTCTTCCTCCACAGATATAAAGGTTGATGATTAAATTGCAAATAGGAAGACTAGTAATTTTGAGGAAGCCTTAACTCACCTCACAGTTACTGTGTTCATTAGCAACAGCTGAGTCCATAATTACTAATTGATTAATTGCACAGTCTATTATTTCGCTCCTGCACCCCAGTAGATCTGAAAGGGCCACGGCTGGAGTTAACAGTCTTATTGGAGAGACGCGTTCCTCGCAAGGGACAATAAGGGAAAATAGCGGAATTAATTGGGTTTGATTAAGAGAGCTTTTCAATGGGACACAGCTTTTTCGCATGACATAATTAGAGGTCAGGTAGGGGGGGTGGAAGCGGGGATTTGCCTGTTGGCGCCAGTGTTGTGTGGGTGTGTCTGTGAGAGAGAGACATATAGACAGACAGAGAGAGAGAGGGAGGGGTGCTTCCTTCACACTTGTAGAACTATGTTGTGTGTCTGATGTGGTACATTTCTATAGGCTCACTCACCAGAAAACACACAGTGAAGTTCACAGGGGGCCTTCTGTTGTGTGTGATTATTATCACTACACTTGTCAGCATTAAAGACACAGTGCTCAGTCTTTTGTCATAGCTACATGCTCATTAGCAGTGCACTGCAGAGACAATGTTATTGAATAGGGTGGTGACAGAAGAGGACATTCAGTCGTGTTTTTGGATGAGAGCTAAACATGTAAACAAAGTTAAAGACATAAACACACACATTGACAATTTATAATCCTGTTACAGTGTAATGTGAAATAGCAGGAAGGCACACAAGCCATCAGATCTAAAAATACAACTGACCTGTCATGAACCAAAACCAGGCTTCACGCCTGATTAGATTAACAAATATTTCATCGCAAGTCTGCATCTGCAGGTTTTTTTTCTCAGAACAGTCATGATTTCCCTGTTCTTTGTTTGACAGAGATTATGGACAAATCTGCCCAACTCTCCATCTATTCCTGTTCAGTGGAGTGAATCCCACAGACAGCAGGCATCCACCTCATTGAAGTGTCCTTGAGCAAGGCATTACACTAAGCTACATGAAAGATGTTCAGCAATACACATTATGGTCTGACAAAGTATGATATTGTATTGTAATATTAGCAGTGGTGGAAGAAGTTCTCAGATCCTTCACTTACAGTAAGTAAAAGTAGAAATACGGTGATCTAAAAATACTCCATTACAAATAAATGTCCTGAAGTCAAAATGTTACGTACGTTATGTAAGTATCAAAAGTAAATGTAGTCATGCAGAATGGAATCATTCACAGTGTTATATACCCTGACCCTAACCCTTTTCATTAAGCATTTTAATAAGATAACATAAGATAGAACTTTATTAATCCCGAAGGATATTCTTGTGCCAGAGTTCCATTAAGATTACAACAGAAGAACAGCAAAAAACAATAGAATTAAGATATAAAAGTATATGAACAATAGAATAACAATTATTAAGTGGAAAAGAATAATACTGACACCATTGCAAAATAGAACACAATAGCAATTACAGTAAGGTAAATAAATAAAGTAAAAAACATTAAACTAATGGTTATTTACAAGAGTAAAAATATAAAGTGTATAAGAAGTGATACTAACACCAGTGCCTAATGGAAACTAAAATAGAAAAGTAATATTGAGCATGATATTGAGAGAGATATTGTCAATGATCGTGAAAAAGTAGTAGAAAGTTATATTTCCCATAGATTAATGAAGACAATATTGCACATGAAATTGAAATGTAATATTACACATGTGTCAGATTGTTCAGCTTTCCTTCCTGCAGAAGGGAGAGGAGTTATACAGTTTGATGACCACAGATAGAAAAGACTTCCTGTGATGTTCTGTGGTTCACCTCTGTTGTCTTAGTCTACGGCTGAAGGTGCTCTGATGTGATTTCAGTGTGGTGTGCAGGGGATGAGAGGCATTGTCCAGAATACTTAGTATTTTCCTCAACATCCTCCTCTCTGAAACCTCCACCACAGACTCCAGTTTGACTCCAAGGACAGAACCAGCTTTCCTGATGAGCTTATCAAATCTATTAGCATGAGCTGAGTTCACCCTGCTGCCCCAGCACACTACAACGTAGAACATGACACTTGCCACCACAGAGTGATAAAACATATGCAGCATGCTTCTGCAGATGTTAAAAGATCTGAGTCTCCTCACAAATGACAGACGGCTCTGGCCTTTCTTGTACAAAGCCTCAATGTTTTTTAGTCCAGTCCATCTTATTGTCTATGTGAACGCCCAGGTATTTGTAATTCTCGACAATGTCCACCTCTGTTCCCCTGATGCTGACTGGTTTTGGAGCGGTCCTCTGCCTCCTAAAATTGACCACAAGCTCTTTAGTCTTTGTGATGTTCAGTTGCATGTGGTTCAATTCACACCACTCAACAAAACTTTCCACCACACCCCTGTACTCAGCTTCCTATCCCCAACTGATACAGTAGTTTGTCATTGTTTGTTATTATAGTAGTATAGTACAGTATCATATGATAAGCATATCATGTGCTATTAATGTAAAAACGTAACTATAATTGTCAAGTAAATGCAGTGCAGTAAAAGTTCAATATTTCCATCTGAAATGTAGTGGAAGTAAAAGTAGAAAGCATAGAATGGAATCAAATACAAGTATGTCAAAATTGTCCTTAATTACAGGAGGCTACTTGAGTAAATGTTAATTATATCTCACCACTGCATATTTGTTACTGAAGTTAGAAAATAAGTCATATTATTAATATTATCTTTGATATAATTATCTCTTCAATTAATTGATTATTTTGTGTGTGTTCTTCCTATGTCTTTTGATGTTTGTTTGTATGGAAAACAAGCATGGCCATGCCATGTTTTGTTATCTTTGAAAATGAGGCTTCACAATAAAAACATTAGAGACAACTACATATCAGTTACTACTTTTTTACAACTACACTTGTATTTCCATGTATGGGATCAATGAAGTTCAACTCTCTTGTTTAATTTATTTAATTTATATTGTTTCCATGTGATAATGTTTCCATGTCTTGAATTTGAGATTCACAATGTTTTGATTATAGAATAAGAATAATGTGTTTGTCAGACTGCTGGCGAGGATGGGGGTGTAATACAAGACCAGCCTATGTTAAAATAAGTTAGTTTAGAAAAAAAAGAAAAAGAAATCAGGCTGGTTTAGGTCTTAGAAATTACAGCACAGGTATTGCCTGACAGAATTGTCAACTCGTTAGGCTCGAACTCGTTAAGATGAGCGGTTTCAAAGTTCTAGACCCAGGCGAGCAAAGGCTGGAGAGTTTGGAAATAGAACTAGCACGCCCTCTATGTTTTGTACTTGAACATGACAAGAAACTCACCCACACAATAACCAATTTAAAAAAACACATACATGTGCAAACTCACCGATGCCTAAAGGCATGTATCGCAGCTTGAATATGTTTTTAATATTTATCAGTTTATTTTTGTATGCATGTTTCCGTTAATGCCAAGTTAAAAAACTGCAAATGTTATTAATTATATTCACTTGTATTCATTATATGTAGTGTTCTAGTTTGATCTACATCATTTCCTATATTTTACAGATCTAGTTGATGTAGGCTACTGCAAAATGTATCTATGCACTATTACTGTTAGATAAAGGTTTATACTGTACACGGGGACGTACATTTTAGGATCGATGGTACAATATTGGTTGTGAAATACTTGAAATACTTCACAAAGTGGTGAGCTCTTTAAAAACTCCCTCTAGCTACAAATGAAGCATTTCCGTGTTTTGATTTGAAAGTCCTACGTCACGGGGTTGACAAAACTCCCACAATGCAATGCGATTTTTGTAACCTGAAATAAACCGAACGAAACTCGCTGCAGATCTGAGTGAATAGCTTGAAATACAACGATTCGATTATTCATCTGATATTTCCGTGAATTGTTGGTCCTGTTTGGCGTTCGTGTGGTGCTATTCAGGGACTGGCTTGCTTTTGTATGTATGTTGTCAATTGCAGAAATATGGTGTGATTAGCCACTAGCTAAATTAGCTAATGCTAGTTATCGTTACCTAGTTTCTTTCTCCCTTTTCTGTTTAAACGTGAATATAAAGAAGCCCAATTGATGACATTTAGCTACGAACAAGGCTTTCAAAAATGTAGTTCTTTGCCTTGAACTGCCTGAAAGTTAGTCGAGCTGAAACGGAAGGTTGCTCATCTGATCTTCCATCAAATCTAGCATCAACTGTGAGTTTTAAGATTACACTGAAGAGATGACATAATCAGGATATCTTTCAAAAGTGCTGGGATCTATGTGAAATGTTGTTATTTTCTAACAACATGCCAGACAGAATTGCAATTCAAAACCTGGCTAATTATCTGGTTTTACGGGTTTAAAACAGCAGTTTCAGGATACTAGTGACTTAGCTAACTTGCATAACATTTTGGCTAACTTTCTAACCTTGCATTTGTTGTTAGAAGACGAGCAATACAAAACGCATTCCAATGTAAGTGTTTATATCATTGTTGTGCTTGTTGGACAGGTCTCCAACCTCCCAGCCTGTGGCTGTGGTATCAGGACTTCAGGCTAAGATGGATCCAGAATATGAACATCGCCTCCTCCGACAAATCAACATTCAAAGTGACAACTTGAGCCCTGTTGTGAGTCCTCCTCTGTTCTTTAATAATGTGAATGTTTTACATCAACACTGGTTTTGTGGTATTATCAAGTGATATTATAATTATAATAAGTAATGTGTCGTTTTTGCAGAAACGGACACCGAGTCAGACACCCACCGGCTCCCCGTTATCTTCACCCAGTAAGCTTGGAGACAGATTCATTCCAACCAGAGCCGGGGCAAACTGGAGTATCAACTTCCACCGGATTAATGTATGAACAGTTTGTGGGTACATTTGTGGAGGAGTGTGTCTATGCTTTTAGAGAGAGAGATAGATGGATAGATAGATGACAAAAGTCTAAAGGTGTTAAGGTAAAGTTGATTACTGTATGAATGTTCTGTCTGAGATTGAACAACCACTGTTTGAATGTCAAAATAATGTCAGTATCTTTGTGATTTTAAGGAAAATGAGAAGTCACCAAGTCAGAACAGAAAAACAAAGGATGCCTCCACTGATAACCTTAAAGGTGAATACATTTTGTAAAGCTTATTTTGTTACGTCTGTTACTTGCTCATGTGCACTCAGGATTGTAGTTTTGTGCTTTTGTTCTAAAACACATTTGTGTTCATGCAGCAGACGGGCAGGCGTACTCTGCTCTGCTGAAGAATGAGCTGCTGGGAGCAGGAATCGAAAAGATCCAGGACCCTCAGACAGAGGACAGGCGTCTACAGCCATCAACCCCAGAAGAGAGAAGTCTCTTCACTGTATGAACATTTCATCTCATACTCGTTACGTATTGAGTTACAGGATAAAGCCCATCATACAATCATCAGAACAGACACGCATACAATATGCTCTCTGAGACTTGAGTGGGGGGAAGAACGATATCAAGAGTAGTATCCCACTATTCAGTCAGTGTACAGTTTTATTTTTTACAGTGTTTTATAGAATATGGTGGTTTCTGCTTGTATTCTTTGCAGTATTCGCTCAATGCCAAGAGGCCGTCACCAGACGATGGCACCAACATCTCGCCCTACTCTCTATCACCTGTCAGCAATAAAAGGTAAAAATACTTTTTGTCGTCTGTTGTTTACACTGCAAGCAAAGAAATGGTGCATTTTGACTTCAGGGTTTCACAATGTCCAACTTTTTCTGTCACAGTCAGAAATTGCTACGTTCACCAAGAAAGCCAACTCGCAAGATCTCAAAGATCCCTTTTAAAGTCCTGGATGCTCCAGAGCTGCAGGATGACTTTTACCTCAACCTGGTGGACTGGTCATCTCTCAATGTGCTCAGTGTTGGACTGGGTACATGTGTTTACCTATGGAGTGCCTGTACCAGCCAGGTACTGTAGAGTGTTTAAACAACTGATGTTAGAACATAAATTTGAACTGTTTGCTTACCTGTGTGTGTGTGTGTGTTTATGTGTTTATATACTTGTGGAAATGTTTTTCATTCGTGGCAGTATTCATCACTATGTTACACCACAGTGACTCGCTTGTTGAATTGTCTTTTCCTCAGGTAACAAGATTGTGTGATTTATCAGTGGAGGGAGACTCAGTCACGTCAGTTGGGTGGTCCGAAAGGGTACGTACACACAGCTCACTGCCTTGAGGAAACTATCAAGGTAATGTTATGGTAGAGTTAGTTTTTCTTTAAATGAAAGGATTCTTCATGTTTTTAGGGTAACCTGGTGGCAGTGGGGACTCACAAAGGCTATGTTCAGATCTGGGACGCTGGTGCTGGGAAGAAGCTCTTTGCCCTGGAAGGACACACAGCTAGAGTTGGTAAGAACATGTTTTCTGGAATTAAACTCTGAACATGGCTTACAAAGTGCCTTAGCAGGAATGCGCAAGTCACAATCAAATCAAATTAACTGAAAACCAAAAACTAGAAAATTGAAATAATGCTTGACATTCTTGATATTTGTGTCCTTTGACATTTTAGACAAATATTGAGAGTGTGACAAAGCTGAATTAAAATGTAATCTGTTTGCAGGAGCGTTGGCGTGGAATGCAGACCAGTTGTCTTCGGGAAGCCGTGATCGTATGATTCTTCAAAGAGATGTGCGGACTCCTCCACTCCAGTCAGAGAGACGGCTGCAGGGACACAGACAGGAAGTGTGTGGCTTAAAGTGGAGCACTGACCATCAGCTGCTTGCTTCTGGTGGCAACGACAACAAGGTACAGTTGTTGTTCCTATTAAACATGTCTCCATCTTTGTGCATTTACTCATTGTGCTTACTGACGTGGTTGTTATTCGTCATCTCAGCTGCTGGTTTGGAACCACTCCTCGCTGATCCCAGTGCAAACATACATGGATCACCTGGCTGCAGTGAAAGCCATTGCCTGGTCCCCCCACCAGCACGGCCTGCTGGCCTCTGGGGGCGGCACTGCTGACCGCTGCATCCGATTTTGGAACACCCTGACCTCACAGCCGCTGCAGTGTATGGACACCGGCTCTCAGGTCTGCAACCTGGCCTGGTCCAAACATGCTAATGAGCTAGTAAGTGACTACAGATACACACTGTGCAAAAATGTTTTGCCATACAATTGTCATGAGGGTCCCACTTGCATTGACAATAAGATGATACATGGCCCATTTTAAGAGACAATACATTTAAAAAGTATTTGTACTTAATTTATATCAGTTTGCAGAGATTTGAAATCAGAATCGGATGATTTCAAGAATGATTTATTGTCATTATGCAACACAGGGTTGCACAACAAAATGCAGTTGCAGCCAATTTGTTACACATAAAAAACATGTGCATGTGCATCAGGAGGAATGTAAACGGCAGCAACAAAACAATTCGAAAAGACAACAAATTAAAACAAAAATGTAGCGAAGTTCGTGTGAGCTTCCGCCTGGGTACTGTGTCCTCAATTAACGATTTTTAAAATAAGTTATAAAGCAGAGCATAGGCTTACGCTGTTTCCATTTTTTATCGTGAGATACTTTGTAAAATGTACCTGTTTCCACTTGAAGTAGTGTTGCCTTTTTCTGTTTTGTATCTTTGGCACACAATTAAAAACATACATTGTTGAGACCAGTGCAACTGTCAAATAACAAGACCATCACTGCATAATATAACATTGCCTCTTTTTTTTTTCAGGTGAGCACCCATGGCTACTCCCAGAACCAGATCTTGGTGTGGAAATATCCAGCTCTCACTCAGGTTGCCAAACTCACAGGACACTCGTACAGAGTGCTCTACCTGGTCAGTTTCTGTGCTCTTTATGATGCGAACGTGATCTTGCTGTTGGTCATATTAATTGAAAAGCTGGCCAGAACATCTGATGAATTATTATTATTATAATTTGTTTTTTATAACTAGGCAATGTCCCCGGATGGTGAGGCCATTGTTACGGGAGCTGGAGATGAGACTCTACGCTTCTGGAACGTATTCAGTAAAACACGGTCAACTAAGGTAAGAAAGCACTTTTTGGGAACAGCATTCTGTAATCACAGTATAATTAACCAAGTTTCTTTATCTTTTGTTTCAGGAATCTGTATCAGTTTTAAATCTCTTCACCAGGATACGGTAACTTAAAGCAAATTAAAACTCTAAAACAAGCACCTTGTGACATTTTTTCACAGAGGAAAACGTCAAGGAGACCAACTGAGCACTTTTCTTTTCATGCCAACAATTGTTTGGGCAATTGTTTTTGACTTTTGTGCTCTAATTATGAATGTAGTCATTTTTATACAAAAATGTATAATGGGTTTAGTTCCATTTTTTGTATTAATTACAAGAATTTATTGGCATTACTTCAAATATTTTGTGTTGTGGAATCTGAAATGTGCATAGAGCATTTTTAGTTTTTGTTAAACTCAGGTCTTATTTATTTAAAGCTGCAATGAAAGCTATCGTAGTGAGCTACAATGGGAAAAAAAAAATGCCATTACATATAATGACAAACATACAACATAAACCCCTTAACATATTCACCTAGTATGGCCTTTACAATATGTACACCATGTTTACTGTGATCCTTGGAGTACTAAGGTTGACTGGTATAATGCAGTTTTGCCCCTGTGGACCGAAAGTCTTATGCTGCGCATCTAGACATGTACTACTTAGTTATTTCTTTTTAGTACAGGAAGAAATAAAAGATGATGGAACTGAAGAACTGGTGTATATTTCTTTTTTGCCTTTACAAATGTACCAAATAAAAAAAAAAAATTGGCCTTTATTTAGTTTAGTTGTACTTTTGTTGTTAGATTAGAGTTTGTTATGCTGCATCCTAAAATTACAATTCAAAAAGCATGATTGTTTATATATTTCATCCACATAAAAAAATATGTCTGATTAGATTTGCAAGATTTTACTTCTTAGTGTTGATTTTTGCAACATTTAACCTGCTTGCATTTTTATTTCACAATTAAAACCTATGTCATCCAGATTAATTGGCTGTTTCCTGATTATGTGGTCGACTTGCCATTTTTCATGTGCCGGTATTTATACCAATGGAACTCACACACACACACACACACACACACCTACATATCTTTACGAACACAAGTGATCATACCAGCGATATAACCAGAAAGTATGTTTAAAAAAAAAAAAAGATCAAATAATAAAGAAAGTTAAATCAACTAACTCATTATGTATTTGTGTCATGATTTTTAAATACCTCATTATTTGGATGAATTAATAAAACCGCATCGGTGTAATCATGAAAACTACCGACTACAACCAGCGGGGGCGCTGTCGCTGTCTCAACCGATATGCTGACCGGAAGTACTGTGAACGGGCGGGAAGTTAAAAGTTTGTGTATATTGGATTAAAACATATTGCCATTACTAAGTAACTTCTGCATAACGTTAATAAAGTAAAGCTGCATCTTCCACGCGAGCAGGGTAAGTTAAAGGACCCAAATGAGCTAAATGTGGTCAACTACTCGAGTTAACGACGCTAGCTGACACGAACAGTAGCCTGTTAGTGGTGCTAGCTAGCTAACTGAGCTCGCTACGAGTTGTTTACTTTCTGTTGCCTGTCAGGATGGCGGACAGAAACCTTGTGTTGGAATTAAAACGTTGGGCGACGGAGGAGTTCAATCTGCTCCCGGACAGTCTTCCGAATGACGGCTACTTTAAAACGTGGGTATCGGCTGGTCTTTACTATCAACGTTAATGCTTAACCGTGTTGTTAGAGGTCCTCACAGTTGATGCTTAATGCAGCTTTCAACAAATGAAGCATTTGTTTTATAGGCTTTGTATCGGGACAGGAAAGTCGATATGGAAATATGTCATCCAACACGTTTTTCAACAGAGGTTAGTCTGTTAGTAAGAACATCCTGGCTTCAGATAAATGGCTTCATCTCTAAAATATACTGCAATCTCACCCTCTGACCATGTTATGGTATAGATCATGTATTACAGCTGTCTGACGGTTTCTCTGTTTTTCCAGGAACGCGCGGATCATGCGTGGCAATCTCCAGTGGTATCCTTTCCTGCCCTGATAGTGGATTTTAAACACACTTTACAGTGGCCATGGCAACTTCATGTGTATATTTTGGTCCTGTAGTTGCTCTTATAAATGTCAGTGAGAGGTCACTTTGACAGAAGATAGTCTGTATCTTGCCCAATACTTATTGCTGTTTGTATGTGTATACGGTGTACACTGAACTTCCTCATCCACCATGGATGGACACTGTGTTTCTCCAGCAATTTCCTTGACATTGTGATCTTAAAGGTACAAAGTTCTACAAGACAAAGAGGTAGGCTAAGACTTATTTCCCCCTCCTTGTGGTTCACTTATATTTCCTGATATACCTGCTTGATTAATCTTGGGTGATCACACTGATGATGACAGCCAACGGTAAACTAAAATGTGTCGGGGTTCTCTTATCTGCCGGTGTTTTTGCATGCTCAGTTGAAGCAGGCTGAGGGCCAGAGTGAGGCTGCTAAGCAGAGAGAGCTTCAGAGGAAGATAGAGCAACTGAGAGCAGAGATCAGTCACTTGGACTCTCAGATCGTTGGAACGGAAGAACAGTTGGCTACACAAGGTTAGTTCGTCACATGGAGTAAGGGCTGGGTGTCTGATCAAACCACATTACTCCTACGCAAAAAGCCTGCTCATTGTTGCTGTTTGCTTAGCTTGCATAGTTTTAACAATATTCAAAGTGATCTCCTACACCAGTGTTGTCTACTGTTTACTAACAGAGCAGTCCATCAGTTGTACCTGGGCCCAGGTGGAGGACAGTCAGCGCAGAGAGCTGCTCTTGCAGGCATTCAGGCAGCGCTGCATCTTAGGCCGCAAGGTGCTCTCTGGTGACACGCAAAAGATCAATGGACACTGCCAGGCCATGGAACAAATAGCCAGGTAAGGCAGAAAGTTGAAGTCAAATGAATGAAGTGAGATCATTTACACACCCGTGCTAAGTGAGAACTGTATTGTGTTTTGCAGGAAAGCAGAGATTGAGGTGCTGTTTGATAATAAGTCCCCCAGCAGCAGTGATGGTGACAACTTCGACTCTCAAGTCGCGGCAGAGGCACAGGTCCTGGTAAGAGCTGCCTAATTCTTGTCTCTATTTTACTGGGTAGGGATGAGTTGGGTGCACTTTATCTTGCATATGCAGCATTGGTGTACTTATACTATCCATTAGTACATGTTTCAGTCAGAAAAATAAAGAGTGAATAGCAAGCTGACAAAAATGCTATGGTGGTTGTGTCATACCAGTTGACCAGCAACTATTTACATAAATATGACTGATGTAGACCAAGATGCCTGTTATTTATCAGCTGCTGACTGAAGGAAATCATCCCATTTATTTTATTTTTCCCGTTAGCGTGAAGTAAGAGAGCTGTGTGACGACAGGGTCCACTTCTATCAGTCTTTACAAGAGAGTGAACTGAAAACGGCGCACTCTGCATTCAAACAGTAAGAACAACCGTGGATACATTAGTTAAGAAATCCAGTATTAAAACTAGAATATTTTAGAATATTGTCAACTTTTTCCTTCTTGAATTAATCTCTCATCCCTTTGTTTTCTCTCAGTATGACTCGTGAACAAAGGACTGCTGTGTTTCATTATTGGCTGAGTGCTGTTGAGGTTTCTGTATTTTGATTCAATTTCACAAAATATTTTGGTACTTGTCTTCTGTAGATTTTCCCCCTGAATTAACAACTTGTTGCTTGTCCTGTCATCAGAACATGTTGGGCGGTTATCCTCCAAACCATGTCCTCTCCGCTTTGCAGTATTTAGCATCCAGAGAGCAGAAGGAACTAGAGGAGAAACTAGCCTCTCTGGATGTGACGCAGGATGTGACAGCTCTACGGTAAACCTCTACGTTGTTACAACATTCTCTTTTCCTTTATGACTATAAAACCCCCAAAGTTTTATGAAGCATTTCAATTGCAGGTTCCGCTATGAAAGCAATCACCTACTGGACATGTCAGCAGAAGAGGACAATGAGTTGCCATCGGTTAAGACCCTCCTAGAGGTGCTAAACACAAACACACATTGACACTGTCATGTGATATTCAGGGAGCTCACAGTAGCAAAGAAAACATGTTCATGTGTTTCCTGGCATTTGTGATTACAACATTTTTATTTGTGGATCTGCACGGTTGTTTTTGTTTGCAGGATGCTTGGGAAGAGGTGGAGCAGAGTTTGGTGGAACTGGCCAAGACTCGCTCCAGAGTCCAGCAGCTCCAAAACCAGCTCCAGGCCCGCAAGAAGAAGGCTGAGCAGGAGGTGTCTGGCATTACGGATGAGCTCCACGACGCCTTGGCACTGTAAGTAGACTCACTGTAGAGTTTGATGATGAGCTTCCCACACGTAGTAAAAAGAGTGTATTTTCCCCTACGAGGTTAAAAAATTCAACCCCTCATTGCGGTTTAACCTACATGTAGGGAAATTTGTAGACAGGTGTAACATATGGAGATGCACAAAAGCCTCGAGAGATATACCAACAGGAAGTCAGACATTTTGCATTAAATTAGAGACTGATTGGATCTGGTCACAATGCATTTATTGTGTTGTCTCCTTGTTTCTGTCAGGTCGGCTCTAGATGTGGAACTTCAGTGTGTGATGCAGGCAGCAGCCAGGGATCAAATCAGAGAGCGGTGTATCCAACTTGACCAGCATGCCAGAAGCCGACAGGAGGCGCTTAGGAACCTCCACAGCCAGTGGCAGAGCATCCTTGACTTCAGACAACAAGTGGTGAGAGTGAATTGACAATATGAGACCTCTCATAACCTAAATTGCCAGTGTTACTCCTGGATCAAGCACATGTACGTATTTAGGAAAATGTGGTCTATGTGAGATTTAAAACATCTTTATTTGCCAAACCTTTAGTGAATTGAATGCACAGAGGCGTCAGTGTTTCTTCTACATACATCATTAAACATGTTCTGTTGTTGTCGTCCTGTCTCTCCAGGTTCTCAGACAGGAGCATATCAGAGGTCTGATTAAGGGGAACTCAACAGCCAAGACAGCGCTTATTCGTCTGCACACAGAGGTGTGAATGTGCTCCATCTATGACACTGAAGTAGAACGATTGTTATAAGATTTGCCTAATTATGTGGTGAAAGAAATGTTTAGGCCTCTTTAAGCTAAAACAAAAAAAAAAAAAATCCCTAATCCTCTCATCTATCCCTCTGTCTTGTTGCAGTTACAGGAATTTGTCCGGGGCAAACTGGTGCCACAGTTTGAAGTGGTCACCACTGCAGCCAGCAGTCAAAGAAACTCCATTTCCAAGGAGGCCAGACAGTTGGGAACGATTTCGCTTCTTGCTTTGGACTGTAGATCTGTTGATGGGTAAGTACAAGTAGCCTGACACCTGAAGGGGTAAACCCCAGTCATTCCACATGTCTTCTGTTGTTTCAGAATGCAAAGGATCCCTGCATCGTGGTTGTCCATCCATCGCTTGCAATCCCCGACCTTTAGCAGCTTGTGTCAGAACCTGGCATTCCCACTCTACAGGGTGAGTCCGGGCAGATAATGCAACAGTGTGTTGTAACAACAATGAGAACTCCTTATACGTCTTCTTGCCCAGAGCAACACTATATATGCTTGTGAGAACTTAGCTGTTTAGTCAGTTTGATGGTTGATCGGTTAATCGGTCGGCCAATTAATGCCGTTTTGAGATAATCTTCTCCTTTGCCCCCCTTTCTCTTTGACACAAACCAAATGTTCTCCTTCTTCTTACACAGGCTCCAGAGGAGTTGTGTTCCCAGGCGCGCTCCCAGCAGCTTGAGTTACGTTTTCTCCGTCAGTCACTGCAACTCCACTCGGCTACTTTGAGGAAAATTCAGAAGGAAACAGAGTTGCTGCATGCACCCGATCAAAAAGGTAATCGGGGAAACTCAGCAAGAGTGAAGATGTTATCATGTTTAAAATACACAGTAAGAAGTGCTGTATTTGGCTGTTTGTACACATATTGTACACGATGAGGAATTTAAGTTTTCGGAATGATGATGCATTTGTCTACACTGTGGCTCTTAGCTCTGCTGTCCAGAGTCCTGGAAGAGGATCAGAAGCTTCTGGAGGCTCATGTACAGAGAGTCAGATGCCTCAACCAACATTGCTCCCAAGGCCTTTCTTACGGGGTCCAAGTCAAAACGGCCATCTCTTACTGGTGAGGCCCATTTCCAAAGTAGATAACCTATCGCAAAAACAATGGATGCAACACATTGAGCCTTTTTTTTTGTGTAGTTACCTTTAAAAATGTCTAAAAAGGAGAATTATTTTTCAATCCGAGTCTATTTTTGTAGTACACTGTTTACAAACCAGCTTAATTGCTGAGGTCACATGTGGAGTGCAAGTGAAAGTGAATGTGAAAAGTGAATCACTTGTACTGCCTTATCATTTATAATTTATTATTATCCATTCGTTTTCAAAGAACTCTGTATATGTGCACACTTTAATTGTGTGTACACATACAGTTTTCCAATGCAATGGATGATGTGTTAATTTTGCTTTCCAAAGAAGTGGTGTTGATAATTGTGTTTAATTTCAAAATTGTTATCTGATAAATACGTCATTTGTTATTTTGGATCAATACCTTCAGTCAAGAGTTAAAGGGCTGGTTTGCTGGTTAACTTCGTCTGTTTTGTTCATACATTCAGGTGGGATCGGCCAGCCCAGCATGTGCTGCCTGATGTCAGTAAAGGAGGACTGACTTTTCAACAGTGGCTACAAAGGTGGAAACTTACTGCCAAAGCCTCTTAGGGGGCGACTCATCCTTTAGAGAATCGGAAGGAGATCCTTTACCGCACCTTTCAGTGGCAACATGACGATGCTACTATAGTTGTAAAATGCACACTTCTTTTATTCCCCTCTGTTTTTCATGCTCGTTACTTCACTTGATGTTTTAACCATGTGAAAGTCCGTCACCAATAAATCATTTTAGAATCCAAGTATTTGCTCCTGTCTTTCTTGAAATGCTTTTAAAAACACAATGTAGTAGTAGTATGTAGCTATCGTGCACGGGGCAACATTGTTCCTTTGTAGCAGTGAAGGGGGTGTGGAGCAATCTGATTCTTGAGACCTCAGCTCCTCCCCATCTCTGCGGCTGCGCAGTTCAATTTTTCACTCCCTTTTTTTCAATTTTTCACTCCTACTCTGGCTTCCGGACGCCAAGACAGACCGCTGCCGCCGAATTTAAAGAGACAGGCGATAGTTATTTTAAATACGATAAACGGCAACCATTGTCCCCCTAGCTCAATTTCCGACGCTTCTTGGATCAGCTTGTTTTAAATCGATGATGATGTTTAATCAAAGTCGCAGCGAGTAGCAGCTCGTCTGTCATCACCCTTGTACTCTGCTGGATTGTCCGTCCTTTTTTGCGCTGTGCAGAGACTGTCCAGCTAGGCAAAGTAGGGTTTTGCTTGCTGGCAGGCTGGCTTCCCGACCGAGAGGAAGGTTTGTCGGCTAGCCAACAACTGGAGGTAACAGCGAAGCTTTCCCTCTCAAGTTGTGGTGGTGGCTCTCAAGCCTCCTGTCGCCGGGGATAATGGCGAAGATTCAGGCGCACAGCACCGCGAAGCAAATAAACCAAATCCAAGACAAGCCTTACGTTATAACACAAAAGCAAGTGCAGCAGCAGCACTTCCAGAAGCTGAAGGTAAGAAGACAACGGACACGACAAAAGGGAAAAGTCCCTCAGAGTCAGAACCATTTTGTTCGTCGGATCACTGGATTTGAGGCTTTTCTCTTTCTCCCCTCACGTCGAGAGTAGTGAAAGGAACGGCTGGCTAACGTCGGTTAGCTCGCTGGCCTATTAAAAAGTAACGTTAATTCATTGCTGAACAGCCAAAAAATTGGACATTTGAGATGAAATGTGGAAGCTGTATTTAAATGAGTACACGTCTGAGTTGACAGTCGAGTGACACAGTTAGTGGTAGTTTCGTATTTACGATGTCAATAACAGTCAACTGTGAGCAAACGTTAACTCAAACCTCGGTTGTGGGAAGTTCCTCCTTGTTCGTTTTTTTGTTTTTTTTTCAGCCACCCTGAACAAAGTGGAGGACGTCAGCCAGGCTAGCACTAGAACGGCTATTTCAGTTGATTAGCGGCTTCATTACACGTTTCTTTGTTATCGCAGTAACGTTAGTGGAACATTGTGATGCTGTTTTTGCCAACACGATACTGTTGGCTTAAGTCCAGCTGTGACCAAACGTATTGTGTAGATTTGTATGTGTTAAGTGTTAAGTTATTACCGTCAGTTGAGTGTCTGTTGGCTAACGTTAGCTTCAACAACCCTCTCTTTAGATGTGCACTGTTGGTCACAACGCTTTGTGTGATCACGTTTAGATTTATTTTTTTTAAAAATCGTAACCTACAATAGTTTAGATGTTGTGAATAAAGAAAGCTGAGGTCAAGTGGACAAAAAGCAGCTTGTTGTTTCTTGTATTCGCCTGATTATTTATTTATTTATTTATTTAACGGTTACAGCCTGTACAGCACTTCAGCTTGACGATAAAGAAAGCAAACATTACCTATTTATATAACTTCACGTGAATACGTTTCCACGTATAGTGTTGAGGGAATAGTTCTGTTTGTTAGTGCCACCTCCTTGTGATTTAATATATAATGTACATGTTTACGAGCTGGATTGAGACCCCTGTGAGATCTTCATCAACAGCACAAACAGGGTGTTTGTTAAGAAGCTTCTCCACAGTGATTGTAATTTATGCTGCATTCATGATTTTTTTTTTTCTTCCCTGTGTTTAGGTTGAAGATGCCTTGTCCTATCTGGACCAAGTCAAAATTCGTTTTGCAAATGATCCTGGCATATACAACAAGTTTCTTGACATCATGAAAGAGTTCAAATCACAGAGGTATTTATGCAAGACGTTACTTACTAAACTATTAGTTTTAATTATACGTTTTTAAATGACTATTCCTAAATAAAGTCTCCTGAGACACCAAATTGTGGAGCTTGTGTGCAGACTTTGATCACACTGCAGATATAAGGACAGAGGGATCAACCACACATTTGAAGGCATTTATCAATAACTTAAGGAATTGCAGATAGTATCCCAGACTAATTATCCAGCAGGTTATATTCTCTCTTACATTTAATTGTGAGTTGACAGAAATTGTTTCTTGTTTCTTCTTAAACTAAAAGCTGCAACTCTTTTTGATCAGGAAGTAGTTGTCGTCATGCTGCATATGAGAGGGCAAGCTAATTTTTATTTTTCTCCGTCATCCACACCACTAATATGTCTGTGTCTGCCTGTTCTCTTAAATAGCATCGATACTCCGGGGGTGATAAACCGCGTGTCGCAGCTCTTCCATGGACACCCGGACCTAGTCTTGGGCTTCAATGCCTTTCTACCACCAGGGTATCGGATAGAAGTCCCCAAAAATGGGGTGGCTTTCCTCCAATCTCCGTTCTCCACACAGGTAAGATAATCTACCACTGACGTTGACAAATTTCCAAAACTAACTCTTTATTTATGCAACTTTCAGTAGGTCTGAAAGTACGGTATGATAAACTATACATTTCTGAAGAGGAACAGGGTTGCTTCTTCTGCACTGAATTTCAAATTATTTTTTTTTAATTGCAGTCTAGATCCATGCTGAATCGTACACATGCACTTAGTTTGCCAGTTTATTTATTCTAAAGTTGAATCACCAATCTCAATAAACGATGAACATTATAACTTCATGAAGCTTTATTACAGGACTGTTGTATTAGACTGCATTAGTTTTAGCGAGGTGTATTTAATAAAGTGGCAACTGATGGTATTTAATGTGTATAAAAAATGATGGTAATGGGTGGGTATTTCTCTAAGACAGTTTATATCTATTTTACTTTATTTATATTTAGATGCATTGTCGACAACACAGAGTACATTTCTAATGTTTTGATGCACTGTGGCTCAAAACTCAGCAGATGTGGTTGGCTTCAGTTCAGATTCAGTTTCAATTTAGTTCACATTTGATATGATTTCATATTTTATTTATACATTAATCTAAGTGTTTTCTTTTAGTTTTGGCAGAGACCAGTTTCAGGTGCATCAGTTTCACATGCAGTAAGTCCAGAGGACTTCAAGGTGTGTTTGAAGATGAATACATAGTTGCAGAATTGACGGTTCTCATGCCACTCTGAGGAAGACCAGCATGCCAGACTGGATTTTGATAAACATTTGCTGCCCAATAACATTCCTCAACTGAAAACAAACAAACAAACAAACAAACACAATTTTTTGCCAAAAATATATATTCTGTGAGAGATTTTGTTATTTGAACGGCTTGACCTAAAGAATTAGTTCGGGCAGCCTTAGGACCAGCAGAGGTATGTGTTGTATACACTTGCAGAGTGTTAATTGAGATTTGCATCAAAACCGTTATTGGTGGCGGTGTTGATTTAATTGGTCACTGAATATGGTTTGGATGAAAGTTTTTGTATTTTAATAAGCCGTATTGCCCATATTGATTTTCCAAAAACTGCATGTTATCTGTAAATATTTCCCTCGATATAAGTGTGATACTACTTAAGTAAACAGTAGACAAAACAAATGCATAATGTGGTCAAATAGTGTAAACAATGTAGCTTTAAAGGAAACAGTTCATGTGTCTGAAATCCCTCCATCTTTACTATATAGTGCACCAAATTTACTGTCGGCCATTTTATTTGAGTGTTCCAATTCTAGGTGTCAAATTTATGCACTGTCTCGGGCCCTAAAGAATTCTCACAACGCAATAGGAAATGTAGTGTCAGCTACTTTCTGCTAACAATCCAACGATGCACATTATATGGATGTGAACAGATACCATTCATACAAATGTTTTTGTTACTGAGGGTTTTTCTTAATTTCCATCTTTTGAGACTGGTAGGATTCAAGTGTAATGTACAGTACATTTTCTGAGCATTAACATTGGTTAAGTGCCATCTGGGCTGGTAATTACTTCCAGATATTATTCCCCAAATCTTATTTGAAGTAAAAATCTTCAGTTACCTAAATGAATGCACTTTTAACCATGCAGCTCAACTTTATAATTCTTCATCTGTCCAGGTATCCCCCAGCCAGCAGGGGAAGAGCTCTACCACCCCTGCAGTGACAGCAACCTCAGGTAGTGCCACTGCCGCCAACCTTGAAGCTGGACCTGCCCAGACCAGTGAAGTCAAGGCAGCCTCATCAGAGTCCCTAGCCTCCTCAACCCCAGCAGGACCTCCGGAGCCTTCCAGCAGGCTTTCTCTTCCCCTGACTAGCAGAGAGAGCCAGAACCAGGCGACCACGTCGTCTGTATCCCCACCTGCCTCAGAGACGAGCCCCGTAGAGTTCGACAGTGCCATCAGCTATGTAAACAAGATTAAGAACCGTTTCCTGGATCACCCAGAGATCTACAGAGCCTTCCTAGAGATTCTTCACACATATCAGGTACTGTGGAGATTTAAGTTGCTTTTAACTTGCATATTATGACAGAATATAGGCAATGTAGTTATTTCTTGTCAGTTACCAACTTTTTCTTCCTATTCCACCTCAAATATTTGACTGTTCTTGTAGGATTTTAGCAAAGAAAATGTCTCACAGCACTGTGATTCTAGTGGTAATTTCAGTCTAATTTTCTAAATTACATTTCTCACGTCTGAAAACCATTTTCCCCCATACCACCCCCTAGAAGGAGCAGCTGGAGGTGAAGGAGAGTCGAGGCAACCGTGGCAGCAGTGGGATGACAGAAGATGAGGTGTTTTCTAAAGTTGCCAGTCTTTTCAAAGGGCAAGAAGACTTGCTGGCTGAGTTCGGGCAATTCTTACCTGATGCCAAGAGATCATTGGTCAGTAGAAGCAGCAGACAGAGATGCATAATGCGATGTAAAAAATCAAAAAGGTTGCTACATAATCAGTGGCCTGTCTCGGCACAAAAAACTATATTTCTTCTTTTCAGTGTTTTAATGCACATCTCAACAGAATTGCTAATTACATTTTTTTTTTTACAGAAATGCAATTTTTGCATATTCTTAGTAGTCAATGTATTGCAAAAATAATTGCTTTTTACTCAACATTCTTTGAATTCAGTGAAAAGTCCAAAGTAAAGATGAAAGGACTCGGTATATAAGTTGATCAAAAGAACATTTATTGACAACTATTTTGATAGTTGATTAATCAAGGTAAAGTAATTTTTCAAGCAAAAACGTTTATTTAAAAGTTTTACATTAAAACACATTCAAAGGACTGTTGGCTGCACAAGAAACAAGCTATTTTGATGCGTCAGCCTGGGCTCTGGGTCATTTTGTGATGGGCATTTTACACTATCTTGTGACACCTTTCCTGTGTGCTTCATCTTCTGTAGTTCACAGGCAGCTCACTGACGGGAGGCAAAGAGCAGCTGAAAAGGCTGGAGGAAGAGGACTCACTAACCAAACAAAACAAAAAGAGGCCCAGGCCCATCCTACTGCAGCACATGTCCCCACTGCTCAAGGTAAACTCTCAATTTAGAATAACCTCAGGACACGCACCAATATATGTACATGTGTCCTTGAAAAGGATTCAGCATTTTCTATCGTTCCTAAAGCAACGATTCAGAAGCTTCAACTACAACACATTTAATTAATAATTACACATATAAAGATTATTCATTTCTTTGTTTTTTTTATTTAGAAGAAAATGAAGTATTCCTGTACCAAAGATCAGTCCTTTGCATCAGTTGGCAAACACGGAGTCTTAAGAGAATTCTCTTTCTTTGATAAGGTGAGACACCAGTTTCCATGGCACTGAATCATGTCATGGCAATTTCCTTCTTCCTTGCTTCATGCTATTCTTTTAACCCACTGCCACAGTTTTTGTCTTTTTTATTAATTGGTCAAACCCCCTCTCATCATTCAGGTTCGTCGCCTGTTTAAAAGCCAGGAGGTGTATGAGAACTTCCTGCGCTGCATTGCCTTGTTCAACCAGGAAGTGGTGTCGGGAGCAGAGCTGCTACAGCTAGTCACTCCTTTCCTGGGGTGAGTGGATGAAAAGATGGTTGAGCTGATGTGTGAATTGTTTGTTTGAAATCAGACGAATGGATACAGTAGCTGCAGGGAGTTTACAGTAAACATGTTATGTATGAAATGCTTTCAGGACCATTAAACAATTTTAAATGCATACGCAAATGGTACTTGTATGATCAGTACATATGGAACTTATATTATCTGATCACTTATGAACCAAACTATGCCAGAAGCAATAAAACTAACATGACATAATGCAGGTTTTTTCACACTACACTCATTGGTGGGATTGTTCTGATGGAGCACTTGGTTTTTTATCAGCTGTCCTTTTTTTTTTTTTTTCCTGATTTATCTCTCATTCTTGATTTCATCCATCTCCTTCCAGGAAGTTTCCTGAACTTTACACACAGTTCAAGTCATTTCTGGGGGACAAAGAGCTCTCTCATATGATGTCAGGGCTGTCGGATCGCTACATGGAGGGGGGAGGGGGCAGGGAGGTGGATTATGCCTCCTGCAAGCGCCTTGGGTCCAGCTACAGAGCGCTGCCCAAGACCTACCAGCAGCCTAAATGCAGCGGGCGCACTGCCCTGTGCAAGGAGGTACACCCCCTCTTTTTTTTTTTTTTTTTTTTTTTTTTTTTTTTTTTTTTTTTTTTTTTCAGTGCATTGCTTAATATGTGGAGTTTTCTTGTAACCAAAGCTTCTGTTTGCATTTAATTTCACTCACCGTTGTGTGTATCCTTGAGGTCTGTTGAATGGATTTCCATACTCGAATAACATTCGCAAAGCCGGTTTCACTTCAGAGTTTGAAACAGGCATTGTCTACATGCAGTCTTCTTCTTCCCTTGCTGGTGTATTTCTGTGTTTTCTAGCATAAATGTAATGAATTCCAAAAATGCTTGAATAGAATGTCATTGTGAAATGTTCTCCGATGGAAATGGGTTTTCCCATTGATGATTTTACTCCTTGTGTGTGTGTAGGTGTTGAATGACACCTGGGTGTCATTTCCCTCTTGGTCAGAGGACTCCACCTTCGTCAGCTCGAAGAAGACTCCTTATGAGGAGCAGCTGCATCGCTGCGAGGATGAAAGATTTGAGGTGCGTACATCCTAACTATTCTATTTGTACTTCTTGTGGAGCAAGGGGACATTTGTGTAAACATCACATAGAGCACCTGGCACTATACTGTAGTTGATGACTGCCTTCTTAACTCTGTGTGTCTGTAACTCTCCACATACAGTTGGATGTGGTTCTGGAGACAAACCTGGCCACCATCAGGGTGCTAGAGAGCGTACAGAAGAAGCTCTCCCGTCTTTCCCCGGAGGACCAGGACCGGTTCAGATTAGACGACTGTCTGGGTGGCACCTCTGAGGTCATCCAGCGTCGTGCTGTGTATCGTATCTATGGTGACAAAGCCCCTGAGATCATCGAGGGACTGAAGCGGAGTCCGGCTACCGCTGTGCCTGTGGTGCTCAAGAGGTCAGGACTGTATTTTTTTTATTCTTCACTGATAAAATGTTCTGTGGCAGAAATTTAGTTTATGATTTGGATGTGCATGCACTACTATTACTGTCAACTAGACATATTGATAGAATGCTAATTTTCTTGTCTATCAACATTTTGAATATGGTAAAAGGAGGTTGTTGCTTGCATTACTTTTAATTGACATCAGCAGGGAGGTTTAAGTGTTTAAGATTTAAGTGAAAGTTAGCTTGAAATGTTTATTTGTTGACGGTGTGAGTAAGATCCTTGTATCAACAGGCAGTGTTGATACAAGTGCAATCTTTGTACTTCCTGCCAACAAAGATGAACTCCTGTATATCAGCAACAGCTGTTTTTAAAAAGTGTGTATTCGTTGTTTAGGCACTTTGAAATGTGTTTTACCCGTGGCAGGCTTTCACATAAAGAATACATCCTGAAAGGCTGACATGTTCCCTCCCACAGATGCTTTAACCCTTTCTAATCTATGTGCACATGCATGTTCAGTGACAGACTCTTTTGTTAGGACACATATTTATATACGTAGCTGTGTTTTGTGAAGTCTCTGCATTAAAGGCGTGTCTTCTTCTGCAGGTTGAAAGCCAAGGAAGAGGAGTGGAGAGAGGCCCAGCAGGGTTTCAATAAGATTTGGAGGGAGCAATACGAGAAGGCTTACCTGAAGTCCCTCGATCACCAAGGAGTCAACTTCAAACAGAACGACATGAAGGCCCTGCGGTCAAAGAGTCTTCTCAATGAGATCGAGAGTGTCTACGACGAGGTAAACACTTTCCTCCTGTCTGCCATCCCAACACTAGAGCTGTCATAATATGAAAAGATAGTCGGTGGCAAATGTGTAAAATTCCACGTCAGTGTGGTGTTTGTGCGAGGTTGTAGAGACACCATGTATTTGTTTATTATATTTATGACTTTTCTTGTAAAGATGATCTTTACAGTTCAGTCTTGACCTCGTAAACAGCAGTTGACATAATTTCAACTAAAGACACAATCACAAGAAGATTGTTTTGTCATTTCCTAGTATGTTGTTTTCTTTTCAACCTTTGTGTAGTGCAGATGTTAGAGAAAAACCTTTCCCCTTAAATGTTATACAGGCCGAAATCTCTGTTGGAGATTCATTTCTCTGGATCAATGCAACTCACCATTAAAATCAATTGTCAGTGAGTGTTTTTGAAGTTGCCTGCATTCATCTCTGTGTTGTTCTGTGTCTCAGCGTCAGGAGCAGAGCACAGAAGAGGGCGGCGTTGGGCAGCAGAGTCGTAACGGCGCCGGTGCAGCCTCTACCAGCGAGCCTCACATGGTGTTTACGTACGAGGACAAACAGATCCTGGAGGACGCCGCCTCGCTCATCATCTACCATGTCAAACGTCAGCCCACCATCCACAAAGATGACAAAGACCACATCAAGCGCATCATCCAGCACTTTGTCCCCGACCTGTTCTTCTCCCGCCGCGGCGAGCTCAGTGATACTGAAGACTGGACAGACGACGAGGTTGAGCCTGAGGAGGGGTTAGAAAGAGCAATAGGAGGTGGAGTAGCAGCAGCAGCAGCAGCAGCAGCAGCAGTAGCAGCAGTGGGAGGAGGAGGAGGAAATGGTAATTCTAATAATGCATTAGGAGCACCAGCCGCCACAGGTGGTCAGTCTCAACCCCAACCTGCTCAATCACAGCCCCAGACCCAGCCCCAGACCCAGACCCAGACCCAGACCCTGTCCCAGTCCCAACCCCAGCAGCAGCTCAATGGTGAGTCCAGGCGGAGACGCTGCAGCCCATCTCAACCTGCAGACACAGAGGCCTCCACCACCTCCAGTAGCACGAGCCAGCCTGCAGGGACCGCCTCATCCACCCCTGGATCTACGCCGATGGAGACGGGTTCAGGTGTACCCGGGGAGAAGGTGGACCTGCGCGACCCTGAAGCAGAGCACCAGAAGGAGCTGGACGGTGTCTACAACCTTTTCTTCGTCAACAACAACTGGTATTTCTTCTTGCGGCTGCACCAGACCCTGTGTTCGCGGCTGCTGCGGGTTTACCGGCAGGCAGAGCAGCAGCTGCTGGAGCACCGAGCTGAGCAGAGCAGGGAGAGGCTGCTCATGGCAGAAGGAAGAAGAGAAAAGGCATGTGACCTCGCCATGGAGCTCCGCCTCAAACAGCCCAGTAAGTTAATCTACTCGTTGGTTATGCAAATCCTAAAGTGGTACGATTCAAGTATTTAATATGAGTTGGTTCAACCAGCTGCCACATCGGACACAACATGGACAAATAAACTTAGTTTAGGGGGTTGTGTTTTAGATCCGGGAGCTATGCTCAACAGCTGTAATATATGACCTGAGTTAATTATGTTTAATTAATGGGCACTGAATAAGAGAGTGCATTTAAATCTGTGTCTGATGTCAATTCACCTACATTATTCCGGTATACACGCTGTTGAGTTATAGTAACACTACACGATGAAGAGAAAGGCTTGTTTGAAAATGATTCCAGATGTGTGGAAAGACTGTGTGTGCTATACTTTTCTTTGCCTTGCCAACGTTTGAAGTGGCAATTCAGGCAGTTTGAATTAATGGCACCAACAAGGACTTCTCTTTTAAGTGCTGCTTTTGGTAGGAAACTTAATTTGAACTTAATTTATTGATGTTAGAGGCCGAAGACGGGGTGTTCAAATCCTGCCCACGCTTTTCTGTCACAACAGATCCACCTCCACACCGATGGCTTAATTACGTTGTTATTACACGCTGTTTTAACACATGGGACATCCCTTTCTCCCACAGGTGAGGTGGAGTTAGAGGAGTACTACCCAGCCTTCCTTGATATGGTGCGCAGCCTGCTGGATGGCAACCTGGACTCCACACAGTACGAAGACACGCTGAGAGAGATGTTCACTATCCACGCCTACATCGGCTTCACCATCGACAAAGTCATCCACAACATCATTCGGCAGGTAAGCGGAGTTCACGGCCACGCTGACGCTGGTGACATTTATGTGACTTTATTTACAACGTTTGACGTATTCTTTTCCCCACTTTTTCTTTGACTTTAGCTACAGCACCTAGTGAGCGACGAGGTGTGTCTGCAGGTGGTGGATCTTTACCTGGCCGAGAGGAAGAGGGGGGCAGCAGGGGGAAACCTGTCCTCGCAGTGTGTCCGAGCAGCCTGGGAGACCAGCTTCCAGTGGAAAGCTGAGAGAGTCATGGCTGAGGAGAACTGCTTCAAGGTGAGCACAGAGTCCTGGTGAATGGAGCACTGAATTACATATTTGGCCCTGACATTTTGCTGCTGTTTGAGGCAATGAAACAATTTCTATGATCAAACTCTGCCTCCGCTGCAGAGCTAATATGCGGTTTACACTTTTATAGTTACTTTAGAGGATTGTAAAAAAAAATCTCAGAACACTAGTGTATGCAGAAAAGCAAAGCACATCACTGATAGTTCAGAAAGAGCTGCTTCCTGTTTTACTAAAAGTTGAATACTTTTCCTAATTGATCTGATGTTTAATGCTACAGGCACACTTAGTTATAGTTTGACCTTCTATTTTATGACTAATCTTTAAATGTGGAGTCTGCACTTCTGGAGATAAAAGAGTATTGATATTTGAACAAATACACCCCTGCGTACAGTGTTCCTTCAGGATGTTAGCCTGTAGCAGACGACCGTCCATCTCCCCCACACTTCTATGTATACATACATGGCCTTTCCCCTGTCCTGGCTGGACTAGTGTTTGTTTCCCATTTACAGAGCCGGGGCTGTGTAGGAACACCAGATTCTTTTAGTGCACACACAGAACAGACCCTGGACCGTGAGAAGATATTTGCTGAACCGCAGACTCAACCTTTAACATGGACACGGAAGTGACGCTGCTTATTTACAGCAAGATGAACACGGCCTCTTTAGATTCACTTACATATAAATGGAGCACCTTGCTCTTGCACCAAAGCCCTCTTTAGATATTTGAAAAGCTTTAATCTCTTGGTTTTATTCAGGTGTTGTAAATTGATTTGAGGTGTTTTACAGATGTTTCTTTGTGTCATCAGGTGATGTTTCTCCAAAACAAAGGTCATGTGACGATGACTATTGAGCTGCTGGACACGGAGGAGGCCCAGGCTGATGACCCGTTGGATGTACAGGTAAACACACATTTACAGAACGACTGTTCGGATACCTAAATAAAATAATATAAATGATAATGAATGATGCACATTTTTTATCTTAATGGGTCTTGCTGTACAGTTATTGCTATTATTAATAATTGCTGTCTTTTCCCTCAGTGCCTGTCAAGCTACATGGAGCAGTTTGTAGGAACAGAGTCCAGTCTGTGTCAAGCAGACGGCTACTTCTTCAAACCTGTATTTCTGCCCAGGTAGAACAGTTTATCATATCTGGAGGTTAAGACTTCACCATACCGCTTCTGATTTGATGCTGTGCATATACTGATCTTATATTCCCTCGTCCTGTAGAAGTAATACAGTCAGACCAGCTTGTGATCACTCGCTCCATGCACTTCCAACTGATCTTTGTGGGCCTCATACTGCTTCCCCACTTGTTTTTCTAATGTATTGTTCATAGTGGACAAAGTATTTGAAACACCTTTTTAGTACAGTGCATCCAATATGTCAAATGAAATGATGTAACAAAGACCATCAAGTTAAATCAACACATTTCAGTCTCACCAACAGAAACTACTCGTACTAACCTTCAGGTTAAAATGTGCGGATGTGTGTGATTGTATTAAGATCGT
Source organism: Anarrhichthys ocellatus (assembly GCF_004355925.1). Taxonomy (NCBI): domain Eukaryota; kingdom Metazoa; phylum Chordata; class Actinopteri; order Perciformes; family Anarhichadidae; genus Anarrhichthys; species Anarrhichthys ocellatus. Next base: position 2,003,540 of record NW_022280060.1, read on the forward strand.
ATCGGTTAATTACCTGTAAGTCAATGTACACGCTATCAATGCTGAAAAAAAAAACATATCCTTCAGATGGACTTTGCACAGTAGAGATGGTTTGTTTAATACGTTTAACTTTAATAATTTACTATTGCGTACCGTTTCAATTTTAGATTTCTGAAAAAGTTACATTTCTGTTCAAACATGAATTTAAGTGATATAGTTGTCATCTCGGATTAACATTTGTAAAAAATAACGGGGACTAATTTATATGTAACTCAGCTGTCCTCAAAGATGTCACATGCATTGTAATCTGATCAGCATGTTGAGGTCTAATAAATGTGTCTCTTCTTGTAGGAACCTGCGTCGTTTCCGTCGCTGGCAGGTGAGGCAGGTGGAGGCGATGCGCTGCAGGAGAGAGTGGCACCGACAGCTGGGCGTGGAGAACGCCGGGAGTCTGGACTGCAGATTTAAACTCAATACTCATAAGATGGTGTTTGTCATGAACTCTGAGGATTACATGTACCGCAGAGGAGCGCTGGTCAAGGCCAGGAAGGTAGGCCGGGGTCTGAGTTTAAGATGTGATGTGGGGAATCCTGGTGACGATGTGTGTCGGGGAAAATCAAACCTTGCATTTCCATTTTCTGCTCGTGAAATCCTGTTTGGTGTCTGACAGTTTTTTCCTCTTCCTCCATAGTCGCAGCACAGAGTGGCAGCGAGCCAACATGAACGCTTTGACACGTGGCACCAGGGCTGGCAGGCCAATCACGTTACGGCCGCGGCTGAACGCTCCGTGCAGAACTGGCTAATGGGCGAGGAGGAAGAGGACATGATCCCCTGCAAGACTACCTGCCTGTCGACTGAGCTGAAAGGGCAAGCCGTGAACAGATACCAGGTTCATTACAGCGGTAGCAAAGCCCCGGCCTCCCCGTAGAGGCCTGCATAGAGGTGGACAGACAGTACACGAAACAGGTAAATGCATGGACGTACAAGACATTCATACACTAAACACAGGCATAAACAGCTGCAGTCCTGCTTCTCCACCTTCCTCCACAACATGTCCACTCAATCACGTTCACTGAGGGATGAAGAAACACAGTGCAGACTCTGGACTGTTTATACCCATGGACAGTGAGTGAGTGCACAGTGAGAGGAGCGATGACGTGGAGGAAAAGGACCAACACAGACAGACAGCGAAGTAATCAATGGGATTGAACTCGGCCCCGATTGATGGGACGAGTCGGACACAATGGCACAAACGGAGCTCATCATCCTCATCATCATCATTCTAGCTTCTCTGGTGGCACTAAAAGTTGATGGACACGGAGGTAGTTGAACAGGCGAGAAGTTATGAGATCATGAAATTCTTTTCAGAAATGTGAATGTCTGTTTCTTTCTTTTTTTTTTTTTTTTTTTTTTTAAAGTCAAGTGTAGTTTTTAGCTTCTAAAGCCAGAGAGCCTTCTGTTTGTTGGTTGGTTGGTTGATGCGTGTTTATATGGAGAGATAATGGTAAACGTGTGTATGTATGTGTATCCTGCTCTCTTCATTTTGTCTGTTTCTATGCCCAGTACAGGCTCTACAACTCTCGTAATTGCATTATTACTGTATGTGCATATATATATATACATAACAGGGATCCTGTATTTTTATATATGCATCTACATGAGTTGATTGATGCATCTTAAGATCATGTTGTTCTTTACAGTGTTTGCTGTCAGCCAACTCTTGATGTTTTGCATTTTGGTTTTTTTCTCCCTTTTTTGTGTTGTAGCTAAACGAGTTATCACCAAGGCAACAAGTAGACCTTAAAATGAATTGGTTTAATATGGAGGAAGCCGTCAAATTATGTATCATATTCATGATACTAAATGTTTACTTTGTATTTTTTTTTTGCATACTGACATTGAAAATAAAAGCAAAATATCAGTGTTAAAATAGAATGTATAACATTTATCCTGTATCAGTTATCATAAAATAAACAACCTAGTTGTGACCTTCTTAGATGTTGACTGGCAGGTTGTTTGTTGGCTTGAGAAAAGTTTAACATGCATTTGCAATATGTTTATAGCAAAAAAATAGAAACTAGAGCCATAGAAGACCATTATAAAGACCATAGACGACGGATCTCTGACACACTATCAAAAAAACAAAATTACAGCTGACACGATTAATAGAATACTGATCTACAGAAAGTGAATCGGCAACAATTTTGTTAATCTTATCATTTCCTTTACTTTTAAAATGGAAATGGGAGGAAGTTGCTGTTTCCGGCTAATGAAATGTTAGTTTGGACTGTTGATGAAACAAAAGAGTCAAACGTTGTCACCTTGTGCTCTGGAAGATGGAGATATTTTTCACAATTGTCCAATATTTTATAGACCAATCGAATGTGCTTAATCAAGAAATATATCTTTATTTTAAGCCCTAAACTAGAAATGAGCTCCGTTAAATAGGATTTATTGCAGGGCTGTTGTGCTGGGTTGAATTTAATTCAACAAGTAACAAGTACTTAAGTCTACATTTAAGTGGAGTTGCCCAGTTGTCATGCAGTTGTACATTTAAAAAAAAACAAAAAAAAACGGAGCACTTTTAGGTCGTCTCTGGTTTACAAATTGGGATTTAGATTATATTTAGATTTATTGAGGCAAACTTAATCTGCTGAGAGATGTGATGCCATTAAAAGTTCCAACTGTGTTCACCTTTTTAATTAAGTAAGGGCCTCCGCTCCGTTAACAACTACTGGCACACTGAACATAACGGCATCAGACTCGGTCACTGGAACAAAAGGAAAGCTACTCATCTAATCCGTAATAATGAAAGAAAATCATAGTATAGTATGTCATAGAAATGTAATTTAAAGTCATATTATATTTTTTCATAAAAGCGTCATAAAATTACTTTTTTGATTTTTTTTTTTAACATGATTGCTTTTAAAATGTTTTAAAAACATACTATACTATGACTTGTTTACACTTTTTTATGACATAGTATAGTGACTTTTTAAAATGTTTTTTTGACTTATGACATACTAAACTATGACTTGTTCATGACCTACTATAGTATGATCTTTTCGTGGCATACGATCATTTTTTATTGACTACTACGCGAAGGCAATTTTATGACTTTCTTGAGAAATACTTTACGATGACATTTTTATTGCTCTTTATGTATTTTATTGTAATGACACTTTACTGTTACTTTTTGACTAACTTTATGACAACATAGTTGTAATCTGCGTCTGTATAGTTTTTGAGTTATTTTATGACTTTTTAGATATTGCATTTTTATGACGGACTTTAGACATTTCTTTTTACTTTTTCACGCCTTTTTATGACATTCTCTGGTGTGGCATTTTTAACTTTTTCATCTCAAACTATACAATGACTTTTTTTTACTTGTTTTTAATTACTATACAATGTTTATATGACTTCTCTTTGACGAAATATACTATGACTTTTTTATAACTTTAATATAACATACTATACCGTAACTTTTTCTAACATACTCTCCTGTGACTTTCTGACATTTTCAGGTCTTACTTTACTACGGTCATCATGTCTCCAATCAGGTCAGCAAGATCATTGGACACAAACAACTCCAACTCCAGACTTTATTTTCTCATTCCACAGACAAGAAGGCGATCTCAATCTGCAATGGTCCCAGCCATCCTCTCAACCCAGCATTTCAGTTGCTGCCACCGAGCCTCAGCCAGGATGGCCCGGAAGAACAACTCCAAGAAATCCTTCATTTCATCAGCCGTGAACATTCTCACCAAGAGCCTGTTCAAATGGGTCCCCTTGGAATTCATTCACTCACTCACTCACTCCGTCTCTCTCTCTCTCTCACACACACACACACACACACACACACACCCCTTACGGTAACCCTTCCCCTAAGCCCCCTCCCAAGCATCAAGGCTGCTTCTTAGAACATTGTTACCAACACTGTCACTTATTTTAGTGTATATTTATTGTAATACTGCAGAGTATCATCTTCTGTTGTTCTGTTTTAATGCACTACATACTAGTGGGAGAACAATCCTTTTATAATAATTTCCACTTAGTCAATTTAAGACTTTATGAATAATTGTTGTGCACTGTTGTGTGTGTATGTTGAGTATTGTTGTGTATGGTGTGTGTTGTCTTATGTGCCAGTGCCAAAGACAAATTTAATTTCATGTAAATATAATGGACAATAAAGTCATCTCAACCTGAATAACACTTTATGACAAACTATACTTTGACTTTTTTAATGATGTTTTGTTGACCTTTAATGGCAGACTATACAATGACTTTTCATGTAAAAATAAACTATTACTTAAAAAAAAAAAAAAAAAACACTGACTTTTTAAACGTACTAAAATATAACTTTTAATTACTTTTTTCAACATAAGTTGTGCTACCCAGGTCAGACGCACCTGGGGTACATCCCAATTCTTAGTTGCATCCACGTTTCCCTCACTTGCATCTTCTATTCCTTGCGTCTTAGTCCCTCCCACCGGGGATGCAAGGAAACCATGCGAGAGAGGAATCGAGGAAATATGTTTTAAGAGACATGAGACGTCCTTTCCTCTGAAGCGTCAAGTGAAGCCACGTCTGTCTGATGAGGCGGCCGCTGATCACAGCTGGATCAGCTGTCAGTCGGCTTTAACAGCTGGAGAGACTTATGACAGAGTTGTGTCTGTAATACATGATCACTGTACTCAATAATAGTAACTAATAATACTAATAACTAATAAAGACAGTCATCACTGTAGAGATGTGTTCTCTCTGTAGCCTGTTACCTCTAACTGTCCCGTTTATAAGCGCAGGATCGATTTCTACCGGCGGAATAAGTTTGTCATTTATTCATTATTTGTATGTTTGTAAATTCTGATTGTGACGTCATTAATTAACCCAGAATATGATTAAGGCAGCTCATAAATACTGGAATTCATTTATTAGACTCCATGTTTCAGGTTAAACTTAAATGATAAATCTCATCAAACCCGACACTCAGGAATGATCAGCCTCACGTGACTGAATGAAATGATGATAAATAATGTAAAAAGTGTTTCGTCTCTCCAGTTCCCTCTGACTTTAATTGTATCCATAATACAAGTTATTGAGGGAAATATCAGATCATGAAAAGACAAATCTTTCTAATAAATGAAGAAAGTTGTTTGTGGTCCTTTTGTTGTTCAGACCAACAATGAACATCTATTTAAGCCAGATGGTGAATCAGAAAATTAATCAAATGTAAAACTTGAGTTTAATCTTTGATCTGTCTTCACTCTGGTATGAAACTCCAGTGATATTTAGAAAATTCTGAACAGTCCGATCAGCTGCAGCGTCCAATCACATAACTGATGAACAAAGAGGGGGTGTGTCGGCCGTTAAAACACTTCCTGGAAGGCTGTTCTCGTGCATCCTCGCTCATGGCTCCTCAGAGATCCCTCCTCGATCCTCAGATCAGAAATAAGAGCTTTGGGACGGCCGTCAATATGGCGGAGCAAGGCAAGGCAAGACAAGGCAAGTTTATTTGTATAGCACATTTCAACAACAAGGTAATTCAAAGTGCTTCACATAAAACCATAATAAGTCATTAAAAAGTCATAGGGTACCATAAAAAAGTAATTAAAAGTCGTAATTTAATATTATTAAAGTCATAGTATAGTATATCATCAGAATAATAAGTCTTTAAAATTCAATATCTTAATACACTTGGCGAAAAAACAGCGTAAAACTGTAGACCCTAAGTGTCTGTCAGGTTAGGAATGACAACTTGTAGAAAGGTACTTTAAGGGGCTGAAGGAGTAAATAATCTACACAGAAGAATTCTGACAGACATTAAGAACAATAAAGCAATTGGAAGAGGAAACAGCAACACCCCAACCGCCACAGCAAATAATTGTGAGCTAAAGGAATAAGCTGTACAAATACGTGTTAATGTACATGTACATGTATATACAAAACTGCATTAAAGGCGGAGAAACTCACTCAGCAAAGCTTCTTGTCCACCAAGGAGGCCAGAGACATCCGCGAGACCCAAAACTAGAATCTGTGAGAAACTCAACGATTAGCAGAGACTGGAGCAGCAGAAACTTAGTATATTAGTAAAAGAGGAAAGAAAGAGTCAAGAGGCAGAGCGAGTTTTAAAAATAATCGTGGTTTATAAAACCCAGATATGACAGGATCACCAAAGTGTATACAGAAATACAAACACCATCAGGAAAACCATCATAGAACGGTGTTATACAATCGACATGTACAAACTACTCTGTAAAAGGGATTCAGGGGTGGATGGGTCAGACATTTTCCTTTCTTTATGTCTCTTAAAATCACATTTAGCCACAATGTATTTATTCTATTCTATTTTTTTTTTTTTTGTATCTCATCAAACATCCATCTACCAAACTACAGGTACTATCACGTTCAGCTAGATTAGAGAAAGGGTACGAACAACATCAAGAGACGGAGAGGGTGGGGTCGACACATATCAAGCACTTTAACATCATGGGGGTGTCAGCAAGCAGTGGAAACAAAATCACCCATGAGAAGAATTGGATGGAAGGGCTGAGGATCATCTCATCAAACACAAACTGTACAAAATAACCCTGTTTTTGTTTCTGTCTCTGGGTTACACACACTGAACATCTGTGAACGGACACCAGCCACTAAAACATTTATTTTTCTCAAAGAGAAGCATCTTAAAAAAATGCTTAAAATGAAGATCCAGCATCTGTTTGTGAGCTAATTCAAGAGGAACTCATGCGGATCTGGGATCAGTTTAACAGTATCTTGTCATGGTGTGGGTCTGTCCCTCTGCCCTATATTATGTCAAAGTGCTTCCGTCAGCAGGGCAGTTCACAACAACAGATGGAACGTCCACAATATCTTCATGCACATTCACAAATGTACCAACAGTTTTACAGTTTCAGGACACAGTAATCTGCCCCTGACACCTCCCCCTTAAGCATTGAAAGAAGAGGGAATCACCTACAAGATACAACCAATCACATTCTCCAGTTCTATGGATTTTTTTATACAAACACATTGTCAACAGATTTACACATAAAAAGGAGTGCAGGATCGTGATCAATCAAAAACAAAAGCTCCTAATCACCTAAAAATACTGCTTGTCTTGGAGCAATAATGGCAACGTATGAACTCAATCATTGTCACAGTAGCAACAGTGATTGCAAATATACACATGTCAAATAAATTAAGACCTATGTACAATGTAAAACTAAAGCAGCATGCAGGCAAGACAACAGAGCCTTTTTACAAAACTGTCTGCTGTAGAGTTGTGCTCTCCGACACAAGAGAGAGGTGCAATGTGGGCTGTGTGTACGTGCGTGTGTGTGTGTCATGTTTCATGCCTGTAGACAGTTATGGCATGTATCCAGTGTATTTAAATGAACCGGGAAGCTACCCATCTTCTACATATTTAACATATTTTTAAAAAAACTTTCTAGCTTTCTAGTTCACATTAAGCTCATTGCACATAGAAGCTTTTCGGTCTTTTAGCCGCGACAGGAAAAACAAACGGGAAGAAACAGGACTTTCTGAAACACATTTGTCTTGTGGCTCTCTGGGCTTCGTCTCATGACTGGCTGGCGGTGAGGCAATGTAGCCCGAGGGAGGAACAGCAGAACAGAGTGAGGGGGTCAAACAGGAAGAGAAAGTGAAAGACACAAACCAGCATTAACATTAGCATCCTTTCTCTGAAAACCAGGGCGCCTTTACCAGCAGCAGCACCACACTTTACAATGATAACCAACAGTTAGTGTGAGCTGCTGGCTTGAAAATAAGCCGAGGGAGTAAATAGTAGACGTCAGATGTACAGCACATTCTTCCTGGTTATTAATAACTTTCCGTACCTGTGATCAGCAGTTTACATTTGATCTAACAAATCACAACACTTGAAAACATTTTTTTTAAAGTGCTAAAATGGCACATTAAACCGTAGAGACAAACAAACAAACAACATGTCGCTGAATGTGGTGAAACCTGACTGATTCAGAGCTGGACAGGAGGTGTGAAACATGTCACAGCTGATAGATATCTACTGTTTAAAAGCACTGAAAGAGCTTTTAAACAGTGGTGCCAGATTTGACTGCCACAAAGTAACTCAATGAGATCATCAAGGTGCCCACTTTTTTTGTTTAAAGGTTTTTAGAGGTTTAAACGTCCATGTGCATTATGTTTTATGATAATTTGTGTGAAACCAAATCAAAAGAGGCCGAATCATTTGGTTGTAGTCTAAGTTTTTGCTGGTGAAAACCACCCATATGGTACAAAAGGAACCCAAATTATTTAGAGCCACCCAAAAACATATTTATACGCATAATTAAATATATAAGTTGCTCAATTGGGTACAAAACCGACCAATACTGAGCTTTCGTCAGAGAGCTCAGGATTTCCGGTGACCATATAAAGAGTGTTGCGATACACCAGTGCTTCTCAAACTGTTTCTGTCATGCGCCATTTTGAAAGGTGTGTCCTGATTTTCTAGACTTGTTGGCATCAGAGCTCTTTTGTTTGGTTATTGTAACCTCGTTAGATCGATTGATTTCCCCCCCCCTGGTCCCCCTCCCAGTTTGAGAGCCACTGGCATATACACTTTGACTCTAACTATTTAACTGAATATTTGAAAGGGTACGTCACATCACTTTTGACACACTACTCATATTACTGGGATTTTTAGGTTGAATGGACACATTCACAAAATAAAGCTTTGGTAGTTAATGCAAAGAATAGCAGTGCATGCACATATATTGTATCTAATAGGGCACTTTAAGATGACATGACACGATGATTCACAAGTCGGTGTAGCATTAATTTTAGGTCGGGGGTAAATTGAGGTCTAAATATGAGCTTATAAAAACATGGCACAAGTCTAACTAAGAAAAACATTCCAAACCTTATAAAATACATAAACAATCATCAGCTGGATGCTCAACTAGTCGCAATAGTATAAACAACACATGTAGAAGTACTACAACAGAGTAATAATGCACATCAAAATATATTAAATATATTACAAAGCAACTTCACAAACTAGAAATGTTTGAATCAAAACATCTCTTTTGGTGTAAAAGTTTTTTTTTCTTCATTGTTTTGTGTATTAAATGCACTTTTCCTGCAAATGCCTCAAGGTTGGGATTTGACACTGAAGTTATTACAACTCAACCAAAAATAAAGTCGGAGTATAAAAAGAACTAGAAAATGCATTTCCTGCAGAAAACGCGTTGGAAACAAGTTTGAGACCAGTTGAATTGTTTTGATATTCTGTGATGTCTTTTGATTGGCTTGTCTTCTCCCTGTTGATCCTATTGCAGTTAAAAAGGATTGTAAACAGTCATTGATGCAGCTTCTCTGAAATAAATCCAGGAAAAGTAAAGAAAAAAACCTAAAGAAACACATATCTCAAAGTAAAAGTCTTTTTAAAGAAGAGGAGGATAATCCCAGGGCAGTGTGGTCTTTGTTTCTACTTATGTGCAGAAGATTTCCCTTGAAGCCTGTCTATCCATCTGCCTGTCTGTCTGTCTGTCTGTCACAAGCTCTCTCCTCAACTGTAGCTATTAAACTATGTTTGTGCTTCATCAGCAGGTTTATCTTTATGTGTGTTTCTGCATTAAAGTGTGTATTGATTGTGTTTGTCTATACTTATAAAGACCAAATATACTCACAGGGATGTAAAGATGAGGTCTATTGTCCAAAGTGAGGACCATGTGAGGTCCTCACTGCTTTAAAGGGTTAGACTGAGGGTCACTACTCTTTTATTGTTATAAGGGAGAAGGGTTGAGGGTTGGGTGTTAGTGAGTGAGGTCCTTATAAGTATAGTATGTATGTGTTTGTGTGTGTGACGTTGTGAACTCAGCTGAAGGCCTCATCATCCGTGTCTTCAATTAGCACCTTGGTGTCCTTTTTTGATCTAGGAGAGGATTGAAAATATGATCTTATTATTATGTTTAATTTCATTCTATCATTTCAACAGATATGTTAATGTTGTTTTATGTTTTACACAACTTGGACAACAATGGCAACTGCATCATTTGATGTATTGTATTTTATAAAGTAAATCGTAAATAGTTTAATGTTGTCAGAAAACTAAACCGCTTCAAAACCGTTTTTTAGCATCTGTATCTAGTTATTGTAGTGTGACACAGCGACAGCAAAGATGAGAAATGTAAAAATTTCTTCAAGCTATTTTTTGTCGAGAGTAATTTGTACATTTTTACCTCGTCTGTGTTTATAAATCAAACTTAAAATAAATATGTATGAGTGTACTGTATGAGCCTGATATCAAGCGTTCATGTTGTTTCTTACTGTGAGGAGGACAGCAGGGGGCGTCGGAGAGAGAGGCTGTAGGACCTCTTACAGGTCTTCTTGCCTGAACGGTTCCGGACGCCTTCGTCCTGGTCCATCATCTGCTCGAGCAGCGTCTGGTCATCCGCGTTGAGTGGCGCCACGGAGATATCCCTCACAGCACGAAACTCACCACAGTTATTCAGGTGCTCGTTCTCCAGACGGAAGAAGTTCCACACAAAACGCCTGCAGAGAGAGTAAGATGGTGAGTAGGACGAACCTGACGCTAAGGGTGAAAATGTTTTAGAATTCAGTGTGGGGCCTGATTGGGATGAGTGGTTTGAAAGAGCACCATGTGACACCATGTGAAAAAAAAGTTGTCATGTAATTGAGACCCACCTGAAGACCTCGAGGGGAGCCAGCACGGTGGCAACAATGTCGCCCACAGAGTGGATCTTGGTCGTTGTGGTCAGAGAGATCTGGATCGTCCAGGCAAAACGCAGGATCACATCTTCTATGATGGCACAGTAGTAGTAGGCCTGGACGCAGGTGAGACAGGATTAGGGTAACTGTGTGTGTGTGTGTGTGTGTGTGTGTGTGTGTGTGTGTGTGTGTCATTTACACTATCAGACTCTACCTTGTGTGGGTAAACTATTTCTTCTCTGAGGAAGGTGTTTTCTCCGGCTCCGCGGTCAAAGAGTCCCCAGTCCATGCGCAGATCCCAGATCAGTGTGTACAGGGAGCTGATAGTGGAGAATACGATCAGCAGGTAGAAGAACACGTCGGCGTCCGTGTGTCCTTGCTCTGGAATAAACACACAAACACAAGTGATTGCAAATAACATAATTTAAAGATCTGGTACAAAAGGAACTGTATTTATTTTCTTGAATGAAGGTTTACGAACACCTCACTGAAGCGAGTCAACTTTGCAACAATACTTTGACCACTAGAGGGAGCCCTCCTGTCACGAATGCGCTAGCAAGTAATGAATAGCCTGAGGACTATTAAGTTCAGTTTCATTTTCACTCATACATCCAAACATCTTTCTCCAAATGGAAGATGACCACACATCAAATGACACGCTGTTAGCTTGCTTATCCCAATACAGTTTGTGTTCTAACTTTAATATGCAGAGATATTTACATCAATCTACAGTTTAATTCAATATCCACTTAATTTATTTACTCTGTTATCAAATGTACTGTATAGTGCACTAGAGGTATGTTTTTCTCTTAGTGTCCCAGTGCTGTAAAAGAGAAGAATAAATGTCAGTTACATCTTTCTGTCCCACACAGCGTGTCCTACTGCTAATATCCAAACCAAGACTCAGCACTTTATTGGCTGAGAAAACGTCTGTACTTCTCAAAAGGGTAAGAACTTAGATCAACTTTCACTGCAGTAACAGTAACTGTTAAGTTATTGATTAATAACTATTGTTGAAGAAAATCATCATATAACTTAAGATTGAACTGAACACATTTGGGTTCACAAGTAAACAGTTTATATAACTTGTTATGTTGAACACATTCGGTTTCACAAAAGCATTCTTAGGAAGTGATTAGGGCGCGCCAGACAAATTGTAATCTATCGCTCCAATTTGTATCAAAACATTTCCCGTACGCAAATCGTATGTTCTGCCAAAAGGTTATCTTGACCCAAACAAAGTCATGAGAGCATGACATAGTGGAGAGACCAGATGTGTTTTGTTTGTGGTTCAAGCAACTGGTTTGATTGCGGAGAGTGACTAAAGGGGGGGGGGACTATAAAATTTGGACTATAAAAGTAATCTGTGAAAAGTAATACATTGGATTTGTTTGGGTTTTGCTGAACTTGTTGTATGTTGGCTTGTTCTTATTAAAACACTTCCCGCTGGGTCGCAACTTCAGTTCGCCGTCTCTTCTCGTCATTTTGCCACAACGCTATATGATAAATTACAAGTCTGCTGGTTCCAATAGAGTCATTTCATTTCTGTTCAATCTAGCATCATGTTTGCTACGCTTCATCATAAACAGGTTTAATAATTTGTTGACAAAATACTACAGTGGTAGACTGAACATGTTGACTGTAATGATAATTATTATCACTATTTGTTGACCTGCCCACAGCTGATGAGTATTTAACGAGCTCTAAACTAGTTTACAGTTGTTCGATGTACTGTATAATGTCAGAGTGGGATTAGCCGAGCTCAGCAGTCTGCGTGTGTTTACAGGATGTGATTTGCTTGTTCCTCAGTGGGCGTTGATACATAAATCAGCACCCAGTGGCCTAACACAGTGACTCACACAGACAGAGACAGCAGCCACCAGACAGAGACCGGGCTCGTTCCCATTTGTCAAAGTCACCGCTCCTTCCTGCTATCAGCCAAAGAGACGCCAGGGAGCAGAGCGGGGACATTTCTAACGGAGAGTTACTGCTGTGCTGCTCTGTTAACTGCTGCTCCCATTGTGCTGTTTGCTTCTTCAGCTGAGCGATGGGATGGAAGTAGTCCCTACGGCCACACTGAGATTTCCCAGCCGTAGATTATACTTAGTCCAGGATTTCCCAGCCGTAGATTATACTTAGTCCAGGATTTCCCAGCCGTAGATTATACTTAGTCCAGGACAATAGACTCTTTTCACAGGAGAATATCCACTGATGTGAGTTTCTCAGCTTGTAAAGTGTGCAAGTACTTAACCCTTCAGTTTCTGTTAAGGCTGATGTGTTTTCACCAGGCTGGTGAGCCAGTGGACCATTAAAAGGTCAACCATCGTGAGATGGACATTGATTAGATGCTCAGTAAGGGCTAACTGTGGTCACTAGCTCCTGTCACACACACTCAATTGCAAGTACTCTGTCTCTCTCACACACACACACACACACACACACACACACACACACACACACACACACACACACACACACACACACACACACACACACACACACACACACAGGCCCTCATGAGGTTAAACGCCATTAAAGGCAGAGCACCTCGGCAGGCTCATTTTATGCAACAGGCTCAGTTCCCACTGGTGTAAAAAAGTTCACACCAGAAACAATCAGTCCCTGCATCAAAGAGTAATTTATCATCTGTTGCCATGGCCACCAGATCCATCAACAAGGTAATTAAGAATCCTGCAACTGGACACCACTCAACAACAGACCTCATCTAACCAAGTATATGAAATTCATACACAGATAGTCTGATTCTGTCCACGGGGCGAAAAACACTTGACTTTAGAACCATAACGCCTTAATCTGAATAAATTTGGAGTTCAAATACGGTACAGACACTAAAATAATTTTGGTGACATTTTTAAAAATAAAACTGACCCACAGAATGAGCAGAACAGGTAGCCTTATATTGTAACTGAAGGGACGTAGATTATGCTAATTGTGAAATCTCATAAACACACACCTCATGAACAGGTGGCATTCACCAGGCTGAGACACGGTATGCACGACAAGTTGGTGCAGTTAAGAGATTCAACTCGTATGAACAAACCTCACAGAGAAAAGTGTTTGAGGACAAGAATATAATGTGCTTGCATACGGCTATTTGGCTTTAGCAGGGGTGAATTAGAGTTCAAGCAGGCAGAGAGAGAAATTTTACTCAGAGCTGTGTCATTTATCTCCATTGGTTAACATGTGTGTTTGACTGAGGTGCGTGCGTGCGTGCGTGCGTGCGTGCGTGCGTGCGTGCGTGCGTGCGTGCGTGCATGCATGCGTGCGTGCTGCAATTCCTCTTCAGATAATGAATGAGGGGTCAGAACATGAAATGAAGTTATAAAAGCTGTCAGCTCTGGGCTCATCTCTATTCCAGCAGACATGTGTTCAGCCCTGGGCTGGTAATTACACTCTCCCCTCCTCTCCTCTCCCCTCCTCTCCTCTATCCATTTCCTATCATTATTCATGTTTTGATATCTATACATCTGTGAATCATCATCCCTTTCATGTCGATATTTAGTACCTACCTGTTATTCTCTTGTTTTTTTCTGTTACTTCTTTCCTCTCTCCATCTAACCTTTCATTTGTACCTCCCCCTCTACGCTCTATCAGCTCTAAATTGTCTGATCCTTCCGTGCAGCTTGACTCAATCTATTTTCCCCCTCACCCCCATGGTCAGACTCTCACAGAGACCAGCAGGACTAATGTTCCTCTCTGCTCCTGGTTATTTTAGCTGGGTTCAGGAGTTTTTGATGTTGATGCCACAGACAGAGGGATGTCTTTAAAACATGTGTACATTGACAGGACAAACACCTTCACATTTCTTCTCATTGAGGATCTGTGCATACCTTGTCTATCTCTGTCTATCAGAGGCTGTTTGCTATTTTTGCCCACCATGCAGCATCCTGTTCTCCTCCCTTTGCTTGTCCATGAGATAAATCCCACAGGTTTAAATTAGCATTTGGCCTGTAACTCCCCTGCATCTAAAACAGCAATAAGCCTCAAGCCAATGTACATAATGCCGAGTCTGTATTGATCCAAGTAAAGTATCTGCTTTATTATCAGGCCTCACACGGTTTCTTTTAGAGTTTGGAAATTTTGACTTAACCAGGGAATCCTCCATCATCTCTGAGCATCAGCTGAGATGACAGTTTCATGACAGAGTCCAACCACATCTTCACAACACTGAACCGAACGTTTCTCTGAGGGGAGAAATCTGTTTCGTTCGCTGCAACACATGAAAAATGATTTAACGCCTGAATCCCACATTGACAGAACACAGCCAAAAAACGTTTCTTTCCAAAAACTGAATCACAGTTTGCCACATATACAGGTGAGACTGTACCTTGTAAATGGAAGAACTCGACCCTGAATACCTCTCAGTCCTCTGTAGAGTCCAAAGAGAAGCCAATGATTTATATATTGCATTTAAGGTTAAATTATTTCTCCTTCCCGGAGCTGAATGTGTGAAGTTCCAGTAAGGCGTGAGGTGGTGAGGTCATCCGAGCTGTGATCAGGTTAGCAATGAAGGTGACACATCCACAGACAGACAGTGGGAACTCTGCCAGATAGCGACTGACACTCCAGCCACCTTTTACAGCTGGACCCAGCGGTGTGAACACGACGCCACCCTGATGTCTGTTCTGGCAGATGATGGGCATCAGCTGTCCTGCCTACACTAAGGCTACAGTAGAGGGTTTTGTCATACCTGTACTTTGCACTTTTGCATATTTGGATGCAGGATATTCTGACATTGGTGCCTATATTTGTTCATCAAGGGCTTTAAAATTGACCAGAACAATAATTTCTGCAGCGGATACATCAAATATCTCCACAACCGGCAATTTCCTCAACCATCCATTCAGTATCCATGAGTATCTGTGTTCCCACCCTGCTCCTTTGCTTAACCAGCGATTGGTCTCAGCCTCCATTATCGTGCTGAATGAAAAACGGCTTCATAGAGAATAACACATGAAGAGAGCCCATTAGTCTACAGGCTTCAGACCAGAGGAGGAAGGAGGATATGGTTTAATGGACAGCTCTCCTACTGAGCAGTAGAAAAAAAAAGAAAAAAAAAAAAAAAGGGTTTGTCCGTCTGTATGTCTGTCTGTCTCTGTCTCTTCCTGGTTCATTCAATATCAGATCACTGGCGGTCAGCTTCGGAAGCAAGCGTATTGATTTGAATTCATATCGTAAAAAAATAAAGTCAAGCTGGGAAATCTCATTTAGCGGTTTGAAAGGTTGAAGATGAAGTTTCATAGCTGGCATTTTGCTGGCAAATAAATATATAAACTGGCATCTGAGACAAGTTTAAAATATACGAGTGGCAAAGAAAAGTGCTTTCAAACGAGCTGTGTGGATAAATATCTGTGATGGAAAAGTGAAATACAAAGGGTGCATACTGAAGGGATGCTTTTATTGCTTGGGTGCTGTATCTTTGAACATGAACTCCTTTGTGATACGGCTTCTGAATCTGAATAATTGCAGGCTAATTGTGAAGCTGTCGGAGGGAGAGAGTGATTTGACTTTTAATGTAACCGCCCTCTTTAAATCTTGTTTCTGGTAGATATCAAATGGAGTATTTTTCTTTCTTCTTCTCCATTTTCTTCTTTTGCTATTTCTCCTTTCCTCTGGTCGGTCTCCTCTTTCTCTCTGGCCTCATGCCCACATATTAAATGCCATATTATGAGAGCAGAACCTTGTTTATCCGTGGCTGTGTCGGACAAACCTTTCCCATTTCCATTATAAAGCTCTAGGCACCGACAAGGAACCAAGGCCAACTTCTAGCATTTGCACTCAAGGTCACCTCTGCTTTCTCAGCACACACAACTCAATTCAAAAGCTCAAAAAGCCTGTGTGTTGTTGACATGCTTCTCTTATAGCAATACACAAATACTCTTGCTCTTCTGAGCTGAAATTTACTGCATTGTAATTGACCGAAGATGCATTTTTACATCAGCTCAGATCAAACCTCCTACCTGGGGCACATGACACAACAACATAGATATTTGAGTGTAGATATGATTGAGCGTCCCATGTCCTACCTCTATGTGTGGCATAGAGCGCGGCAAAGGTGACGACAAAGAAGGTGGTAGAATATTTCCCAGCATTCACCAGGTGAGGGAAGGCCCTCTTGGTGTCACGGTAACGCCTCAGGCATTGAATGAAGCGGAACCAGGCGGGCAGACACTGGATGATGGCGCGCAGACCGTAGGAGTAGCTGTGGCATATGTGGTCATCAGGGTCTAGAATAGAATAAAACAGTGCATGTTTATGTTAAAAACCTCTTTTTCTCTGCCTTTTCTCTGACATAATGTCCCCTCCACATTCTTCTTCTCGCAGCGAGGCTCATTATTATGAGAGTCACATGGCGACCTCGGAGAGGCCAAACATTTCCGATCCATTAGCTCCGTGTTAATTGGCTGCGTGGAGGCCGAAGTGTCACCGTTGGTGGAGTGGACGGACAGCAATTAAAACCTTATTCACATTGTATTTCCTGACAGGCCAGATCGGCTGTCTGGCACGCTGTCAACTTAGTCCAAAACATTTAGAACCAAATGGTTTGGGTCTTTATAATGACACGACATAGCAGGTGAGGAATAAACACTTATTGAAAATAAAGTAGTGCATGTATTCAAATATCTATAGCATCAATCTATTGTTTAGTGCATTCAAGGATTTTCTTTGTTTAAGTTTTGCAGTTGACTTTATATAGGTGTTCCAATTATTCAGAGGCCTAATCTACTGTATATCTGCTTCAGTTAGAATATTTTCCTTATAATTTCCCAGAGAGCAACAAACTCCTGAGAACAGGAATGAACTCTACTCCAGTAAATAAGAAACACTTACTCAGGATTATAAATATTGTGTGGTTGAACTATACGTATGGCTACCTATATCTATATAGAAATGAGAAAATTCATAGCCAAAAAACTAAGTGTACCCAGCTCTTTCACACCAATGTTGTATTTTTGTGTGTTTTTTCTATAGCTGGGTATAAACCTTCCCCTCCCTGGCTCCTGCTATGTTCCATCTGCTCACAGACAGAGGCAGAGAGAACATGCATTTTAAAATGTGGCCATTTTGAACACAGATTCATGTCTCACCTTTAATCTTGGGCAGCAGGCCCTTGCTGTTGCTCCACTGCAGCTCAAAGATGTAGTAGCAGATGAGATACTCCAGGTCCATCAGAACAACCACCAGAGAGTTGAGCTGATCAGCCAGCCAGAAGTCTGCAAACTCCACCCGATGAAACGGTGCTGTGAGCACGCGGAACTGGAAACAGACCACAGAGAAAAGATGGCAGGTGATAAAGTTAAGCTGCTATTTTATAACAATATTCATTCTTGTCTCAATGAGCTCAAAGTGCACTGACACATTCATTAGTATAAACTGGAAGAATGTATAAAAGCATCTAAGAAAAACATGCATTTCTCATTTTGTGTATGTGCTTTCAACACTGGGACGGAATTAGTCAATAATTAGTTGGTGTGAAATTGTCGCAGTTCATCAGTAGAGAAGTGCAAAGCAGTGCAAACCTCTATTAATGATCTGCATCACATGAAGGGATCATAACTTATCAGCACACCACAGGACAACCTAATGAGTCTGTGTGCATGTATCTGTTTATTTGTGTGTCACTACTAACTAGTGTACAAAACAAACGCATGATGTGGCTGGCAGGGATTTGTGGCATGCTTCGGCTTCTATGGGCATGTTATTTGGGATATGTTCTTTTGGCAGGAGCTCGTTTATTGACCGCGCTTTGTAAAATGATCCAACGCTGCTCGACTCTTTCCATTTACCCCCCCCCAGGCCACTTCTGACATTCAGGAGTGACTGTATGCCTCTCACTATGTACACTTTCAAACCCCCAAAAACACTCTCCCTCCACTGGAAATGTCAAAGAATATTGATCTTTTTTTTTTTTTTTACACATATCAGCTCATTAGATATTTTTCTTAACCTGTCAATCAAAGTCTGTATTGATCAAGTGGCCATCTCACCCATATCCACTCCGTCTGTGTGGATGTCTCAAGGCTGAGCCCTATGCAGTGATGTGGTTAGGTTTTCATTTCTTGAGCAAACACTAGTAATCCAGGTGCTAGATCTGCAGTTTGCCCTTTAATTACATCTTTGTCCTCTGGTGTTTATTGTCAGAGGAAATTAGCACATCTGGCATGGACACATTTTTATAGCACTGCTAGAAAAACAACAACAGATTGTTTGTTCCAAGAAAACTACAATTTCTCCTGAAACATCCTTAATCACTTATTGTGTATTCTAGGCGGTAACATGTCTGACAACCATGAAAAACAGCTCATATCAGCTCTAATACTGCATAGGTTGTTGTGATTACTGAGGACCAATCAAGACTGAGGCTGATTATGGAGCAGTTCAGTGGAGGAGGGCTGAGGGAGTGCTGCTGAGGACTGTGGGGAGCTGTGAAAGAAAGGAGACTAATATGAGGAGGGGGTATGCTGCTGCTGCTGGGGAGAAGTATGGAGGGAGGAGGAGGAGGGACAGAGGAGTTCAGGGCATCAGCATACTGATAGATCTATGCCTGTAATGATTGCACAGTCACAACCCTCCACCTCCCCTGGGACGAGGCTGCATTCTATTATCCCTCAAACCCTCTGCCCTCTGTTTCGCCACATCCCCCTCTAGACACACACACACACACACACACACACACACACACACACACACACACAATGGATAACGCAGTCAAAAAAAAAGACTCTTCACTTGTACGACAGTATGTAGGAGATTTCGCAAAAATCACAAATACATTTTTTTATTATATGCTGCAAAAATTCATGGCGATATTTTTTGTAACACTATGGATTTGTGTAATTATAGAGGTTTTGTTTAAATAACATTTGGTGAAGTTTTCTGTCAATATTTTGGGGGTTTTATAGTTTTTAAATATGATTTTGGTTAATTAAGGTATGAGTACAATAGCTGGTTAAGGTAACTTTTGGTGTTGTTGGTTTGTCTAAACGTATACATTTTTTGCAATTTTGTGTACATGCATACAAATAACTACACATTTTTCATTAAACCTGGCTCCTGCACTCTGTGCTGCAATTCAAGTTTATTCTGTGTCAATACCATAATCAATCCTCAGCCCATATGAGCCGCTGTCTCACATTGTCTCATCTTGTTCGCATTTGGTTCATTTTTTTTTAATGGTGGTCCTCTACAGAGTTACTTACTGCTGGCTCACAATTGTCAACATTAGTCTTTGTGTATCCATGAACCTGTACTGATTCATCCAGCTCAGATTTTCAGACGCTCCGAGTGAGTATTATTGGTGGCACCGAAGTTCAACGTCATCATTGTAATTCTTTCAAACTAAAATAGCAGAGGAGTAAAAGACAAGCTCCGATAAATAAATGTATAGACTGACCAGCAGCTTGAGAAGCCAGAATCGCGATTTGTAGTAGCAGGTCTTGAAGGGGTTGAAGAGGAAGAGCACCATGAAGCCATAGAGGATAAGCGGATTGATCTGCATGGGGATGTAGGTGTACTCCGAGTAGAGACAGGAGAGGATGCTGAGACACCACAACACACCCAGGAAACCAGCAATCTGCAGCACACAGGGGAGAAACAGAAGCAACTGGCATTAAAAGAAAGCACTTTTGACACATAATCTCATTTAACAAAGCAATCTGAATAATTCTGTGCCACTGATGTTGTGTTTTGTTACTCCATTGTATAAATGAAACCCTGTGGAAATTAGATATGTACCGTTTCTGCTGAATGAAAAAAAAAAATGTATTCCTTGAATTTGGATTACCCTGATGACTCAACAGCCCCATTCATTCCTATTGCATGTTGTAGAAATGCATGATCACTAATTCAATCTGAAAACAAAGTTGTTTCTTCATCACACAGAAAAAGTTTATTTTCTCTAATTCAGTAACATAAATAATTGATTCCATTTGACCTCAAACAGGTGTTGGTGTGAGAGGTTGTTTCGGGGGTTGATCTCGAAGATGAGGACATGGTTGACTCCGGCCTGCCTCCATCCGTAAGTGTTGATGCCCAACAGGAAGAGGAACTGGATCAACAGGAAACCGCCCCGATAGATCCGCACCAGTGGCCACACGTTCTCCAAGCGGATAAAAACAGCACCTGATGAAAACACAGTGGATTTTTTGCTTTTTAAAAGATAAAATATAAAACCCTTTACCGTCTGTTTGATAACGCATCTGAGGGAAAACAACAATAAAAACCTGCCGAACATGCTCCTTATTTATCTCAAACCATCTGCCAAAACTGCCAGTTATTTTACAGTGACACATTGTCGCAGGAAATTAAAAATGTATGAATCTGGATTTTAATGTGACTTACCGGTGAGAACGAAGGCGATGGCGAGAATGATAAAGAAGCCGCAGTAGAGTCCCACACGAAAGGTTGTCCAAGCCAAAGCAGGCTGAATCAGGCAGACGGGAATATAGAAAAAAAATTGAATAAATAATGTTAATAGTACTAATATGAGACACCTAACTACCGTGATATACATATTAACAAGCTCACAGATGCTAAATAGTGATATTTTGTATGTAAATACAACTTTTGAAATGAATGTCTCTCCATAAAAAACTCTGACTACTTTAATGTGCTTTAATATATTTATTATACACATGCCTGCAGGGGAAATGTAGTGATCAATAGTCACATAGCACAATTCAAGTCAGACATGACGGTAATTAATGCATTAATAACAGTTGATATAACATAGGGGGGTAAAGTGCCACTAGCCTCGATTATTTCTGAAAGATATCCTGTTCAACAATGGAAAGGCACTTATAAAATCAATACTAAAGGCTCTCATGGTTTCTCTCTCTTTGTAACTTCCCAGCTTCCTTCCTCTCAATTTCTTCCATAACAAACCGCTCACCTTTTGTTTTTAACCTTTAGTCACCACCAGCAAAAGATCTTACAGTAAGATGAATGCAAAGATTATTCTCGCCGAGATATTCTCAGGCATGGACACCACATTTGTATTCAGGTAATTTAATACTAGAGTAAGGGAAGTGGGGGGGGGGGGGGGGG
>NW_022280060.1:2025395-2046251 GCF_004355925.1 Anarrhichthys ocellatus
GGGGGGGGGACTTAAGGGACTGAAAATATGACACACATTTATTTTGTCTTCATGTGCTAGTAATTCCATTTTAGTTTGCAGAATCCCTGCCTTGATAATATATCAAATGACAAAAAAACTGAAGAGAAGAAATGGTTGATATTATTGAACTCTTCTGCATTTTTAGGAGAATATTAATTTGCTTGAGAAGTTATGCGTCCAAAAGTTTGTGAGGCACAAATGAGGCTCATATGACTCAGTTATGTCCAGTGTAATCAGCTGCACTTCTAACCTGAGCTGCCCCCAGTGGAGGAACTCTCAACCTCTTCATGGCCTTCTGACGATCTCCTCCCTCCAGCTCAGTGGTGACGATGGTCTATACACAAACAACAAACAATCATTTTATTTTTGTATTATAGCGTGTATGTGCGTGTTTGTCTGTCTGTATGCGAGCAGGCACCTCTGTCTCGGAGATAAGCTGTGTGATCTTCTTGCAGGTGTAGAAAGGTGCCACCTCCACGTGAGCCACACGCCAGTCGGCCCCGCGAGGAGTGTCCAGGACCTTGTCATGTTTCTTCAGGATCTTACGGAAACCAGTGAAGTTCAGGTTCTGTGAATGGCAAGCAGGAAACAATTGTTACATACCAGACCAACAGATTAGAAGGTTTATTTATTACATCCTGCCTTATTTACACTATAGAACCTCTCCGCCTTGACTCAACCTTGAATGCAGGTGTGTTTGAGAGTTTGTAATGATACCTGGTAGTTCTGGAGCAGGATGAGGCTGAGGTAGAACTCGCTGAAGGCTAGCTTCAGGTCCTTGATGTTGTGGTGTTTGCAGCGTTCCTCCTGCGACAGGTGGAACATTGTCTTGCGTCTCCGCAGGCCGGGCGGGGCGTGGCTCTCGCGCTGAGCGTCCAGTGAAGACTGCAGCTCATTCTGCAGAGTGGCAGAGTGTCTCTGTGCTTCAGCAAGCTTTTCTACAGGTTGGAAGACAAGACAATTATGAAAAGAAGAGGTTTATGTTTTTCTTATGGATTTTTATTGCACCACATTTATGCATTTTTATAATGCATATATCCACTTTTGAAAGTTGTGCAGAACTACTGAAGCCACTATTTTTACTCGGTAGTTATATTCTATGTAGTCTAACCCAATAACTTTATGTCGAGTCTTCCACTATGTATTGTTGTTTTGGTGAATTAAAGTCAATTTGATTCAATATTACTTCTTAGGGAGGGAATTTTTAAGTACAACGGACATAACAAAAATGAGTGTTATGAATTAAAAGCAAACAAACAGCATTCATAGGTAGATTTAATTATGTAAGGCAAACTGTTCTTCACTCTGTTAGACATGTTTTGGTGATCTAACCATTATGCATTAAGAAGAGAAGAAAGAAAACTCTTCAGTTTGGCTTTGGCCTGACAATCTACTGGGAAGAAAAGTCAACCAGCTGCTTCAGCAGTGATCTTGGTAGAGGACAGGTCTCAGTATCAAGAAATGACAGAGGACGAGAAGGTGAAAACTCAAAAACACTTTTACACACCCCGTCTCCTCTGCTCTCCTGCCATCTGTTCCAGGAAGCAGAAGCATGGAGACTATTAGGCTGAGCTGACATGTAAATGCTGCAGAGGGAGGAACCATCATCTGGGTCAGAGATAGGTTAATATACCCATATTTTGATATGGGTATATTGATATCGTTTTGAGAACTTGCAAGTCATGTTTATTCCTGCTGTGACTTCTGCAACTTCATCCAGCTGGTGTGGAAACCATTAAATAAACAGACCTGGAGTTAACAATAAGAGCACTGATACCTCCTTGCAGTGCTGTTTGTGACAGCAGTCTGATAACGCATCAAATCTGATTTGGTTCGAAGCATACTGCCAGCCTGAGGAGCCGAGGCTCTAATAGCTGCTCCTCTGTCCAAACTCTGAAGCCTGCATCTGGAGTTTTTGCCCTAGACGATAGTGATAACTGTCCATTGCCTGCGTCACTTAATCCCATTCACAAATGATCACCACAAGAAATTCTAATTATTTTAACCTTCAGGATTTTTTAATGATTTTCCAATCTCTGGAATTCATCCAATTTTCCCTATTACTGATCTTGCAGTAGCATTGGAAAACTTCACAAAATCTTTTAATGACAGACATACATGCCCATTATAAAAAAAAAACACATTGAATTAAGAGCTCATACAGTCCTTAGGTTCTCCCCGCAAAGCATCATCTGCACCAGCATGATTAGGAAGGCTAAATCAATACATTTATAAGACAGTATAGCATCGCTTTAGGAACGCCTCACGGTTTTGATTTGACCATTTCCTCTCCTCTGGTCTCCATTGTCTCCTACCTGGTTAAAAAAAAAAAAATATATATATATATATATATATATATATATATATATATATTTTGCTGTCCTCTTCATTGACCTCTCAAAAGCATTTGATAACGTTGATCATAAAATCCTACTCCACAAACTTTATAGGACAGGTCTGGCTGAGGCCACACTTAATTGGTTCCACTCTTACCTGACAGAGAGAACTCAGACTGCTGTTATCGTTGGTACTCAATCAAGCCAGCTTACCATCAGAGATGGGTTGCCACAGCGGTCTATCATTGGTCCATTGCGGTTTACATTAAACATATATGACATAATTCTTCCTAATACTCCAATGTCCTCTTTTTTGCGGATGATATTGTATATGCCCCAGGCTTCACTCCAGCCCTGTCACGTCTTCAGTCTGCCATTCATGCTTTCCAATTAAACTCCTTAAACACACGTTTAAATGCATAAAAAACCAAGTACATAGTATTTTCCACCTCCACCAGTGACTCTGACTTTCCTGCCATGAACTTTCAAATTTCGGACTGATCCTTATTCTCTGTATCATCGGGTTGGATGGACCTCCTTACAGTTAAGAAGAAATAGCAATCTCATGTTGTTATAAAGCTCTACCACTGACGTTACAATACAGTCTGCGATTCAGTAGTTACTTAACCTTAGATACGTATCCCTCATGTACGCACTAATGTTGGCAGAACTGGTTTCAGGGACTATGCACCTTTTAAATGGAATGAACTGCAAACTGCCCTCAAACTACAGTCTTGCGTTCCCTTTGGTCATTTTGAAGCTTTATTATCTGATGTTTTTCATGATTCTTGTAACTGTTTTTAAATCCTGTCTTTTGCGTAGTTGTGTCATTTCTGTTTTGCCGATTGTGTTATTGTGAATGTTTCCTGCTCCCAGGTCTGTCTTGGAAAACAGATCTTAATCTCAAGGAGACTACCTGATTAAATAAAAATAAAATAATAATGATAAAAAAAAGGGAAAAACAACAGTGATGGTGTGGAGGGCTCACTGGTGACTTTCAGGCTTTGTTGCTTCAACACACCCACCCACACATTCTCCAGATATCACACTTACAGAAATGCTTCTTCGACATCTGAATTCACAGTAATCCTTCTCCTCGACTCGTACAGTCTGTCACAGCAATGCTTGGATGAACACATGACAACAGCAGGAGGCGTGAGAAAGTCAAGACCCCGACTGTCTGGGACAAGTAGCTTTAGATTAAATCTGAGGATTGCAGTGGCCCTTCACAACAGAGGACATGGCTGGACAGTTCAATTGTGTGCTGCTAATGGACCTTAAACAGACAGGTGTTGGTGGTTTAGATTTCAACTGGTATGGCTTTATTGGAGAAGTTTAAAGAGCCTGTTGCTCTTCCTAAGCTTTCAAGATGAAAGGATATTCTATTAAAACAGCAGTCTGCCAAAATGTCTTTTTGGTTTGTGTTTAACCCACCAAGATGAAAGTGTTGTCCAACAGGATGAATTTCAGCGCAATGCAGCAGAATGGCTTTGAGAGGTCAAGGACCCCTTTCAGAGGGTTATTCAGAGGGAAAGAGCTATGTGGAGGCAAGTGTCTTATGTAAAGTCAGCACACGATTTATCTCCATCCATCCGCCGGCTCTCTTTCTCACAACCTATCCAGCCTTTTCAAAACACCACACACTATACACACACTTACACACACAGTAACTGGCATCACATAAAGCTGTGTGTGGAGGATAAACAAGACGCCTGAGAGCAGGAAGGAGACGCTGATGTTTTCATATACAACATTTAACCAACCTCACTGCTCAGGTCTGCTGAAGAGAGACGGTGACTCACTGGCTGTAATACTGATGTGTTGGGATTCTGCTTTCAACAGACATACGCATGTCACATGTAGCACTGAGAACATCAGAAATTAATATTGTTTGTTTGGTTCTATTCCTTATTCTGTTTTTATTCATATAGACAGACATTAACATAAACAACTCAGAACCCTCTGAGCTTTTGCTGCTGTATGAACAGATAATGAATGACAATATAGTAAAACTGCTGAAAAATTCAGTACATTAATTAACCATTAAAGAAATGTCCTTATATACGTTTACAACTACACTATAGTGTGTTATAAGCCCTTCAATGTTTATATACTGCTAAATAGTGTTAAATAGTTACCCACATGATGTTCTGTCACAAGCAAAGGAACTATGTTGTGATTATGAGCAGCAGATAATGAATCAGGATAATAAAAGACAAGTTAACGAGACATGGCCTCTACAGCAGCCAATAGTAAGCCTCTGGCATATACAGTATGGCAGTAATGAAGACATGCACTGTTGAGGATCAATGTTTTTTTCATTCAATCAACCTCCTGCTAACAATATCTGTAATGATTTACAGTATATCATATATATTTGATCCTCTAGCCATCCATCTGCCAGTTATGTCCCATCATTATGAGCTGGAACAATCTTGCCTGTCAACCTTGGCCATCACCTGACCTCTAGTTTCACAAACAGCCTCGAGAGGAAGCACTCGCTGTCTTCAGACACCTCCCACTTCCCCCTGAACTGAAGTTTGACACCAGAAGGCAACCTGCTGGTACCAGAATACCAGATAATATTATGGCTTCCATCTCATGTTACACGGTGCACACATACTCCCCTGCTCCCTGAAATACACACAAGCAGGCCTGCTCGCTTGAACACGACAACCACTGGCTACTTCAATCAAATGCCCAGGATTAGACACAATGTCGTATGGCACAGAAACTGGAAGCTTAGCACGGAGTAAAATGTGCACAGCAATTATGAAAAAACTCTAATATATAAGATAATGATAAGTGATGGCAGCTGAAACCTATAACAGTATTTATATCATGGGTTATACAATATATTACACCACAGTTAATTCAAGATGAAATGTATTGAGAATGTATTTGCCGATGGAGCATTATTGCAGAGCAGAATCAATCATAGAATATAAAAAAGAATTGCTTCATATTGGTATGGATTCATTAAGTCAAAGCCAATGAAGTAGTTTCTCTGAATACCAGCCCACTTATCACACTTTAACGGTTTCAGTTATTTGATCTGAAACCGCTTTCCTAAATTGTCTTTGATTTCACAAACTCAGCATCAACCATTCATGTAACTGAAGTAAATAAATACCTGAATAGAATGTGTTGATTTTCAGGAGCTCCTTCTCGCAGTTCTGGAAAAACCTCTCCTCAAACTTGGCGTAGTATCTCTTCACCGTGTCTTCATCCGTGACTGAAAGAACAACAGAAAAATGGCGATGAGTATGTTAATGCACGGTTGCACTTTTATAATCTTGAGCCACGGACGGGATTTTGATGACAGTGCTCTTTTTTTTTGTGATTCCCATTTATGCTCACGCCTCATAGCTAATAAGCAATGACAAAGCACCGTTTATATTGTGATGGGTAGACGTGAAAAATGAAGCCATGACAAAACTGTCTGTGACTGAGGGGAACAAAATAGAGAAGAACACATACTGGAGTACTAAAGCAAAAGTAATGAGGCTGGAGGAAAGTGCCTGCATGTACCCGATAGATCTCTCCTTGCTTACATTATTAATATAATTATACATCATGTAAAGTGACAATAAGTGAGACAGCATCTCAATGTGGGTAAGGTGGGAAGCAAATATCTATATGAAATAGTTTTAACTACAATGCTATGGCTTTTTTTTTTTTTTTTGTAACAGACCGTGATAAGTGAGAGTTGTCCCGTGTCTGATCTCCTGAGAACAAAAGAAAAATGCATCTGAGTATTTACTGTAGTTTAGTGCAGAATTAAGTCGAATTTTCAATAGTGAGTGAAAGCCTTTGTCTTACTGTTTAATACCTGAAATAACTATGTCCTGTGTCTGAATAAATTAGTAGCTTGTAAGAGTATTACAGCATATAAATCCAAACTCCAGTGTGTAACTCAGTCAATCATCCAAAAACATATCCCTGTAGGTTTGTCTGAGCAGAGCAATCTAGCTGTTCAAATTTGATTAACAACTTCCTTCCGTCTCACTTCAGTCTGACAAAACCCTGCATGTCTTTTTCAGGACCGGCCAATTCAATCAGCATTGATGCTCCGTCTCAAATAATCCTCCCCTCATTCACAGCAGACTACCCGACACCTGACGGAGTTTAAAATGTGGCCTCTGGCCAGTTACCTGCCAAGCCCAGATAGTGTCCGTACGCACGCGCACACACACATATGCACGATGAATCTCTGTGTCACGTTCACACCGATAGTGTCACATGACTTTTATTCATTAAATATCAAACAATAACGAATCTACAGTACCGTGTGTCTCACATACTATTATTAACAGTTGACCTTCTTATCGCTCAGACCTTGTTGTGTCATTGATATCTAAATGTCAAACAAAGACATTCATTTCCAAGCAGAATAAAGAGAGATGTGGGTTTGACATATAGAGTCAGATCCAATAGTCATACCGCATTGAATACATTTGCTAGTATATGAAGCGAGGCTTGACTGCCACTGGTAGATGTAGAGGCTTTCTATTCAACACAGTAATAAAAAAGAGACACCCCAGGCAGCAGCCTGTCAATATGCTCTATTCACACACAAGCCTGTGATGAAAAGGTAAAAACATTTTTTTCAACAGCTTTACAAGGAAAATAAATGAGAAACTGCCTCCACACCCATTAAGATAATCAATTATAAGTTAATTAAACCGCATTCTGCAGGTGAAAACACTCTCGAAAGCCTAAAGTAGAAGGACAAATCCTAAGGAGCATAAGGAAAAGTTCCTACAGCAGATGCATTGAGACCTGATGCATAATATCCTTTACTCATAGTAGGAGTTCATCAAAGTAGTGCTCGTTAAACATCCAAAACAAGATCATTACAGTAATGACAACTGAAAAAAATGGGGCTGCATTATTGTAGTAGTTTGTGAACGAGAACAAACGTCCACTTAGCATCAACAGTGACCTTTTCATAGAGAGATAATAAGGGACAGAGCTCTTGTAGTACACTGATAATGGTACATATTCAGTGTAGAGTAAGAGTTAGTAAAGAAAGAAAGATTTAAATACTACCTCGCTCAATAAAGAAGGCAAAAAAGAGGATAAGAATGCAGGATGGAGACAAAAGGAGGGGGGAAAGATGAAGCTTCCACGAGAGGAGGTGAAAGAAATGTAGACCGACAATAAACAGAGAGAGACAGAAAAGGAAGCAGATGGTCTCCAATCTGCCTCGCACCTCTACACAATTGCACAGATCAGCTGCAGTCACAACTCCTCCAGCCCTACAACGATGAAGAGCTCAGCCACCTCAGCAGCTGCCAGACGAGTGGATGGATGACTGTTTGGATAGAGGGATGAATGCTTGAATTGCTGACCGATCGGCTGGCGAGCAGGTTAGCAGGATGACTGAGAGCCTGGCCAGTCAGTGTGCCGTGACAGAATGACTAATGGGCCAACATGCTCCTTTAGTTAGACCTGCAGGCAAGCAGCACACTGAGCTGAACTGTAATTCAAAGTAAAAGGTTACACAGCTAATGAACACTTCGTATGAAAGAGCACTGACGGATGGAGACGCAGAGTAACAGGAGGGGAAAAAAAGATGAGGAGCAGTGAACTCTGGATCATTTAACATCTAGGGTATGCTACCCATACATCAAACATTAGGTTTAAAATACATCTAATATATCCTAAAATTATTGTCAATTATGCAACACAATTAAAAACCTTTATCTTAATAAGAAACAGCTTGTCATCTAAGCCGCCTTTTTGGACTGAGGACTTTTGTAATTCCGACGGGCAGCATCTTAAACTGTGGTGCACCATTTAATCTGATGAAACTATGTGAACCACCTGATTTCACTTAATCAGGGAAAAACGCATTTTAACATTTCTTTTTAGAACTGCCCTCCATGTGGAGCTCAGGAAAGAACATAAAAATGTCATTACATGTAATTTTATGACGGTAATGATGTTCTTTCAGTTGCTT
Source organism: Anarrhichthys ocellatus (assembly GCF_004355925.1). NCBI lineage: Eukaryota > Metazoa > Chordata > Actinopteri > Perciformes > Anarhichadidae > Anarrhichthys > Anarrhichthys ocellatus. The sequence goes on from NW_022280060.1 coordinate 2,033,718, forward strand.
TTTAAAACTAGTACATTTACAGAGATGTTTCGGTATATATTTTGTGAGTTTGCCTTCTTTCTCTCTTAGATGCTGACTAACAGAGTTGGTGGATGAAAGTGTAGATGTAAAGGCACTTTGCAGGTAGAGAAGGGGTTATGAAATGGCCATGCATGCCCGTCTCTTTGTTTCCTGCCGACCTCGTGCACTACTGAACACATCAGTGGAGGTGTGTATGTGTATTTCCACATATCAGTACATGCACACATCTCTTTTTGTTCCTGCAGTTATGTGTGTGAGGCGTGCAAAGTGTGTGAAGTGTAACAACAAAGGCCACAGTCAGTTCATCTTCACAGCTGTGTTTTACTGAGGCTTCACCAACAGACTCTCTCTGCTGAAATGACTTATTTCAGCCATCTCCTGTCCCTTTACATTCAACCAGCATTAGCACAAATGAGCGTCATCAACATCTCATAATTATGTTGTCTCAACTCTTTACCTGCCTCCTAAGATCTAAATGCAATGAAACCTAATTACAAAAACATTCTGAATTCATGCAGCTACTATCGCATTTACTGTTTCTTTAATTTGATCTATGTTGTCAGTGTTCATGTTCATCTGACAGCTTCTCTTTCAGCTACACAGTATGTGTTCTCATTATCACAAGTCTGGGTGGACGATAATATAGGTGGCTTTCTAGAGTCCAACAGCCCTCACAAGAGGGATTTGAAGATAGATAAAAGTTTGGACTTCATCGGAAATGAGAGCGACAAAATAGAAAATACTCCCTTCATCAGCAAGTCAACTCTGGATCTTAAACAGAGTTGTGTGTGTGTGTGTGTGTGTGTGTGAGGCCACACCAAAGGGATGATGATGGAGCACCTTGGTAAGGAATAATGGTTCTGTCCCTGTGGGGCTTTGCAGTGATATATGTCTCTGCTTTGTGTGTATGTGTGTGTGTGTCTTTAAACTGTGTGTTTTGGTCAGTACTTCAGCACTGACACTTAAAGTGTCAACAACAGACACTATTCCCCTTTGTCTTCAGAGAACCAAATAGACCTGTGCTAAATAACAGATCAACCAGCTACAGGGCTGAGAAATACCAGCAGCTGAGAGAGCTGCATTTTGGTCAAGATGACCAAAATACGTGGAAGATGTAATATATCTTAAGCTACAGAAAAATCAAGGTGTGGTTTGATTAGATTTAGGACTTTTAAACCCTTTAAATCAAAAGCATGTACTAAGTAAGAGCCAGCAGTGGCGAGGCTTGTATTTTGCTTTCTCGCACCTAAACTTGTTGATGAATCAATTATTTGAAAGGCCAAACATGAGCTGGGTACAGCTTTAATAATGAGAATGAGAATTTACAGATTTTGTCCACTTTGTATCATTATGAATTATCTACTTCAGGTTTATGGACACATAAAACATCACGACACAAACTTGAGCTCATTAAATGTGATTTGTCTTTTAGAGACTAAATTATACATTAACTAGTAATTGTAGATCAACTAACAATGTAAATCATGTGTCCAATACAAGCTTCCAGAGCCCAAAGTAACATCTTGATATTGCATATTGACAATTCTTTTAAATGATTCATTTTGCGTCAACATATCGATTACGCAGCTCAGACATAAAACCCAAGCATTTATTTTCTGTTTCAGAATCATCAGCACAACAACTAAACTGCTGGACTGTCTGCACAAGCAGGAGATGCAGGGGCCTCAACAGCAGTGTATCAAGGGTACCAAGGGGTTTTGTACTCGAGATAATGAGCCAAACTTGAGTACAGCATGCGATGAGAAGAGTAAATCCAGTGCAGTATAGTGTGCTTCCCCTTTTTTCAGACAAAGAATTGTGCTGGTGGCTAGAAAAACAACTCTTGACCTACAGTATTCCCAGGGCGGCTTGTAGAAGGCAGCCCCCCTCTCTCTGCTAACCCCTTCTTCTGTAGATTGTATAAATAAATGATGAGACAGCTTCCCCGGAACCCTACTACTCTAACCCCCGAAACCCTTCACACACACAAACACACACCCAACCCCCAACTTCTTATATTCACATACAGGCATTCTGTGACGCGACCCCACAAGACCAACACATAAATGCTTTAAGGAGACCCTCCAATTTGCTGACAGGGAGAGCGGCAAATCGACACAAACATATACATGTCACCCTGTATCGCATCCTTCACAACTCAGAACTGCCTTTATTTTCTTGGGGGGATGTTTGTTGTTATAATGCTTTTATTCTATCATTCTTCTGCTCTATCACCTGTTTCATGCTGAAGATCTGTTGGCGGTAAGTCAGGCGGGACAAGATAATTGAAAAGGCACAGAGAAGCAGAGCAATGGTTCCTCTGTGTTAGAAGCTCAGATATGATCTGTCACTGGAGTCTGAAGAGAGCATAGAGGACACAGCATTGCTGTCTTCACAGTCCTCTAATACAAACAGGCTCACACTCCCGAGACATACTCAAATTATACGTCCCTATTTCCAAGCTCGATTTATCTCATTTAATGACACCTCACTGCGGGATTTAAACTATGTCGGGGGAGCTGAAGAGACCATTACATTATGATTGTTGCTGTGTTTGGCTTTCTTATCTCTTCCCTCCAAGCACACAGGTGTAAATCACAAATGGACGGAAAGACAAACTGAGCTACAAAAGAGAATAGGATTGGGCTAATATTAATCTAGAGGTACGAACGTGTGTGACTGCATGCATAAAATCAACTTCTACATCCTCCAGTGCCAAGCTTCAAGGAAGGAAACACTACACTAAAACCAGCCAGATACCCCCCCTCCATTCCTCCATCTCGCCTTTTTTTCCCCTCCACTTATTCCCATTCGGCCCTCCAGCCACAATTAATTCTACCAATCATCTCTCTCATCGAGGCCAAGGGAGCATTAAGAATGCACACTCACTGGGCTTGACTGCCAGCCAGGGACAACCGGAGGCAGGATGAGGAACTACTGTAGCTCCCAATCCATTGTGTACTATTTATACTGCCAGACTGCAAGCTAAGCAGCTCCAGAAAATATACAACGCCGGCGTTGAGTATATAAAATGATATGATGGAGAGAATCACATATTCAACACATTCTGAGAGGTGTTAAAATATGTGTATGTGTGTGTGTGTGTGTGAAGGGGGGAGAGAGGGAGAGAGAGCGTGAGGCACATGTGATGGGTGTGGTGGTGGTTTTTTACGAGCAGCCAAGTCAATACATCATGAGAGGGAGAGAGTAAAAGAAAGAGGCCAGATGAGGTGTGAGATGATCATCCCACAGCACTGGAGAATGGTTATGGGAGATTCATACTGAGTAAGAAAGAGGAAAAAGAGAGGCAGAAAGTGGGAGAAACGGGAGAGAATAAGACAGAAAAAAGAAAATGTATTCTCTATGTGTCGGTATAAGAGTTAAACATCTTTAAAAAGCTTATAACGGAGAGGAGAATAGAGTTGAAATGTTACTTTGTTAGACTGAACTACTGAAATTTGTACTTTATATTATGTCTGGATGACTGCAATGTACTGTACAACAATTTATGAATGGAAAGAAATGTGCATTAATGGCCAGAGAACAAGACATTCAACTTCCTGGGGAGAAGATGCATAAGATGAATGCTTTTAAGTCACCACTAATTCACAATAAATAGAGAGCAAACACTATACAGCACTGGCTTGGTAAATTGATTGCATGCCATGTAGAAAGTAAGTGAGAATTTGAAATGCTGTTAAGGAACAAGTATATTACTGAAACAACTCATTGTTGTTGTGTCCTATTTTGTCATAGTTGTACTAGTTATGTGATTGAAAGAATCCAATGATTCCCAGTAAATGGTAAAACATTCCAGGTTACTTTGAAAATGCAGATATGTAAAGTACTGGTGTGGTGCTTTAAATTCTGTGATGGAGTTCTGTCCAAGGTACTGAAATCAAACACGAACGGGTTGGAATAGGCAATTTTACAAAGAATAGTGTGGTAACCACAATATGAACTGTAATCCATCACCTCTAATCGAACAGTCAGCATGTGTGTCCTGATACGGGGAATTGTCTTTGATGGTATTCCTGAAAACAACCTTCCAAGCTAGAGCGTCTGATCACTGAAGGTTGAGGTGTTAATTCCAAGAACATATGGTCATCAGGACCAAAGGACCATGACTTCAGACAGAACGTTTCTACTGCAGTAATAATCTTAGTTTCTAATACAAGTAATGCTTGTGCTTATACTGGTGTATTTAACATAGAGTCAGTACGTCAGTAAACATGGACATTTCCGTGTGTGTCTGAGTAAATGTCTCACAAAATGACGTATAACAAAAAATTGGTTTCAGCTCTTTTGTCCAGAAACAGATAATGATTTTTGCCAAAATGAAAGTAACTTTATGACGAAGTAGGTATAAAAGACAGAAACTTTTCAGTATAGCAATTACTTAAGTGAGTTCTTAAACCAGACATAGAGGTTGATGCAGCGCAATGAAAGAAGACCACTAATAGGCAAAGTTGAGAACCATGAAGTGGGTCATGTTTGTTGTTACATAGGATTACTGTTGTGTCCTTTGTATTTCCTGTAAAAATGTTTGTGCTAAACTGCTTATGAATGTATGAGAGTACTTTCTATTTGTATAATCTGCCCAGTCAGTTACCCTTGCCTTTTCTCAGCATGTCTGTATTAAAGCCCTGATAGTTCCCGTATCCCTCATAAGCCCACATGTGCTCACGCCTGTTGACTGCAGAACAGAGACACACACATTTGAGGCCACACACACACCACAGGAACAAGAAGCATTGTGGTGACTCCATTTAGAGTTCAGTGGAGGGCTAAATGGTTGTAAGCACAGAGGAGGTTAAATGGGAATAAGGGAGACGAGGGAAGAAGTTAGAAGAGGTGAAATTGGACAGAGAGGAGAAGTAGGGCACAGATTCTTCCAATGGGACAAACAGGAAGTGTACATAAAGCAGCAATATTGTTGACCAAGAGGCTGATGGGAAAGTTAATTAATCCTGCTCTTTATTCCTCAGAGGGCAGTTTTTCTCCCGATCTCTTCTTATTTTACTAAGATGATGCTGTGAAATGTTATCTCCGACAGTCAGAGTGAGGGCGTTTTCGGCCCAGACCTCGCTGTCTCTCTCCCTCTTCTCACAGCACCACACAGAGCCTTGAAGAGGATAGTCTCTCTACAGGTAGATAGAGCCTGACGGAAAAGGCCAACTGATAACGGCGTGAATTAAAAGCTGTCTGATTCATCTCATTGGGGGAAATGTTCCCCTGAAATTTTCAGCTTCAGTCACGTCTCTCAAACTGTCAGATATCTAAAGCCCTTTGAGATCCAGAATATTCTGAGTCTGTCAGTGGCGTCCGCTATAGTGATTTTATAACCTAAAGTTCAGACCACATATTAAACATGTGGTCTGAACTGCACTGTCTAGTCTGAACAAAATTTGTTTTGATTAGCATGTGTTATAGATCTCATTTAAAGCCATTTTAATGCTAGCTTTTTAACGTGATATTCATTGCCAATATAGCTGGAGAAATCCAGACTTTATTCCTGTGGCAGCAGCCTAATGGAGGATGTCGACGAGTATCAATGTCTCAGTATGCAAACTCGCGCACTGCACTGATCCCGTATTAAACATTAAATGATGCAAATATAATACCGAGTGATCAGGTCTGATTTCATGGAGCCAATGTGGAGCCTGTAAGGTGAGTGTCAGATGACTCCACTGAGAGTCTCCAGTATTGAGTTATACATTTAACTAAAAATGGAAGCTAATTTGTGTATCCTTTAATTCAAAATGCAGTTTAGTGTGTACTATTATTGCCTGTTTTCTTTTTTTTTTTTTTAAAGCCCACATTAAACTCAACAGCAGCCAATTATTTCTGAAGTATAACTTTTTTCTCTGCCGTCATGTACCAAATATAAAGGGTATAATACAACAAATGATCTGAATGATTTGATACCTTATACAGGACATTCAGTCACATCAGAATTAATACTGACGCTTTGGTTCCCTGAAGCCTCAGATGCACTACAGATAATTGCATCGATGTGTCTTTGGATTGGAGGATGTCATCACTTTGATAGTCATCTCCTCTGAAACGTCTCCTGCCTGCTCTTTAGGATGACTGTCAATAAGGTTCCGAAAAATGACTGAATGGCGAGCAAAGCCGTTATGTAAGCACACATCTGCCCAGCCTGCTGAGGTCAGCGCATTGTAGGTTCCTGTAGGTTCTTGGCATAATATCAGAGGATCGATATATTCCTAGACACTAGGATGGCACTGCAAGAACTTTATAGTGCACACACGCTTGCATATGTGTGAACTCGACAATATGGCAGCACAGAGCTCGGGGAGGCAACATAGGCTGCTCCTGAAAGATTATTCATTGAGCTGGAAAAAAACAAAAGGTTCAATGAAGCTTGCTGGGGTGGCTGCAAATCTCTCCATACGTAGAAGAATCAATTCTTTAATTCTGTCTTGCTCTACAGCTTTTTCTCTCCACAGCATCTCCTATGGAGAGTGAACCCTAATGTGAACCCTGTGAATAGATTCAGTACAGTCTCCAATCTCTTCTCAAGATCGTGAACTAACCGCTTAACCCCATTAGTCAGGGCTGGTCTTTGGTCATGGCTCATTAAGATAACAACAAGGTTTATGTTCTGCTCTCAGGTTTATGCAAACATAATTGATATTAATCATAATCTACATGTAGTCTGTTGAGAAAAGACAGCATTCAGATATGCTCTACTGTGCTGCTGATGTCTCTTTTTAACCGCACTGCGGGAGAGGAAGGGAGGACTGGACCCTCTAATCTCTTGCTTTAGTGATTCTTTTCTTTTTTTGCCACATTTATTGTCATCACTTCATCCTCAACTCCTTTTCCAGGAAGAAGCATGTCTATTTCCTCTCTCACCTTACTCCCTCCACATCTTTCCTCTTCACTGAGCTTGTTCAGTTGATCCGTATGCAACCAAGTGTAAGGAATAAGGGCGGCATCCTAGACTTACTGCATTCATACGGAAAATGTCAGGGCCACGTCTGTACTTGAAGGCCACAGAGGAAACCAGCAGGGTCCTGTTTGCAGCTGCAATGCACGACATGTAGCAGTAAAGTACTGTACTTCCAATTTCAAAAGGAACAAATCATACTCTGGGTTATGTTTCTTTTTCTTTTCCATTACAATGTTCTGCTGATGACGATGGAGCAATGCTACAGCCATTTTACATGTCAACATTTATTATAATTTGACAATAAATATGGTCTGTCTCACTTCATTCCTCTATTGCTGCACAGTTCCCTTGGTGACAATTAGTATTCAATATTAAAGCCTGTAGGTTTTGCGTGATCTTACATCATCAAGATCAGCTCCATTGTAATCTTGCCTGCTCCATTGGCCTGCTGTTACATGGGAAACACACAGCACGCTGCAAGACAGAGGAGTTCTCTGGTCAATCTGGATGATAAAAAGTTATAATATAAGATAAAAAAATAATATGTGAATAATTGTACAACAGATTCAATCACTTGCATTCAAAATTAGATTGTTGAAAGAACAAAGGAACCGATGTGGAAAATGAACTGATGCTGACACCTGATTTCTTGTGCATCTTGGAAAGCTGATGGATGGAAGAAGGAAATTAACTGTCTCACCACTAAAGCACCCATAACACACGGACCAGGGCACACTTAATAAAACGGGCAGACTCTCACTAATACGACCAATAAAATATGGTGTCAATAGGAATAAAAGCTAAAGACAAAAAGCAGCGATTGGCAAAAAAGATTAGGTCATTTAACAGAAAAAAAGAAAAGCAACTGCTGATTGACCTTGAAATTTTAAATGAATATTTAAGGAAATCATATGCTGATTATGGTACCTGCAGTATGAAATAGGAAAGAACATCCTTTATTCAAACATTCAACCTGGAGCCAAAATGGCCCTCTGGAGCATTTCGCCTGCTATAATAACACAGCCACTTGGTTGGAACAAAATTGCTCTTCCATTTCAGCGTCTAAGTGTGTGTGTGTGCGTGTGTATTCACTATAAATGCACCTACTTGCATGTGTTTGAGTCAGTGTGTGTGTGTGTGTGTGTCCTGTCCCATTTTTGAGAGCTGGTTGGCTGGGAGTGACATTGTCATTATCGACATCTTTCTCCGCTCCCCTGGATCCTGTAGCCATTAGCAACCAACTCCGGGAGTCGGCCTCTCCTCTGCTGCAGCCAATTGCTTTCACATCGCTGTGTGACTGTGTGCATGCATGCGAATGAGCAGGTGTTTCTCTTGCGTTTGTGCGTGTATGCATTCATGTCTGGATTTGTCTCTATGATAGTGCGATGATTGAACGTGTCTGTGTTGATTATTTGATCAAATGCAGCCTCACTGTTACTTATTTATTCCCAATTTATTTCTGTGGGCAAATGTTCCATGACAGTGGGGAACACAGAGGGGGAAACACTCACACACATTTCATGCCAGGCATGCCGAACAGAAAACTAGAAAAACCAGAAGGAAGCGGTCAGCGGAAAATAATCAATAGGTGCTGATTAGGCCTGCTCAGTACCTTTGTATTGCATGGAAAGCAACAGCCATTTTTTTCTGTGTGCTTAGAAATCAATACTCTGATTAGGCTGCACTGCATATCTCACTGAGCAGAGGAAGAGAGCAGTACACGCCAACTGAGACTGAAAAATCACCAGTCCATGATCGATGTTCAAATAAAACAACATTGCAGGCCCTGTTTCCCAGAACACAAATTAAGCTGAATGCATGTACCTAAAAGGCCGAAGATGAGAGCGTTTTAGTTGCAGATAAGTCTAGAATCCCACTGACACAAAACAGATTTGCCGATATTCCAACCTTCAGACTGACACTGATCCTTTACATAGCAGAGTCAACACTCCAGGCACTCATTGGCACGGTAACATGAGGATACACACACGCTGGGAGTGTGTGTGTATTAAAAAAATCCTCTACTTCCCGGTCGGCCTGAATCTCTAGCTGTGTTTGAGGAAATATCACAGATATGGGAAGAAGAAGAAAAATTTGATTGAATAAGTTTGCATCAGCTGACTAACATTTCCATAGATTTAGAACTACCGTACAATAAACCTAATTAAGATGTTAAAAGGTGGAACAAACACTTTAACCTTTAAGAAAGCGCCACTGTCTTCTGAAGACACATCACACTCTTTTTTTAGAGTATGGGTAACTCTATAATAATAAACCAATATAAAGAACATTATTTTCAGTGTAGATATGTATATGGAGACAAATATACAGTACTTATCAAGTATGCTAATAACTCTTTGTCTCTGTTACCATGGGAGCTGGTCATGTGACAAACCACAGGGGTGTGTCAATATGGATCCAAGAATACCTTCGAGAAGCTTGTGTGTGCGCGTGTGTACGTTTGCGTGCTTGGGGGAGTAAGAGAGAGAGAGAGCGAGACCATATATAATAGTTACATTACTGGCTGGCGGGTGAGTTTAATCAGGCCAGTAATAAAAACAGGGTGGGCTGATGGAGGAGTCCTCTGGGAGTCGCAGCTCTTTGTGTCTCTCAAAGCCCTCTGGACCCGGACAACCTCTCCCCCTCACCCCCACACCTTGATCTCCCCACCCCCTTCTGACATTGCTATTCCCGTATTCCTCTCATCTCTCCTCCCTTCTTTCTGCCTCAGTTGTTGTTCCTAAATTTAGATTTAAGAAGCAGCAAAAAAGGGGTCAAACCTTGTTCCAATCACCGCAGCTCATTAATGCCACTGATCCTGATGGCAGGACCAAAGACTTTTAAACAAACCATCCCCCCCATTGTGGACACACCTGTACCCATGTCATTTGGTTACGCGGCCCTCCTTCTGTGCCGAGCGGTCCCCCAGCAGATGATGGATGTGACAGGGAAGGCCCTTGTGGCAGCTGGGAGCACCAGCCTAGCTGATGGCTTATTCATTACAACAGGCCTCAACTGTCCTTTATGGACCCTAAAATGCCACCGAGCAGAGCTGTGCTCAATGTGGCAGGAGCGGCCCTGCAGGATTCTCAGGTAACCCTGCTGCTGGCTGTGTAGCAGGTTTACAGAATCTGACCTGTCATTGTCATTGTAAATTTAGCCGTCAACTGGTGATCTTACACAAGAGTGGATGCAATTAATTACACTTAGTTAATTAATTTCACAGTTAGAGCACAGCTTGTTAGTGTACTTGTAGTCAGTATTTGCGCCATTGCTCTACCCACCATACTGTAGTTATGGCAGTTTTGTTACGAGTCACTTTTTACTAAATCACGCAAGAAATAAAAGAAATACACTGAAATAAACACTGAATACACAAAATATTGTCCGTTTTATTTCATGTTTTAGATTTGATGAGAAAGTGTTTTGAATATTGGTTGGCACATTTACATTTATAAATTTAACCTTTCTGCTGCTGAATTCTGCTGAGTTCAGACTGACTGGTTCACTGGAGCAGACAGCATGCTCTCGTTTCTCTTGTACACTAATAGGAAGGTTTCATTGTTAGTTTCCTTAAGGGCAAATGTCTGTAACACGTTTACAGGTCCAGTGGTCACTGCTGGGGCTCTTATTTGTTTTCAGCCACTCATCAGGTGTGTGAATTTGCGCAACATGTGTATATCTGAGCCTCTCTGAAGCATTAAGTGTGTGTGTGTGTGTGTGTACCTTTAGATCTGAGCTTCTGGGTGCATTTCAAAACACACAACATGATGAATAGGACTTTGTAGAAGACAATTCTATCAAAATGACACAGAGCCATCACATTTTCATAGACCATCGTTATTCTAAAACTGACAAATGTTCACACACCTAGCTCATGTATCACAGCCAGGAAACTTTAATCCAATTCAACATCTTTGCCTTCAGGTAAACACAGACTTCAGACAATGAGCACTTGTAACTTTATCTGAGGGCAAGTTCAGTCAGAATTATGTTAGTCTCCCTTCCAGACATTTCCTACATAACACTTCCCCCTCGCTGTCTGTCTAGTCCAAAGGAGCCCTAGCTGTATCAACAGTAGTGACAGTGCAAAGGTCCTCCTGTGTGGGTTGGCAGGCTAAAGAGGAGTGATTACAGCTGAGGGGACTTTGGCCTCGGGGCCAGCAGGAGATAAATGGAGGCCAGCGAACGGAGCAAGTGACAAACAAGGCGTCTGCTGAGGGAGGGACGATACAACTCTGAGAAAGAGAAAACACAGCTGGAGATTCAAGTCGATTTGTCAATCAACTAAAATGGTACATGAAGGAAATTTCTTCCTTAAACGACCTCTGACATTCTTTGATCAAAGTATGAATTATTAGCTATGAAACTAAGCATCTACACAAACTCCTTTCACATGTGTTTACCACCAAAAGCATCTCTCTCTCTCATGTGCAATCACAACAAAGTGCCACTGCACTTTGTTTTTGAAGTGACATGCTCTTCCTCATGTCTCTTATCTGATTTTTCCTCTGTTCAGCTCATGAAGGAGGAGGGTTCGGCCCCTCCTTTGCAATTCCAAATGAGGCTCCGTGTGTGTTGCATGTGTGCTTTTGTGTGTGGCATGTATGTGTGTGTGTACATTACTAAATGCACTGGCCCTGTAATGGGTTCCTCATTGTATTACCATGGATACAGCTGGATGTCAATGTAGTGAATCCTATTATGTCCTATTTGTCCCTCTGGACAATCCTTAACAAGGAAAACATTGGGCCAATTTCATGTCTAATTACGCACATGCCCTGAAGATAAAAAAAGGGCGCAATCCTGTCATTTTAGTAATTCATGAATGTTCAGTCTTGGACCTGGCTGGTAAGCAAACATTTTAGCACTATTATTATTTCTGCTGATTTTTATTAATAGATTAGTTTATAAACCCCATAGCCCAAGCCAATGTGTCCAACTAACGGTTAAAAAAAAACCTGTAGATATTCAATTTACAATAATATCAATAAGATAAAAGCAATGAATCTTCACCTATAAGAACCTAGTACCAGCCATTGTTTGGCATTTTGTGACTGTTAGATTACTTAAATGATTAATTGATTGTCAAAAGAGTTTCCAATAATTTATCTGTTGCTCAACTAAAACAAAATTCTCAACACAAAAACTGCTTTATTCACGTTGCAGGAAGCCATGGGATGTGTTTTGTGAGATGCTGCTCCTGCAGTGTGCCGTCTACGGTGACCTTTATCAACTGGGACCTCTGCGGCTGATTTTGTGGTTATTAGTATTCTAATGTCATTCTGATGCCAGTTAGAAGGACACCAGGGGCAAAATTGATCTTACTCTGCTACAGAGTATTTCACTATGTGTGTGTGTGTGTGCACATGTGCAACACCCATTTACAAGCAGCAACAGCAGCAGCAGTCATCTCCAGTGTTCAGACTGCTAATGTGAACGTGATGGGCCAGTCCCACAATTAATGGCAAAAACACACAAAGTGAAAGGTCAAATTGCTACTGATGAAATGTTCGGATTTGTGCCATTGTACACCTGCTGTGGGGGACACACACACACACACACACACACACACACACACACACACACACACA
>NW_022280060.1:2046261-2046741 GCF_004355925.1 Anarrhichthys ocellatus
CACACACACACACACACACACACACACACACACACACACACACACACCTCCCTCATCTGACAGAGGGGAGAATAAAGAGCCTGTAGCTGTGGTTGGAGGATGAGAGATGAGTGGATGGGTGGATGTTGGGTGAGTTAGAGTGGGTGCGTGTGGGCGCTAACAGACAGACAACAAAAGACCAGTGCTGTCACAAAGTTCAAAAAAGCACTTTCAACCCAGCACCTACCAATGTGCATACAAACACAGATGCATGTGGAAACAAACATGGTTCCACTGAAGCTCAAGGCTGGCTTTAAAAAAAAACAACTACTGCTGCTGCTGAAGAAGCAGCGCTCCGCGGGTGGCATCAGCTTTGTGGTCTTAGCTGAAGGATCACTTCCTGTGGAGAACAATCAACTCTCCACTCCATTTCATCTACACAAGCAACATCTGTACACACACACACACACACACACACACACACACACACACACACACACA
>NW_022280060.1:2046751-2060732 GCF_004355925.1 Anarrhichthys ocellatus
ACACACACACACACACACACACACACACACACACACACACACACACACACACACACAGAGACAGAAACTCTTCCTCTCTCAACTACGTCATAATTGACTGTATAAATGCAATTCTAATATATTCTCTTTCCTATCTTCAACAATAACGTCATATTTTTTTAATCCAAGAAAATGTAGTACGGTTTACATTACATACTGTACAGTTAAACTTGGTTTTGATTCAGAAGGTGGTGAAGCTACAGATGCAACAGGGAGAAGAATGACAACAAGGTCAGGATCCAAGCCTTAGCTCTCCAGGGAGAGACTTTAAGCCTCGTAACAGCAGTGGAGCTCGTGCCAAAGACAAACTCTGCTGCAACAGGGCTGGCATAACTGTGGCAGCCCCCTTAGAGTCTGTCTCTGAGGGACAGGGTTGTTATTGAAAGCTCGAACAAGAGAGTTCTCTCAAAATGCACACATGAACAGACAGCCATAACTAAAGCACCGCTAACAGGATTTTGTAAACCGCACAGTTCGGTTGTAAACAGATAATATGAGAGAGTAGCGGGTGACATGGTGAATAAAGAAACATGCATCAACAAGTTCAAGAAATGTATTGCTGGAAGAAGGCTGAGGCAATTCGCTGCAACTACATCTGAAGTTTCGTGTGACTTATGACAGTCGACAGAATAAATGTACATATCCCTTAAAAAGACATATATAAATTGCTTATAGCGTACAGAAGTAGACAGATTATTTTTATGGGTCTTTGGACAAAGAAAATGAAATTGAACCTTCAACTCATTGTGTTGTCTTTTAACGGTCAAATAGTTTTGCTGTCTTTCTTTTGTGAGCTACAAGTTTGATGCAAATAGTTAGAAACATAACATAATTAATATCATGAAGTAGCATCTTTAAATCATGACTGTTCTCTTCACAATAGCAACTGTAGGCTAACATAACGGTAATACTGGCTGCTGCCAAAATTACTCTCTATCTGCCATTTTATCAGAGGGCCCCAGTGTGAAGCACATGCACTATATATTACTGTCCTCAAAAGTCCACACAATGGAACAGAAAAAGCAATGTCCATGGCCTTTGATAGATATAAAAATGAAATGCAAGTTTACACCCGTCAGTAATTAAAATGTCTGAATCATAAATTCTTAATTCAATTCTCACTATTATTAACTATTTAGTATCGGGTTAATGAACAAGGTAATGATTTTAGACACGGCTATGGTCTCCTCTTTCTTTCTTAAGCATATTAAAGAGCTGATCTATATCTAATACTGTACATTTATCTATGTATATACTTCGATTGATGGTTTCCATCTATCTCGCTCTCCAAAAAATGTTGTGTGAACGAGAGAAGGGATAGAATCAGAGGTGTGCAGTGATGCAACAATGCAGGATGGCTTGTTAACTTTAGAGCTGAACGCTTTTCAGATAGCTATGTTTAATCTGCATAAACACTTTGGTTGGACAGAATTTACATAATTGTTGCACTTATCGTTCCATCACTGAGAAAGTGAGAGGTACCCAATGCGAGAACAGTTGTCAAGGCAACTGAGACGAGGGTTCAACGGGAGCATGTCACTGGCCTTGAGAGATAAATCAGGGAGGGAGGGGCTGAGGTGGCTGAAGTGATGTAAACACTGAGAGCTGACTGGAAGTAATTTAGTCAACGTCTGTAAAGAGTACATCGCGGTGCAGGTGTAGACGAGGTCAGCTCAAATAATCTCACAGATAAAATAAAGACACAGATCCTGGATGCTTCTTGGCCGATTCACAGGAGGTGATAAAGTAGGTTAGGGGGGACATCGTAATGGTCCTATTTAACTACAGTCCAGTTGTGGAGGAGATCCATCTGTAGGTCTGTTTATGCTCCGCTGGCCACTCAACTGACCACTGAGCACATTAAGTTTAATGAGGTAATCTACTTTGTGCATCCACAGATAAATGTCTGCAGAGCTCTGACATAAATCTCTCACTTTCTGTTTACTGCTGATATTCTCAAAGGTCTACCTCTCTGTATTCTCTCCTTTTATGTCTTCATCTCCCTCTCACAATCTCCTTCCGCCTATGCACTTTTCTCCTAGTAATAGACATGGCTGCAAAGGTTGGAAGGCTATCCTGTGTTTATGAAAGTAAATACAGAGTGTATTTTTGTGCGTGTGTGTATACGATTAACACCGTGCCTGAAATATGAATCAGCAGCAGAAGACGCTCACGGGATGGTAGCAATCTGTGGTCAAGCGCCCAGAGAGACGAAAACCAGCCACCTCATGCTTCTCACGCACGCACGCACGCACGCACGCACGCACACACGCACACACGCGCACACACACACACACACACACACACACACACAGAATGTGCAGTCCTGGAGTCCTCTGTCTGTCCAACCTGAGAAACAAATTAGCAGGCGGTCTGCTGGGCTCAGTGTCTGGAGTGTGGCCAGAGCATAAAGCACTGAAAAAGGAACAACATAATGCCCAACAAGATACTCTTTCAACCTTACTGCTTTTGGTGTTGATGAATAGAAGCGACAAACAAAGAAAGAAATGTATTTCACATGAGATAATAAAGTCGGTCATTGCTGCAAACCTTGGGGTCATCCTCTGAGAACCATGATTTTTCATGGCACATTTAATGGAAATTCAGGCAGATGTCAAAAACATTATAATCTTTCTCTGAGGACCATGAATATCCGCACCAAATTGCTGGCGATTTGAAGTTATCTTGCTCTGGATTAAAGAGTCAGACACACACACCATTATCTTAGTTTATAAAAACTAACAGACTCAATAGATATTATAGGAAACTGGTGCTTTAATTACTATCATAAGAAGCCTTTTTTTTGTCCACACTGACTTGTGCATTTGCCAATATTGTCCTGTAAATGTTAGACTTATGTGTCAATACAATGACGCATGCATATAGGGATGAAGAGAAAAAAGAATGAGAACAAAAGATAAAGATATACAGTCACAGAGATACAGATTCATCACAAAGACGGATAAAGAGATCCTCAGCAGAATCAACAGATTGACAAATTCCTCTGCAGAGCACTTATACTGCCCGTCACTTTGCCAAGGCCACTAACACAGTGAGGGATGGCTGTATCCAGGCAACCGTGTGGCTAGCATCAGCAGCCTGTATCTAACCAGCATCAACCAATCACAACCATCAACACCCACCTTAGCTCAATCATGACTGATGTCAAGCAGCTGCTGTTCAGCAGGGAGCTTTAATCACAAGCAACCGGCTAAGTGAATGTCCAATTGTCTGGGTACCATCTGTGGATCGAAGAGGTTAACACCCACCCAATAGCCTACAGCACATTAGATCTACTTGAGCTGAATACTGCTGTTATTAATATCAGCTCTGGGCTCATTTCAACACCTAAACTACATGTCACAGAAATTCAATTAGTGAACTATTTTTTCCGTTTTGTTTATTTGGATCTCCATTAATTCCTCTGTAAAGCAGTCACTGTTTCTCCTAAATCCAATCATTTATATGTAGAGAGGTTATTATTGAACTCTCAAACTTTATTTTCTTAGTGTTGCAGTATCCAGCGTACTCCTTGTGCTCTTCTATCTGCCTCAATCTATCCTGCTGCTCTGTGGAAAATATCATTTAAACGAACCCTTCCCTGCAGAAAAACATGGTTCCTAAGCTGTGAAGTGTGAAAGAGCATGACATTGAACATATTCAATTGTTTAAAACGTAACAAGGTATTGGAATATTTCCAATTTGGTCTGGTGGGAATCAAAGGCATCGTAAGCTTTCTAGATCTGACAGATGAAAACACAGTTCTGTTAGAGCATATTATTGCAAATTATATTTGCTTGTTGGAGCCAGTGTGTGCGTGTCTCAGAGATTTGCATGAGGATGCATGTGGTCTAGGTGTAATAATTTGTATCGCACCAATTTCTCTCCTCTCTTCTCTCGCTGTCTCTCTCTCTCAAACACACACACACACACACACACACACACACACTGCACTTTGACAGACATAAGTTTAGGCAAGGCAATCTGTTAGCCTAACTGTGGCTGACGGCTCCTGTGATGTTTGGTTCACTCTTTGTGTTTGATCCTCCAGGTACAGAGGAAGCAACGCCTACAGGGACATCTAATCTGCTCATTCTCATTCTCATTCCCTCTGATCTGCTGCAAAGCCGCATAACTAACTAATACACAGAGCTTTGCATACCCTCTCTGTAAATAAGCTAGTGTCTCTCTCTGCATTAGTTTCTTTCTGGCGTTTGAACCAGGCTTTCAACTCTGAACAAAGTCTCTAGCCATGGCAGCTCTGTGAGACTGTGCATAGGACAGTGTTTTGAGCTAAATGCTAATATCTATGTGCTAACAGTCTCACGATTACAATGCTAAAATGCCAATGGCTACCATGTTTACCATCTTACTTTAGCGTGATAGCATGCTTACATTTTCTTATTAGCACTAAACACAAATACAGCTGAGACTTAAGGGAATGTCTTTATTTTGTAGGTATTTGGTCATAAACCAAAGTACTGGACAAATTAAATTTTGACATCATGATGGTGCCAGATGTAATTCTTCCAAAGGGGAACATGACAATCCATCCAAAAGTTATTGAGACTTTTCCCTTAAAATCTCAAATATGAAACTTGTGGTGGTGCTAGAGGACATGTCGGGAGCAGTCATGAGGATTCATCAATTAAAAAACATGAGCAAATTGATATTAACTTCACCGTAACTGTAATAAAAGTCAATTTTCTTACATGGACCTATTTGTATGTGGACTTACTGTATCTCCCAGTTCAGAGATTGTGGTCCAGAATGTGTCTAGCGCAACTCAAATGCTTCAACCGGAGGGAAATAGCTAGTGCAACTCTACTAACTACTAATATGTGAAGTGGAATTAAATGTAATCTAAGCAAAAACAAAAAGGATCATTTTATGTAAACCTTCCAACAGATAGTATGGCTGGTGAACTGTGTAAAAGGCAAACTCAGCCCTACACATTATCTTAAGCTCAGAGCTATTAGGACTGACCTGGAAACAGTAATTGTGTTACAAAGAGTAAACGGCATTTAAAACTGAACTGTACATGTCGGAGCCGCAGCTAGGTGAGTGTCTTCTTTGTGCGCTCCCATGTGTGTGGCTGTGCACACGTGAGCCTCCAAGGTTTATAGATAGAAGCCGCTGGACTCATAAAAACAAGATAAGTGTTGTGTCAATAGTCCAAGCTGGGGCCATTAATCTAAGCAGAATAAGAGCCCAGGCTCAACTACTGTAACCACGGCAGACGCAGCGAGGCTGCTCTGTAGAGGTGGAGGAAATTCCGCATCCATTAACCCACAGCGTGGCCACGCCATTAACAGCGGGGGTCAGCGAGGTAACGTTACAGCCAGCACTTCGACAGCATGCCATAACTTGAAATAAATCATCCCCCATGAGACTGAGTATGTCACCTGAGATACATCATCATATATCATTGAAAGACTTGTGTAATAGTGCTATTTTGCATGGCATTTATATGCAGCCCAGTACAGCAAAAACCATTGCTATTACTATTGATTTCATGATTGGTGGTCATTAGATACTAAAATAAAAATGGTACATGCTCACAAAACATGCTTTTAGCGGCGTGCCACCTAATTTGCGTGCAATTAATGAGATGCTCTTTCATTCTCAAGAGAATCCTGCATATCCTTTTGCAGGTAAATATAACAACATGCTTATATTCATGCTCGTTTAGGAGCGGGTGCCTTAGTCAGCTTGGTGTGAGTAAACCAAGGTGTGCATGCATGTATGTGCACTTGTGTGAAGGTGTCCTTCCAGGCTGCCGTGGTATTCTCACAACAGCAGCTGCAGCCTCTCGATAAGAGTCACAAACAGCTTCACTTTGAGGACAAAATGAACTGAAATGTTAGGAGAAAAACACACAAAACCATGCACACACATTTCTGTAACATGGCAGATATTTAGAAGCTAGCAGATTAGCAGACATGAAACAAGGCATTTTCCTCAGAGAGGGAGAAATTAATTCTGCACAGTGTCTGGAAACTCTGCAGTCAGGCAGAGCTGACATTATAACCAAGAACGTCTTGAATGCATCCCATAAACTGCACAGACCAATATTATGTCAGAAGTGATCTCCCTGATCCACACAGTATCTCTCTCTGTGTGTAATGACTTTCTATAACTTATTTTACAGTACGCGGGTGGATGCAAATGAGGGAGTAGAGATTGGATGAAAAGGAGAGAAGGACAAATGAAGGAGAAGTGAGAGGAATAGAAACAGAGAGGTTAAAGTTGGTCGCAGAGGGAATAAAAAGATGAGAAGGTAGCACGAGATGGAAAAAATAAGTGAATGAAAGAGCAAGGAAGCAAAGCCAGTCAGGGTTTCAAAGAGCGTAAAAAGTAGATATCAGAGGTGGAATCAAAGAGAGAGGATGAAACATGGGATTAAAAAAAAACACTGTACAGAAAGAAAGTGAGGATTAAAAGACAGATTGCAGATTAACTAAAAGGTATTCTTGGAAATGTGTCTTGTCAAAGCAATGCAAACACAGACTCCATATACATTCCTATGAATCAACACATTAGAGCCACACATGTACTTGATGTGTTAGCTGTTCACTAATGCAAACACTGCCATGGCACAATTGTATTCGGATAGCGCAACATTTTAACAGCCTAAGATTTATCCCAACCGTGACCGGTTAGTTTTTCACTATTGGGATGATTATCTGAAAGTAAGCTGACTTTTTACTTAAAAGCTAAGTAAGCTACCAACATAAACTGAGACCAAACTGGATATTGTTGTAGGTAAGGTTAAATCAGGTTATAGTTGAAAGCTATTTTGCAGCTCAACTTTCCCATTGATACTTCCGTTTCCATTCACTCATTTTAATGCTGTAACTCTAATTTATGAATGAGCCATCACACTGCCTATTCTACCTTTGCCATCCAGGCAGAGAGGAAGGAATCCAACACTTGATATTATTAGATTAGGAGCAATTTCCTGACTCAATGAGATTAAGAGCATGCTGACCTTGGAGCTTGAGAGTCATATCATTAAAATTATGTACATGAGCAGGAAGTACCCATTTTGTTTTGTTCTTTTACAAAGCATTCATAAGCAAATTAGTAAGTACAGTAATACCAATTATTACTCTTAATATTTTTATTCCAGCCTGCTTTCAAAACAGATTTAGATTTATTGTCCCAAAGGGATATTTGTTTCCACACCAGTACATCCGTTGTGAGTGGCATTTGTGTAGTGTGTGTCTGTGTGTCTGTGTAAGAGTGTGTGTGTGTGTCGCTCAGCAGCATGGGGTAGATACTAGCTGAGTTTAAAGGGTATCATGTAGAGGAGAAGCAGCCACTGTCTGTCAACCACCAGCCAGCACTGGAGCTCTGAATTCCCATCCATCCCCTTCATCTGGCCTCAGTACAAATAGACCACCAAATCAGAGTCGGAGATTTCTGTGGTTTCAGAGTGGTGAATGTGTGTGTGTGTGTGTGTGTGCGTGCGTGCCAGCGAATGAACCATACTGACTGAGCCTCCTTAAGCCCTGCAGCAAACAGTATCTTCCTGGTATTTTTTCAGGCAGAGGAAAAAAGCATGACAAAAAGCTCAACTGACATTTTAAAGTCTTTACATCTATTCCCAGAGAATGTATTGTAGTATTTTCAGTATTGTCAGTGTACAGCCTTGTTTTTGTCCTGGAGAAAATTTACAGCAGGACAACGTTGCTTTGAAACATGTCAAACACAGCAACAAGTGCTGAATGGAATCATGCACAGAGGATGTTGTTTGAGGTAAAAATGTTACGACAACACAGGTGATTCTGCTATATGTGACACTGAATATTGTTTGACAAACATAAGAACATGCGAGTACATGAAGAGGAAAAAACACCCATGAAATGACAGACAAGCAAGAATAATTATTTAAAAAAATTGAGATTAAAAAGTTTTAAATAAACTGAAAGATTTCACCCAATTATTGCTGGTGTATTGATGACATGTAGAGAAAATATGATGTTATTTAGAACAGCAACCACACAACATCACTACTATCAGAAATGTGACTCATCTGCTAGTCAGAAGTTATAGCAACATGCACTCTAAAAGGTATAATAAATAGCTTTTTTACTTTGTATATCTGTAAACATATGTATACTATATACAGTACACTGCATTTGATCGACACGTGTATCCTGCTATACACGGGTCCTCAGGTAGTTGCACTTCCCATTGTGTTTATAGAGTATCAAGAATATTTTTTGTTCTTTTCCCTGTTTGTGTTCTCAAGAGGTATCAGCGTGCTTTCACAAGACTGTATTGAAATTCAACCTAACACCCCAGCCCTTCGTTCTGCATGTTCTACAGTTATTGTGTTTGGGACCTGAAAGTCACAGGAACAAAACAAGGCTCAAGTGATTCGGGTCTCTTTCGTCAGTGCCATGGTAACTGTGATGGAGAAAGTTCAGCTCAGCTTTTTGTGGCCACAGAAAAGGTACAGAAAATAAGGTTGCAATCCTACAGTGAAACCAACTTTGAAACACGGTGATACTACCAGAGTCCAGTGACTTTAACTAATATAAAGCATCTTGATAAAGGGTTTATCATAACTCTATAGTGTTGCAACCCATATTCCTGGCTACGTTAAAAATAAATGCTTCTAAGATTAACAACACTGCAATTTAAGTCATTACAAATATGATTCATTCTCATAAAAACCCTGACAACAAATTTACAATAATCCTCTTACAAATGGCTGCTGCTCCTGCCAGGGGAACAATAAGCTGTTCTCTGCTCAATTGAGCTGCATACTAATAGGGTGATTATGAGGCCTAATTATCAGATGGCACTTGTCAAGAAGAAGCCGTGCAGTTTGCCCCGAGGACAAAATGCAAAACCGAGACAAAATGTTGTTTCTACTGAAAAGCCACTAAGGGGTGTCTCTCTTTAATAATATAGCTGGTTGGAAGTCAAGAGGACACTTTAGATGGCATGAGGAGGAGTCAGAGAAGATACCATCAGGCACAAACATGCAGTAAAAATGTAGTGTACACACAATACTCAACCCTAACAGCGAGTCAACTCTGCAAGCACTGAATCGGTTTTTAATCATTAACATACATCACGAATACATTAGTCGCATGTTTAGGAGAACATAAAATATGCATATTCCCTGAGGCCAGCATATGGTGACTTTAACTTTGACTACACTAGAGAGACATTGATAGAGACATTGAATGAAAAGAAGTGGCTGTTGGCATGTGTGAAGTAACACACAGTGGAGTTTTCTTTTGGTGTCTAATCTCGTCACTTGTTTTTAATGTACCATACAATCAGAAAATGCACTGATTCCACTTTAAATTGTGTCATGTGACTTGTTTCCGGAAGATGAAGGGTGGAAGTGAGAGTTGAAGAGAGGAGTGTCGCTGTTGTCAGAGATTGTTGTGTTGTGTGTACAGAAAGGGTGTGATCTAAAAGAGTTTCAATGTCGGGGCTGAATATTTAGCTGATTTCGTCAATATGGAGGCGAGGCAAGATTTCAGAAAGCAACTTATAAATAAACAGACCAGATCAAGTGAATGACAAAGAAAAACATTACATTTTTCTGTAGGGTGTTTTCCATCATGTCTTCAGACACTTAAGAACAATCTGAGCCTGTCAGAGGCAAAATAGCACTTTGAGTGGATGTTAATTGACGGTGCGGAATTGCACGATATGATTACGTTGCAGTCCGTTTAGCGGCTGCCGGCTACAGCGTTCTCGCTCAGTACTGGACCAATTTTAATCATTGTTGTCCCCATTAGTCAGACAAAAACATAGGAAAATATGATCCAGGTAAAAATGCTAAAGTTACCCTCTAATGTACCTTCGACTTAACCAACTCCCTGTTTTTGGCACTCTTGTGGCTGCCACTAAGTGGCAGGACAGTTTTTGAACACTCGTGAGCATCAGGAGGTAGATTCACCATATTTCCAATCTTACACACTGTTAATAATTCAGCATTCAATATAAAGACAGACAGGCTGTCCGGGAGGGAACAATAGATGTGAATTATTGATATATCTCTCTCTCTCTCTCCTCCTGTCTCGGGATTAGAAGAAGTTGATATAGTGTAAATAAGAGGAGAAATTATATTTGGACCAATATTTTTCTGACCCCTAAGGAACAACCCCCTGACCTCAAATGTATTAAACTGAAATTACGACGAGTTATTGCTGCCATCTTTGGAAAGCACTTAAAATGTGCTTTGAATCCAAATGTATTGAAATGAAAGAGCTTTAGCCAGGCTCTCATGTCTTTCTGCCCCCAGTTCGTTTTCTTTCCACACATCTTTCATGTGTAATAGTAACGTTTGGGGAAGGAGGCTCCCCAAGGCTTTACCTTCCTTTACTCCAATTACCACCAATGTCACCTCTCCATTTTCTCTCATGCTTCCTCTCTCATTGTATCCGTCATTCTCAGCCCTCAATTCCCTTCTTGTCTACCTGTCCACTTCTTTGTCTTTCTCCGAGTGTGTCTCTCAGATTTTGACCGTGGGCAAAACAGCAGAGGATGAAATATGGTGAGACCACAGCAAACACAAATACAGTACAAAGGCCAATTCTGTAACCCACCATCCACATCATGCACACTGCAGCTGACCCCCCAAGGGGACAAGACGAAATTCAAGAAGTATTTGCTGCCCGAGACATTTTTCCATCAAATATCAGCTCTGAAATAGATCCCTTTGCTGCCAGGTGTAGTGCTGAAGCTTGCGATTGTGTTGACATTGAGCTGAGAGTCAATACGGCAATATAGAGATGAGGAGACGGTCTCACATGTGATTGGTACATTTCCACCAGGTTTTCGTGCCTCCGAGCCAATCTGAGCCATGGTTCTGGCCGTTTCTCCAGAGAGGCGATGCAGCACGCTGGCGCAGTGAAGGACACCGTGTCTTCTGCAATGCCCTACCCACGAACACATACAGTACAAACCCACCCACATACAACCACCATGTATCACTCGAACATGCAAATGCCCAATGAAAATTGCTCTCACATCCTTAATTATAATTAAATATGTCATTTGACTTGTATAAATAACACAAAAATCACCTTCGTCCTAGTGCAGAGAATTCATTTAGACATGAGAATTAAAAATCTCACATCAGAAAGTGACACACTGAAAGCTTTTGTAAAGCAATGAAGGGTTTTTATCATTTCCTCGTACCATTTATACAAAAATTAAGGATTGCAGCAATGCGGGCAATGTGTAATGATTTTTTGGTTACACTCTAATTGCAGTGCCAAAAAAGCCCCCAGAAATAAATCAGCATATGGCCTCGCTGTCATCACCTATAGCTCACAATCACACCCACACCCCCTGTAGCACACAGCTCCTTATGTGCCTGTGTGTGTGCCTAGTTTGTGAGTGTCTCTCTGCATGCATGCATACGTGTGGGTGTCTCCACTACTACTGTCAGTTGTATGCAAGTGCAGCAGAGAGCGGCAGTGTGAGAAGACAAAAGCATCTAAACAGACACAGCAGAGACAAGGTCACATGGCTGTATTCTTCGCTCTATCCTTTCATCATCACCTCCCGGCTCTGTATTGTTACTCACACTGCTTCAGTCTTTGACTACGGGACAGATAAGAGCGCACGTGACATCCAAAGTTGCACATTTCAATTTACTGCTCAGGTTACTGATTTTCTTCAATTTCAGCCAAGCAACGCAGTCGATACAGAACACTATTAAAACTGAACCATCAAAGCAGCCTTGTGTGAATCCCTGCTAGATAAACGCCATGCGATCAGCTATGACTGACTGGTTACACTCGGCTGAGTCTGGCTGATCTGCTGGCAAACAGCAGAAGCTGTTGATTAGGGCTCTCATGGACGATTAAAAACAATAACTTGCCTCATTACAGAGGTTAGATTTAGGTTTGGAAGCCCTGATAAAGCTAAACAAATATGCCAAACCCTTGAGACCTATAGATAGCTGATTTCTAATCAACATCAGCCAGATTTTATTACATCCACATGCCTCACATGCTTGAAATCTCTGCTGGTGCTCTATGTACGTGATCTCCACTTGTGCACCTGGCAAACAGCCAGCGCATATGATTTATGTTTGTTTAATCTTTACCCGATTGCATTCTCATTGAACTAAAGGTGTGGCGTCTGAGAAGAACTATATAATGTGCATCTTAAGCAGAAGTGCAAAGCTTCTGTCCATCTTTGAAGATGTAGAGATCACAGCCAGTTATGTTAATCCTCATTCAAGTGGCAGCATGTTCAGGCCTGGGGATCAGGAGATCATTGCCATGACCAGAACAGATGTGCACACTCACGTAAATAGTCACACATGCAGGCACAGAGACGGAGGCACAGTAATGACAAGTTATTGACTAGAGGATCCATAACCCTTAACAGGCCCTCGTCACTAAATTAGAGAGCTGAGGGGGCTCCATGATTACCTCGACTCCTCTGAGCACCTTTTACCTCTCCCTGAACCATCCCCTCCCAAAAACACATCATCGTTACTCATATATTTGCACCCCCGCCCCTACTTCCTCTGCCCTCTTTTCTCTACACCTCGAACCCCTTCACCCCATTTTGCCAACACCCATTTGCACCAGTGGAAATCTGATCCTCCCACACTCAAGACTGTAAAATGCCCCAAATCTAAAAATACCGTCCGTGCTGGATCCTCATCTGAACTCTTCACCCTTTTTTACACCACAACAGTTGCAATCCAGACCCATCGTCCTCTAAACCAACCCATACGTTTCCCTCTCTCCCCCTCTCCTCTGCCTCTTTCCTCTCCTTCATTCAGGCGAGATCTAATTCACTGATGAATAATGGATGGATGGACGGATGGATAGAAGACTTTCATCTATCAAGGTTCTCTTTCTCTCTCTGTCTGTCTTTCTCTTGCGGGATGGCTGTAGTGCTAATGCAGGGCAACATGCATTGGAGATGAGCCCAGGGACCTCCCACTCAGTCTGTTTGTCTGTCTATCTGCTGCCTGAAGGATCTCTAGCTCTCCGTTTCTGATCCACACTGGTCATCGGCAATCCCATTCAATCTATTTAACATAGTTTTCAAACCTTTTTCTTTTACTTTTTTTCCACAATCATCATGTCAAACATAAAAGCCAAGAATGCTGACCATCTTTATTCATCGCCGTCTTCATCCAATTAACTGTCACCTTTTCAATCGTTCATTACTTCAGTTCGATTAGACCCTGACCTTGGGATAGCGATCCCAGGTTTGTATTGACCCTGACCCCCCTGCTTCCCTCCCCTCTAATACCCTTAGAAGCCTCATCAAAGGACCGATCTCACAATCCACCTCCCCTCCTTTACTGCTCTGTAGGATCGAGGCTGCTTAAATCACTCTGGAAGCTAAACCTGCTAAACCCCATTCTGAACGTTTGATTACGGATGTAGGCCTAACTGCTCAAGAAATGTCCTGTTTGAATGGCAATTAGGTGTATAATTTAGAAAAGATCTTGCCATGGCAGTCTATTGTGGACTCATAATCTCCACTGGATGAAGAGTCTGACGTCTTCACCTCTCAATAGATAAGGTTTTGTCCTCTAACAGATCTCACTCATTTTGAGTCATTAGGTCCTTCCTACTCCTATAGCTGTCGTGTTTCAGTGTTGCTCCACTTTATTTAGTTTGGCTTTGATTTTCTCTGCGTCTACCTTCTAGGTGGATCCAAGATTTAGGACCAAAAAAATAAACCAACCCCCACCAAAAACCCACAATTAGCGCTTGGAAGCGAGCAAAAGCAGCAGCTTGTCAAAGAGCCGATCAATAATGCAGGCTGGTGGGAGACCCTGGCTGCCACACTACTGTCCTGCTGAACCCTCCTGCCTGTCTACCTGTCTTTCAATCCGTCTCACTTGCGTTTCTCAGCCGGGCTGCCTGTTATGCATGTGTCCCTTAGCTGCTCTGGCTGGGGGGGGGGGGGGGGGGGGGGGGGGGGG
>NW_022280060.1:2060832-2078335 GCF_004355925.1 Anarrhichthys ocellatus
GGGGGGGGGGGGGGGGGGGGGGGGGGGAGACGGGGACTCTACGCATGTATTCATTTTCATTTATCCCTCTACTATATAGATGTATCCAGGGTTTTCCATAATTGATACAGCATTCTAGTATTTATCATTGTTTATCACTTGTATACTTGATGAGCAATAACAAAGAAATCACAAAGGCAATAAACTGATCCAGTGGTTTAGACCAAGGCAAGGTAAACAGCATTGTTTAGAAAATAAAAAAGGGAAATAAACTGATATTTTTCCAAGAATGCTTGAATAAAAAAAAAAAAAAGAATTTTAAACATGCCAAATCGAGAAAATGACAGAAATCAGAATGCCAGTCCACACAGGACAAACTCCAAGGCGGATCAACCACAGTAATAACAGCTGCTGTTCCATCAAATACACCAGCAGAATAATAATCAGCACTGTATTACACAGGCTAGCAGGCTTCAACTAACCTCTTACTACGTCAGTCAACAGCAGACAAAATAGCGGACGAGCAAGCGGCATGGACAACAATGGAAAATAGCAGAATAAGTGCTGGTTGAAAGGTGTGGTTGAGGTGATTGGTAGCTGTGATTCATGTTGCTGCTTTCATTAAGCAGATTAGGTACGATGGCTCACAAACAGACACAAAAATATTCATTTGGAAGTGGTAAGAGGGGTATTTGCAGAGCTAAAAAAAAAAAAAAAAGGTGCAACAGTGAGCAGGTTTACTGTTCTGGTTATTATCCAGTAATCAAAGCCATGAAGAGCCAAATGAGAGGGAGACGATGTTGTTCAAAAGGAAGCGTGGGAGCAAAAGCCTCGGAAGCTGCGTAGCAGAGACCAGGCAGTGATGGTGCAGGTGTCTGGGATGGACAAAATAACATCTGTCTGTGTAGGTGTCTTGTCTGACTCAATGGGAAACATTAATTTCATCCAACCATACATCCATCTAGCTTTATGGAGAGGTACGATTTATATTCAGTTTTATTTTATTCCACTTTTATCTCATCACATAACTGCAAAGTTGAAGTGGTGGTTTCATGATGCTCTTTGAAGAAATGACTGGCTCGGTTCCCTCTCCCCACTCCCAGCTACCCTGGACCACTTAAACACAAACACGGTCTGGCAAGGCCCCAAGCCAGACACACCACTGTGTGTTTAAGCACACCGACTATCTGTACCAATGTGACGTCTGCATGCCCAATAGCCCCATAGCACAGAAACAAACCTGCACACATGCACATGCATACAGACATGCAAACGTATGCGCACTGATCCCCAAACATTACTATCAGCAGTTTCATGTGCAGCAAAATACAGGCACCATATATGTATTTTCATTTCAGTGTGCAGTATAATGGGATTGTCAGTCTCTGAGCTGAATGTGACATGGCTGGGATAATGGCTAGTGACAGAACACATTCTGAGATCAAGGACCCTGCATCAACTTAAACATGTTTAAACATCATACAAGGTTAAAGGTTTGAGTGTTCGTTAACATTCTTATCTTGTTCTTTAAAAGGGTTAGGTTAGGACTCCTTAAATAAAAGTGGACGTCTTAGTTCAACACAATAAAACACATAACTGATAAGGTTAATAAAACAAATATTAGAGGCTACGTAAACTTCTTGGTGAATAGCCTACCATCACATTTATTTTTGATGGAAATTGTACAGCAATTCATCGCCACACAAAGCACACGTCCTATTTACAGGTCACTGCTTTTACGCTGTTATTGATTTGACTGCATGAAACATGAAAAGCCTTAAAGGGAAAAGGCAACTGACAGCAAAGCCACAAGTCAGTAGGGACAATAAGGTGGACATTTCCTTAAGGACCTTTACCATGCAAGATAGAAAAAGAAATTATGAGATGGATAAGAAATATCCATTCATTATATGTTGTTTTTTTGTCTGATTCATTCATCCCTGACATCTAAGCCTTGTGATTCAGAGAAAGAAATCTATTCTCTGTCCCCTGAGCTGTAAGCCAATAACGTAGCACCCCAGTCTCCTCCTCGGACACAGTGTGTGTGTGTGTGTGTGTGTGTTTATGGTACTACACTGGAGCCCCACCCTTACTCCCAGTGCCATCACTGCCACCTCCCCACAGCTCCCACCCAGTACAGATACCATCACGGTAGAAGACCGGCCATTTACAGAGTAGCAGAATGAAGGACACAATGAATGAATGACTGAGACCACCACTGAATGACTTGCAGTGTGAAACCTCCTCCCCCTCCCAGCGGGATTAGAAAAATGCTTCAATACAAATATAAGCACGTATGGCATGTGGTGCATGCAAACATCGCTGGAAAGAATGACACAAACACACCGAGATTACCGTTAAAGCTGTGTGTGTATTATCTGGGGCCATTGTTCTCAGATTGCTGTAATAATCAGAAGACTAATTGAATTAAATCGTGGCAGAACTCATTCTAATGGTTGGGACATGGGGACCCAGAGATCCAACCAGCTGTTCTCTCTGTTGTCTTCCTCCAGCTCTCCATAGTACAGGGACAGGAGTGTTTTAATTCACAATTACATAAGGACCAATGGAGGGGTGGAGGGAATAAGAACAAAGGATCTTAACGAGGGGTGAAGGGTCATATGCAGCAGCAGAGGCACCATAATATGCATGGCTTTTTGTGTCGGTTTGCAACAAGCTCTCTTAATTACTGTACATTCATCGTGTTGAAGCTGAATGATTCATTAGACTAAAAATGGTGCTGAAAGAAGTGCACTTCATGTGGTATGTTCCCACAGAGGCTCTGTGTGGTGGGTGGTGCTAATGTGTGTAATGTCTGTTTAAACAAAAGCCCAGCTAGCACTGCAACACATAACACCACATGAGAGACAATATGCTTTCACAGAAAGGTCAAACCATGAACATTGCACATATTTATTAATGTTGTTGGCCATGTGTGGCGACAGTCTGACAATCTGACAACAACACGAATGCAGAGGCCTTGACAGAGGCTTTGAAGTGCTGCCTGTTCAGTGTTGTGTCTATCTACTACACAGCTCTATCAGTTACTGCAGGGTGTTCAGCAAGAGAGCAGAGTGGGTGAGCAAGCAGTTATAACCCAGTAAACGGTCTCCCTGAGGCAAGGGAAACACCTTCTGAATAACAAAAATCCTCCTTTTTGTAATGACTGAGGAAGGAGGGAGAGGCAGAGAGGGCGAATCAAACCTGCATATTTAGTCTTCCACTCAGGAAGCAGATTTAATAAAATAATCATGGTTGAAAATTAGGATTAAGATGTACACAATGGATATCACTATGTATGTGCATTGGTGACATAAAACTTAAAGATTATTTCATTTGATAAAAAAAACACAATTTAGGAGAATTTATTAATGACTGTTTTGGTTTCTTGAGCTGCAAAACAATCCTGAGCTCAATTGTGAGGATTTGCTGCTTTCTAGCCATCTTATGCGACAGTAAAATTAATATATTTGTGTTTTGGACTGTTAGTTGGACAAAAATGCAACACAAAGCTATCACCTTGGATTTGAGGATATGTGTTTCAAATCAATGAATTGAGAAAATAATTGGCAGATGAAATGAAAAATGACAATAATTGTTAGTTGCTCTACTGGTTTCCAATCTGCATGACACAAACAACACAGAAAAGACAAATAAATATTTTATACAATATAAGTAGCTCAGGATATGTGTCCATATGATGTATGGTGACATGTCCTTGAGCAATACCATAAACACAAATGTGCTCCTGATGCTCCAGTGTTTAACAGCTGCCATCAATGTACAAGTGTTTGTGTGAATAATAGGCAAACTGTTATACGCTTTGTCCACTAAAGTCAAGAAAAAAAAACGCTATATAAGTGCAATTTCTTTTTCACAATTTCGTTCTGCCCCAGTTTAAATTCAATCACATTTGACAGATTGGGTCTAGTGGAGTGTGGAAAGAAAGTGCTGCAGTAAGCTTGAAATTTATAACACCTGCTAATCTTATTTCTCTTATGAAAAGTCAACAAAATATCAGCGACAGGAGAGAGTAGACAGGACTCAATAACACTGTTTGTCTGCTTCGACTGCTGTTTTCATTACAGCCTCTCGCTGTCCCATAAATACACGAAAAGGGAGAGACAACTGTCTGAAACATTCAAAGAAGTCTTCTCTCCTATAAAACATATGCCATTGCTGATACACCTTCTTCTGCACTTTCCTGCTTTAGTGTTTTGATTTGTGAAAAGAATATAGAAAAGAACACAAATCAAAATCATTTAGTGGGGACTGCTGAAACCTCACAACGATACCAGATGTATGACACGGAAGGATTTTCTATACTGATTGATTGATCCCGTCACCATTCATAGGAAGACCATATCTATCTTGTGACAAAGCAGAGCAGAGCAGTGACCCATGGGTACAACTCAGACCTGAGACAGGAAACGATTTATCATCCACGCCATCTCTTCTAGCATGGCTAACAGCCTCTGGATGTTAGCCATGGTGTTAGCCTCTGGTTGTTGGGTGTCTCTCAAAGGAGAGACACCCAACAACACATGTTCAACAGTAGTGTTAAATGTTAGGAGCAAGCAATACCTATAGAAACAGTAAAATATACACACAAAGCCAAAGAGTTTAATACCCTTAAAACACATTTCATAGAATTTTTTTCTCCTTTCACACCTACTGCTGTTAAAAATAAAGTCGACAAATGTCTGTCTTTCTGCCTAAAGCTGACTCACACACACACGCACACACAGCGCTGTCATCCACACCCTGTGACTGTGTGTTACATGCTTGTTGATCATGGATGGAGTCATATCATACTCCCATCCATACCGAGACCGTTCATCTGGAACTGAGCTCTGTGAGTCGCAGCTCTGTGACACCGAACAATCTATCACTACACAGACAAATGCACAAGTTTAGCGCACAATTGCTTATGCCATCACAGTACAGACACGCAAGCACGGTAGAGGTCAGTTTTGTGCAGCCAGATTTCAGAACAAGCCCATTTTTTTTTTCCAGACACACATAAAGTAGGCTGTGTCTCGAGCCTGCAACTAAAGACAGTTGTTTACCTCCACAAACTGGTATCTAAAATAGTTTACATTCTTTCCCTCCACAACATCATGTGCAGTCTAAAGCCAGAGATTAATTATAGCCAATGGCCTTTCTTATCTTTGCTGTGTTGAGTAGCAACACTCAGCACTGCCGGCCATTGAACTCCAGCTCTGGTCTGCCACGTTGACTACTGGTACACTGTTGTTTTAACCCACTGAGTTACTGAAGACTATTTAAGAAAACAAAAACTTTTATCTTTGATTCACGGCATGTTTTTTTTCTTATGCAAGTTCAAAAGCTAAGATAGTAAGCTGGAAGGTAATGATTTGGTAATTGCCGCTGGTCTGGTGGAGTCATTGCCTACGGAGTGAGTGGCAGCATGTTAGCGATGATTTCCACCTATTTTTAGCAGACGGAAGGCTGTTATTCTGGGGATGCCCAAACAGGCCCCAGGCAGAGTACAGTGCGTACACAAGTGTGACTGTGTGTGTGTGTGTGTGTGTGTGTGTGCCTGTCTGTGTTTGTTTGTTTATGCAAACAGGGGGTCTCCTTACCTTCTATGGATGGGGCTTGGTCCTGGGCAGCATACAGCATGTCCTTGAAAGCCTGATGAGGAAAGCAGGAAAACAAAATGATGACACAAAAAACAGGTTGTACACATATGTACTTTTGCCAGGATGTTTAAATATATGACAAGTCATTAGAGTCCATATAATCCATAGATACAGCGGATTAATGTATGGAGTAACTGTGGGGTCATTTAAAAGATTAGAGTCGGTTCCACATCCGATCAAATATAGTGCATTTACAGTACACCAGTACAAGTAAGAAAGGATTACAGTAGACCATGCATTACACAATTATTAGCACCATCTGCTTTTAGAGTAGCATTTAGTAACATAACGAACAAGGCACAAACTCTGGAATTTTAATGAACACATTTAATGCAAGTTACACTAGGTACACATTTATTTCTACACTTGCAGTAGCTCAAAGAACTGCGAACGTTTAGGCCCAACTGTACCATATTTTGATTGCTGTAAATAAAGAATGATCCACATGCAGTAGAGTATATTAACTAGCTTGGAAAGAGTTTAGAATGAAAGTGCTGCTGTGTTATTGCTGTGATTTAGTTGATCTAAAACAGTGAAACGGGAAGGGAGACGGCCTGACTCCACAAGACTTTACAAAATTAACAATGATAACGTGAATTACAGATGAAATAAAATAGTTTGTTGACATGTTCAGAGATCGACACTTTCTAATTAAAAGTGCCGATTGGGGACATAGAGAGAGACAGGCAGACAGACCGACTGACAGAAACAAGGGAGAGAGACAGACATCATATGAGGTTGTTTCTCTGAACTAAGATTGATCGCAAAGATAATAAAAACTGACAGATAATTACACGCTGGCTCATCTGAACATATCAGTGGTAATCAGAGTAAAGACTCAAACTGAATCGTGCTTCCTGACTAAACTGCCGAAATAGAAAAACAATCCCATTAAACTTTATAAATTACATTTTTACTAAGAACTAGTAGTGTTCAGCATACTGCAAGTAAATAAAATGTGCAAATATGATGAGCAGTTGAAGGAGAAAAATGTTCCTGACAGATTGTATGTTTGATCCACTTATCCACTGATCATATCTAACCACTCTCTGTGTCCAGGTTTCTATACAGCCGTCTGCTTTTGTACCATGCCAGTGAGAGAGCGGTGTGAGTAATCCTGTGTGTGGGTGGGAGCCACTTAGAAACTGCTGTGCATTAGACAGCAACCTGGATTGTTGAAACTCAAATTCCTCTGTGAATTACCTGCACAATGAGACCGACACTGGAGTCTAATCCAAGAGGTACACATGTCATTTGTCCGTAGCATGTTGTCTCTACCTTGTCGGATAAAGATCACAGAAGAACACACACATGCACACGCACGCACGCACACGCACACACACACACCATTGGGAGCAGGGCCCGGGCCTGGCTAATCTCTGGTGAGCAAAAAAGGCCCTCCTGACTACGGGCTTGGCAGCAATCAGTGGGGAAACCTGTAGACAACAACTAAGTCAAGCCTAATGGGGCCATCCGTTCGAATGGCCATGCATTAACGTGATGATGATCCATACTTACTAAACCAAACACACGTGTAACACAAGTAGCACACTTATATGTCGGACTGAGGCTGCTGTCCATGGAGTTCAATCCTTTCATAGCATTGACAAGTTGAGTGGACACTAAAGCAAAATATTTTGAGATGATCATGTGCTTCTCCAAGGTGCTTGAGATTGGTATCCCTGTGCTTGAGATGGACACACAGTGCGCGTCATTAGTTTGAAGAGATCTCTGGCTCAATTAATGTCAATCGTGGATCAATTGAATCCCTGGCTCTGTCTCTGAGTGGATCCCTGCATGGAGAAACAGGAGCAGAGAGGGTAGGAGGAGTGGAGGGAGGGAGGGCAGCAGAAGGGCAGGTCTGGTCGGGGACCAGATGTCCTCCCAGTGGGGGAGGAATGACGAGGTGAGGATGGGAGGAAGGAGTGAGGTATAGAAAGGGGGGGGTTCTCAGCAGTTGCCCCGCCATGCCTGTTGTACACATAATGTTGTTGAACATGCTGATAAATCACACAGTCATTACACAAAATACAGATGAGGAGAGGAATGCTCTATATTTTATGTACTATTTCCATTATTTCTGTCACAAATCAAAGCTCGCTGTGCACGTGCTGGTTAAGACATCTAAACTAAATCACTCCGATGAATTAGGGAAAGACGACGCTTAACCTTTGAACGAACAGCAATCACTCACTGAAATCGTGCAAGCACCTGCTTTTCGTCAACATAATGTCACTATACTGGTTTGAATTGTAAATGTGAGTGTCTACATGCACCCTCCTTTTCCACGCTTACACAAGTGATTAGACTGCAGAGGTAAATGCATAAGTGGCCTTGTTCTCTCGCCCACACACAAACACACACACACACACACACACCTGCATCTCTAATTCTCACTCTTTTTGTATGCCTCTAATGTTCAATACACATTAGTTTCATAATATAAATCTGAATACAGTTGCCACACCTAATTATTGTCTGCACACATCTTACGTCTTGCGTGAAAAAGCCTTGAGCATGGAGAGAAAATGACTTAAAAAGCAGACAGTAAACTCAGCTCATAAAAACTACTTCTTCTTTTTAATGTTTGCACTTAATAACTATTACATTTAGAGGCAAACCCCCACATATCAACCTACATCCCCTGCCCTTTGTCAGAAGCACGACATGCACTCCTCCATACCAAACAGCTGTTTAGCATATATGTTTATAACTACCAATCCCACAGGATAAAGCAAGACACCTAATTACTCGATCACTCAATCGCCTCGTCAATGCCTCCATGTTGAAATGAAGTGCCTTACTAAACGAAGACTGTTATTGCTGGAACGGCCACTTTGCCGCATCCTTCTCATCTGCATAGAAACTGGCTGACCAATCTAAATAGACAGCGCACAGCTTTCCACACAATAGTGTGCTCTAAAAAAAAAAAAAAAAAAAAAGGAGGAGAGCGAAAACTGGGCAGCAGGTTAATTAACCCAACTAGCACACAAAGGCAATAATATCACTTCAAACCAGTCAATTTAGATGTGGGCGCGCCACAGATACAGCCAGCGTGGAAGGGTCTTATTTTACTGCATGGACGACGGGTAAAAGCCACCTGCGTTGCTTGAATAATGTGTCCGTTAGTAGTTCAATGGACAGACAACTGTATTATACTACAGCTGATGTGACGGCTGCAGTGGCCACTGCAACACAGAATGGAGAATAAATATAGGAGGGACAGTTGGCTACCACTGTGTGTAATGACTGGATGTTTTTTATGCATTTCTCCAGCTTTCTGTCATGTCCCCTTCATTGAATTGAGTCCATGGGTTGACGCTGCTTCTGTTGCACCACAGCAGGATATCCAGGCTTTGCATTTTTAGGCTTGACATTAAATTTCCCTTTAAGGTCGGTTTTATCTCAGTGAACCACTTCACTAAAGTAAACTGAAGTTTATGTTTGTCCTTCATCTGCAGGTGAAAGCTCTCTCCTCATCCCTCCCACAGCTAGTGTGCTGGGGTTTACAGAGGTCAGACAAAGACTGAAGGCAGCCGCAGTAACACAAACATACACAAACCCATCCTTCATGCAAACCCTATATGCATAATTCAGATTTGAGGAAGAATACAAATTGTATGGATAGGGACCAGCCCTGTTGTTATACATAATTCACAACCAATGTGAGAACAATGTTTGTAAGGACTGGGTTTTTGGAATGGAAACAAAAACAAAGGCCTCTGCTCCATGAGAGTCTCATAATGGTGGATTACAGATGTCTTCACGCCAGATTTATTGTTTTGCTGTAAATTTAAATCTTACAGAAGTAAGAAGTACAAAATATAGACTGATGAAATCAATTAATCTTTCATGCTTATAAAACAAAATCAGTTATTCCTGTAATAAAGTGATGAAAATATCCTTTGATATGCATGATCCCAGTTAAAAAACATGCAATCATCTGCAATAAAATTTCAGAATCAAATTGCCTCTGTTGATAGACACTGGCGTAAATGTATGGCTAAAATAGTATAACATTAAAACTTTGTCATTCAAATAATTATATCCGATATATCTGAATACCAACACAAAACGTGGATGACAGAGAAAATCTATCATCATCCATCTCAGGTCAGTGAGTGCCGAGCCGAAGACTGGAGGTGTAAAATGGCTGGTATGGCCATGCATCTGTCCCTGGGCTCACTGTGCGTCTGTCTGTACACACGACTGCACACAGGATGTGAATGTATGTTTATAATCAATTGAAATTGCATTCCACTGTAGAGTTGCCCCCTCATCAGTTTGTCCACTACATATCCGACACCCCTTTTTTTCTACTTTAATTATGATGTCCAAAGATGTTTTTATCACACGATGATGACAGCATATCATTCATGCCTCCAAATGTCTGCTGTAGCAATAATCTAACTTAATAATACTGTTCAGGGCATGTTTCCAAAATAAAACCAGCGCAGTGAGCCTCTGTTGAGCCTGGGATGTAGGCTGCTGAGGTTGATGAGAACAGGGTCTTTGTCTATAATTCATAGAGCTAAATGGAACGGAGCAGCCTGCCCTGTCACTGCATGTCTGCACTAAAGCTCTTAATGTTGAGCCAGCGAGAAGTGGGGTGTGAATATGAAATACTGCTCAAGTACTGTACACCACCCAACAAAGAGCATGTGTGCACACAAAGGTCTCCATAACTCCGCAGACATCAGAGAGAATATCCTGTTGGATGAAGTCTTGCAGGTTGATTCATAGAGACAACCATGCCTGTTTAATTGTGCAAAATAGTAATAACAACTACACTGAGAAAAACTAAAAATACTATATAACTCTGGTCAAAAACAAGGAATAATTACAGAAGAATATTTGCAATGTTACAGCAATGCATAATTAATGTCTGGGAAATGTCTCTGTTGTTCAGTTAGATGTGCAAATAATTTGGACGGAAATCCAAAGAAAATGTGAATTTATTGAACGGAATTATCAAAGTAATTGACAATGAACACCATTTTCCCTTTTTAAAATATAAACATAGCCCTCAGTTATATGATGGACAGACTAAAATAAAAATAAATCAAGGTTTGGAACAAAATAATATGCAGGCTAAATGAAATCGATGGTATCATTTTTCATTTTGCAAAGAAAACTAAACCTACAAAAAACTAAATAAATTAAAATGTCTATAATATTGTGAAATATCTATACTCTGTGTATTCTAAAAAATAAATATAATTGTTTTGTTAATCGTTTCAAGAAAGGCATTCAATTGTTCACATTGTTCATTTTTAAGTGTCAAAACTGAGCAAACAGCCATAATAAGCAATGAATGCTGCCTCTGGCTTAACACCCGCAGTCAATTTTCCGACCATAAACAATAGGACATCCCTTATTTTGGTGTGATTTATTGCTCTCAGTAGCAGGCGAACTGAAACTGAAATAAAGGTTTAAAAATCTTTCACATGGTGTCTTAGTTAAAAGCCCTATTGGCTCTTTTCTTCCACTTCCTTC
Source organism: Anarrhichthys ocellatus (assembly GCF_004355925.1). Lineage (NCBI taxonomy): Eukaryota > Metazoa > Chordata > Actinopteri > Perciformes > Anarhichadidae > Anarrhichthys > Anarrhichthys ocellatus. The sequence goes on from NW_022280060.1 coordinate 2,071,974, forward strand.
TCAAAAAATGATGTATTTTGGGGGAGTTTCGGCCATGGCCATATTTACAAAGAGTTTATTTCTAATACAAGATAACATTTTCACTTTACCTCATACTGAAGATACTGTTTCCTCCACTCTGGAGTGATGTGGGACGAAAGATGCTCCGCGAATTTCATTTTGCCGGAACAACTGTCCTCTCAAACCCTCCGTTAAATCCAAGAGCGGCTGTCCCCTTCCTTCCCCGTCGACGACGCGACTTTTGCTGTTTCAGTCAACTTGCTGGCTCAACATGCGGTGCGTCAGCCCCGGCGCACTCAGCTCCTCCTCACTCCACTTCTGTCTCGTCCCGGTCAGTGCACTCCGAGCAGATCCCGTCCCGCATACTACTTCGCGGGAGGGACGGCAATGGCAGCGGTCTCTCTCCTTTAACAGGTGGTCAGCTTTGAACGAAGCCGGTGAAGAGTGGCTCAGTGACTTTGCTCCGTGCCTTCCTGGGCAGATCTGGGCACGTTGCGGTCCGCCATCGCTTTGAGCCACAGCGACGTGGTTGCGTCAGCAGAGCGCGCACTGGCACCGGGCGTTGTTGGGACCTCCAGTGAAAACTAGTTGGCGGTGCGGCCAGGGAACCCCTCACCTTCTATCTACACGCAGATAAATCAGGCACCGTCCGAGGAGCTTGCTTTTGCTATTGTTGTGTCTGCAATGAAAGAGGGGATACAGTTAAACTCCATAATATAAATACATTATCTGATATTATTTTAAGTTTACATTCAGTCGTTTGTATCCAACCAACCTGTGCAAACTCCATTTAAAGATCACGTGCATCACTTATGCATGGGAACACATCACTTTGTCCCTCTTCTGCTCGCATTTGTGATTAACAATCCTATTCGAGTTACGGTTAGGCAGAGTAGCCTGCTTATTTCTACAATTCATCCTGAAATGGGACAGCGAATTACAGATAGGCTATTTGGATGCTCAGTAGGCCTACAGACGATTTTTTTGGAAAAGCAGAGTTTTAAGAGAACAGGATAATAGGCTATTAGGCTACTAATAGGATATGTCAAAAGGATCTCATTATGTTGTCCAAACTCCAAAGCTCCCCACATACATGGCAAATGCAATGAAAGGTAATGACAGTAAGACTATAAACATCCTAAAAAAAAAAGTTAAATAGGCTATTCCGTGTGCTTTTGTTATGCAAATATCCACTGGTTTTGAGTTGATCTCATGAGCGTTTGGGACAACTGCTCAGTGTCTGTGTCAGGTGACAATTCATCATCATGCCAATAGCAGCACCTGCTGGACAAACTGCACTAATGCATTTTTTTACCACCAATGCGTATACATAGCTATATTTGCCTTTATAAAAAGGTGTCAACGAAACTCAAATTCGCTGCAGTAGAGGACAGAAAATCGACCTGAATATTTAAACTGAAATTGGACAAATTGGACTCGACAGTAATTCAACGAGCTGTAAAGCCCATATTAACTTCTGCATTACTAGGCTGTAGATCAAGGCTATCATCAAGCAGCCATGTAGCTGACTAGTAACTTTAAACTAACACAGGCAGAACTGCCGCACACTGAACATACTGAAAAATGACCATGTTGACAACTGTATAAAATACAATACAAGTAGTTTATATTTGAAGATACTTAAATAACCCAATTTTGACCCGTCCAAAGAACCAATTATCCTACTGCAAGCTACTTTGGTCATTAAATAACGTTAGCTTTTGACGCTGACAACAATTAGCGTTAATTGACGTTTACAAGTTAGCTGTTTTTACGTCAACCGAATGGTTAGCATACACACAATAAACAACAAACACGCCAAAAGCTTTTCTTTTCGTGTAGGTTTTGCTATCTACTTTTAAAACATAAGCATACTAAATTAAACCGAGAGTGTTACACTTTTTTTCTTAGTTTGTTTCGTTGTTTTTCTTTTTCTTACCAAAGTAGCAGGGCGGAACCTTTCTCGCTAGCAGTTTCTGTGGCCGGTGCTTTTAGTTTACAGTACCAGAGACGGACCAACGATAGAAACAAATCCGGCTGTCACGGATTCTTAACGATAACGGATTAAAAGACGAAATCGGCGCTGAAATACTTAACAAAGATATTTAGGAGAGCTACTCTCCGTTCGTCTTTAACGCTTTTCCTTCGGATCTACGTCGCACGTCGTCTCTGACGTTACGCTAACGTTACAAACAATAATAACAATGGCTTCTGGGTCGCCGTCGTCCTCTCCGGACACTGCGACGGGCTCAGGTACAGATCCAGCCCGGCCCGACACAGGGGAGCCTCTCGGTGGTGCAGGCTCGGACTCTGACTCGGACCTGGGTTTGGGTAAATTTGACTGCAGCGCCATGGAAATGGGGGACCGATTGGAGGGAGAAGAGCTGGAGCGGGAGTTTCAGTCTGCAGCCGACCGGGTACGAGATCTGGTTCAGACGGCCAGCAGGGACCAGCTGCTGTACCTGTATGCACGGTACAAACAGGTGAGTGTCGGATACATGTTACTGTTGTCGTGTAGGCTAAATGTAACCCCTCAAATACTGGCACCATGTGACTTTAGATAATAACCACATACATTGAATCCCCAACATCCTTGTGTCATCACTCATTTGTAACAGTTGAGATGAGATATGCATAGATACCTCTACGTTATCACCTGATGTAATTAGTTCTGGATAATACTAGACCAAAGGAATAATCCAGACTGGTTTTATTTTCAGGCCAAGGTTGGAAAGTGCAATACACCAAAGCCTGGCTTCTTTGACTTTGAAGGACAGAGAAAATGGTATGTAGCCTAAAATTGGAAGCCAGTGGTCAATAAATAAGTTGTTAAATGTCTTCTTTCCTAAATATGTTTTCAGTTTCAATGAAAGTTCATGTTAAAGTTTATTCTCTGTTAAAGTCTGTTATTTTGATGTTTTCTCCACAATGAAAAACTTTATTATTAATAATAATAATAATAATAATAATAAAACATTATTCTGATTATGATGTATTATGATCTCATTACAGGCAAGCTTGGAAGCAGCTTGGAGACATGGAAGCAGATCAGGCAATGCAGGAGTACATTTCCTGTGTCAATGTGTTAGACCCTGAAGGCTGCACAAAGGTAATGAGGACTAAATCTCTGAGAAGTCAAAGCTGATTGCCAACACCAATCTTGATTATAAACTACAATGTATGGTTACTGCTGTGTATATTTCAGAGTACCACCATAGTGGATTCAGTAGGGTAGGAACAGCGAGGTTTACTAAAACCTTCTTAAGGAACGATATAAACATCACAGAGGGTAAACTAGTGGCAAACTTGGTGAAATGAAGACATATCTTGTTTGCAGCGCTCATTTTGTTTATCCAGTCATGAAAAAGCTCCGACTCTTGTCCAGTAAATTATACATTGCCTACCGGATTATAGCATTCTGCAAAATAGCAAATTCCAACCACCTTTATGCTCATTAAAACAAGCCTTTAGAGGTGTTTCAAATTGGCATTAGTGTTCGACTAAGCTCTGCTCCAGGTAATCAAAAAAAAAGGATGACAAATATAGAAACATCCAATTTCATTGCTGCCCTTTTCTGATGCAGTGCATATTTCTTGCCAGCAGAGGTCAGAGTCACAATGTAATTTTGTCCCAAAGGCCTCTCAGTGGCTCTTTATTCTGTTCACAGAGCATGAAAAATACATGAGAAGGTTATGTTGTCTTCTGCAATAGCTGCATTTTGGGATATGAATAATGCAAATAACTGTCATAGTTAGATGTGCCCGTGTGTATCGTGACATAAGAGAGACTGTTTACATCCCTACAAGACTTTTGTCATATCCCTATGGTCATATCATTCAACTGTGTCAGGAGAGTTATGTTGCCTTGGACAGGCTGTCCTTTGGGGCAGCAGCATTCACTTACAACAACAAGTTGGTACTGTCTGCTTCTTGGGAAGAGTATTATTATTATTATTGGGACACTAAGAACAAACGTGTCAGGTGTGATCTTCTCATCAAAATGTGTGCTGACTGCTGAGTAAATATGAAACAAAGCACACCGAGTTAGTTTAGCTTTGTCTGCACATTGAGGGTTTCACATAAAAAATAATGTTCTAAAATTGAGAGGATTGCTATTAGGCCAACAAAAAGGACATTGTTTTGGCATTGTTTTGGAGAGGGCTAGACTATTCTGCAAATTTGTGGGAATTTTAGGCTACAAGTTACCGTCGCTTGTAATTCACACCTGAGCGTGGCTGCCATGTCCACATGAGGCAAATATCTGGACAAGAGTGTGTGGATTCCTTCTACAAGTGTAGCATACTCTCGAAACAGGGGGATGTATTCACAGTCACCGAATCCTCTACCAGCACTGACCAGAGAAATGGAAGTAGGTTGTTTTCTCTGGAATTAAAAAGCCAAAGAATGCATTTAAGGGACCTGTCACAAGTCCTGTGTGACCTCTTCCTTGCTGCACTTTTTCCTCTTTGTTCTCCACTGCTATGCTGCCTGCTTTTCCTCTATTAATCTTTCCCCCAACCTCATGTATTCTGTAACCCCTTCACTCTTTTGTTAACCCAACCCCTGTTTCAATTCTTTCCTTCCATATTTATGTCTCTTTAATAGCGTCGCTGCCAACCACATGTCAAATTCTGACACATTCTTTTCTCTTCGGCGGGGCAATACGCGCCGAGTCTGCCCCATAGTTGCACAATGCCAAGAGATAGAGAGCCCCGGCAGACAGGCCAGCAAACGCACAACTGTCCCCCTGAAAAGAAGCTGATTGTATTAGTGTTAACAAAGCAACATAGCTTGGCAGTTGCTATTCTTTGGGAACCACAGTCAAATGGTGTAAGTAGGAGTGCATAGACAGAGAAGCAGGGCAGAGAATAATAGCAAGAATTTGACCTCTGTTCCTGCCTCAATTGTTGAGCAGACACTGGCTTTCTATTACATTATACTGCAGAGGAGCAGGGCCAGTGCATCAGCGAATATTCTGAGTTTCTGAAGTGAATTAGGTTGTCCCAGAAGTTCACGCACCGTTGTTTTGCTTTCGCTTGTCATGTTCTCCCCACTCGCTCTATTTTCTGAAATCAGATTTGTGTGGGGTTTTTTTTGGTTGGTCAGTGAAGAATAGGCCGGCTGATAAAGTCCTGGCTGCACTGAATGTGGAACACAGAAGATTAACAAGAGTCACAATTAAGTTGCTGTACATTTTATATTGGTCTTGTGCATTTTGTTGGACTTTTACTACCTATGAGGTCACGTCTAAAGCCCCAGAGGCTTGTTTCAAAATGCACATTTTGAACTTCAACTGTGTCATGCAGTAGCTTTGCAGAGGTTAAAATCCATAGGTGCATTGAATAGACGGACCAACCCTTTTGTCTAGCATTGAGCACACTAAACAATAAGGTCAGTACCTCTCTCCATATAGATTAACAACACAAGCTGCAGAACTAAGCCAAACTAGACTTGGTTGGTGTTTCACACCAGCTATCATTGAACAAGAAGTAGGTTTGTTAACAATGACATTTTAGTATTTACTCTGTATAAGGTGGATATTGTTCGTTAATGTGTGCCTGTCTTTTATTTGACAGGAAAGACGAGGAGCAGAAAGACGAATGGGCTTCGGAGCAGCAGTCAGCTCTCTATACCAGGAGGAGATGATCAGGTATTTACATCACACACACACACACACACACACACACACACACAGAAACGGACAACCATACATCAGAAACTGCCTATTACATTGATTACGAGGGGCAAATATCTCATAGACACACGTTGTGCATTGTTGTCTCTTTATTCAACTCTGTGTTCTGAGATTGTGTTTTCAGAGACCAAAGTATTAAAATACAATTTCCCTGTTTTTGATTGTGCTGGAACAGACTCAGCTTTTTGCTTCAGTTGTGAATCATTTCTTATTTAAAGCTTAGGTCAACTGGATCTTCGTCTGGCTTTGTTAACCACTGGTCTTGATGCTGTATTTGATTCTATTCAACAGACCGTAACTGCAGTCAGGGCCCGGAGACGTCATACAGTTCTGATTTATGTTAATGAAATATATTCTCCATTTACTTCTGCCTGGCAGACTTACTCAAGCTTAAAAACCTCATCTTCATTTCAATGAAACGGAGCTCTTTTTAGGAGAGGAAAATTACATGTGTGAATCCTGCAGGTTTTTCCCCCTAAATGGCTGTATGCGATTAGTATGCACGGTCTTGGAAAGAGGCGGCCAGAGTCTCCCCTTTTTAATTACGTTACGATTCGGGAGGTACTTTGGGGGAGGGTGGTGATGAAGACCTGCCGGATAGAGCAGAGGGAGGCAGGTACAGCAGGTTTCCCAGAACGATGCTCCCCATCGGTGATATCCAGTAGCAA